>NW_023458556.1:88599779-88606482 GCF_013731165.1 Rhagoletis pomonella | reverse complement strand
TTTTTTTTATATGGGAGTTGAAGTCGGTTTTTTTTGCTAAAAATTACTTGTTACACCATCGATTGTGCATTTATGTTTTGTGTTTTCAACGGCTAATACAAGTGGACGAAAATCATCTGGTAATCCTGTTAACATCAACGATGCGGTTAGCTCTTCGTCAATATTAAGGCCAGCATTTTGCACTTTGATTGACGTCATCACTACCGAATTTACGTATTCCTACATTGATAGGTAGTCAGAAAGTTTGCACTACACTAGTTGCTTTAACAGTTCCTCTTTTTGCGTAAGACCCGTGTCTTCGTATGCGGAACACAATGCCTTCCATGCCTGATGAGCCGTTGTAGCTGTCGCAATATGCGAAAAGTTATTTGGATCTATTATCAAAGTTATTTCAGCACGTTCATCACTGTCTTTGTCCTTGTCTGAAGGTTCTGCAGGTAGCTCATTTTCGACTACCTTCCAGCAGTTCTTTATGACAAGATAGGATTTTGCTGACGCTTCCAAATATCGAAATTTTCGCGATCTTTTAATTTCTCGAATGGAAAAGCTACCGCGTTTGTCGCCATGTTTAAAGAACAATCCGTGATGATTCGGTTAGAAATAATCAATCCGCATGTAATAAATACTTAGCTGTTTAGCACACACATATTTATCGAAGTGGAAGTCATATTTTATCATCTTGAATACGCTAGTTGGGATTTATTGTCAATTGGCTGGCCAAATTAAAATATGAACAAAAGCAAAAGGTTGCCAATGATAAGAAAATGAAAGACAAATATTTTGATTTTGTTTTTTTCGTAGCAAGACTGTAAACAAAGGATAAAAGAAATGTCAACGAAAACACTAACAGCCGCACAGTGGGAGAAATGGTCAATCTAGCGGCGCTTTAGCGAAATTTTTAAATTCAGAATTCTCCAAATTTTGTTTGTTTTATTGAAAATTTATTTCCTAACGGGGTCTTTTCTGTTTTCGTTTTTGTTTTGTTCCAAATATTCGCATATCTGTGAGCTTTCGAATTTAACACATGTTTTAGCAAGTGCAATAATTACTATTTACCTATTTTTAAGTGCAATTTTTGTTGAACTGAAAAACTTAAATATAAAATTTTGTAATAAGATTTGTGACTTAATTATTATTATTTGGTATGTGTTAAATAAAAAAAAAGTCATTGTGGTCTGTTAATATATGTTTTAGATCTTTACAATGGAAAAAGAAATTGTCCTATATCAAAGTGTTTTTATATGTGTAATCCAATGTTCCGTAGAAAATAAGTGTGGTGGATTCGATGGGATTCGATTCAATGTTTGTATAATTTGTTAAAATATGTTGTGGTCTACGTCTTGTCCAAAAATTGGCTGCAAGTATTTGCAAGTTACTGATTTTTTTCCTTTTTTAGATACTATGGCAGAGTCTAAACGCACGCTTTTTTTAATATGGCACAGTGAACCAGTACCAACAAAAAAATTTCTAATGGTTGAAAATCATATATTTTCTAACGTCATTGATCGCTCAAAGTATAGTGAAGAGCAAACTCGCAAAATTCAAAAACAATTAAGAAATTTCATAAGCAAACTTGTAGAAAAGTGGAAAGAATGTCATAGGGTTATGTCAGTGTTCGAAGAGCGAAATAAGAAATGGTTGGATCAAAATATAATTTTTTCTATCTTCATCACCGTATACAAAAACCTTTTTCAGAGTGTACAATGAAAACTCAAAAAAAAAAAAATTGCATCAGTTGTTAACGAAACACCTAACCAAGAGTTAATGGTAGCGGCAAGCGTAAGTCTTTACAAAGCTGGAAAAAGAAATGCTTCACAGGTTGTTTCAAAATTGTTTGAAGAAAGTTCGACTGCTTCGAAAATGCTTAAGTCTGTAAGCTCTGAACAAAAAACCCCAATTCCGTATACACCTGAGGAAGCTTTATCTCTTTATATAGATGGCGGATACTCAAAAAGGTCGTACAAAATAATGCAATATGGTGCCAAAGAACGAAACTGCAATATTTATCCAAGCTACGATATTTTACTTAAGGCTAAAACCGAGTGTTACCCCAGCGGAAGTTGCCCTGCAAAGTCTTGTAGACCATACTGTTGCACGTATAGTACAAGGATTTTCCAAATCTTTTGAAGGTGTTTTGACTGCAGCCAATATTAATGACAGCATAAAAGCAATATTTAAATGGGGCTGTGACGGCAGCAGTGGTCACTCCACTTACCGTCAACGTTTTAGTGCTTCTGATTGTGAAATAACTGATGAGTATTTATTTGCTGTATGCATTGTGCCTTTACAAATTAAAAAAGGAGACGCTGTTCTATGGCAAAATAACAGGCCTTCTTCAGCTCGGTTCTGCAGACCCATTAAAATAATTTTTGAAAAAGAGTCAGCGGAGTTAGTTAAGGTTGAGATAGATAATATTAAAAGGCAAATTGTAAGCATTGTTCCGACAAAGTTGAGTTTTTTCGAAGTAGTACATGAATTCCATTTAACAATGATTGATGGGAAAGTTTTTAACACTTTAGCGGGCTCATCATCGCAGGCCTGTGGAATTTGTGGAGCAACACCAAAATTCATGAATAATCTAAATAATGTTCAATTGAGACAACCACAGGAGCACTTGTATGAGTACGGATTGTCAACACTCCATGCTTGGATACGGTGCTTTGAGTGTATAATTCATATCGCCTATAGAATACCCATACAAAATTGGAAAATTCGTGGAGAACATAAAGAAATCGCTCAGCAAACCAAAAGAAAGATTCAACTTGAGCTAAAAGAAAAAATGGGTATATTGGTGGACATTCCCACGAAAGGATCAGGCAATACAAACACTGGGAATACTGCAAGAATATTTTTCCAGCATCCAATTTTAGCCTCTACAGTAACTGGCGTAAAAGTAGAACTTGTAAAAAGGTTTGGTATAATTTTGCGTACTATGGCATGTGGGTATGCAGTTAACATAGAGGCTTTTCGCATATATGCTTGGAATACAGCAGAATTATTTGTTTCCGAATATCCTTGGTTTTATATGCCTCCATCTGTACATAAAATATTAATACACGGAGCAGATATTATTGAAAAAGTTTCACTACCAATAGGAATGATGTCAGAAGAGGCACTTGAGGCAAGAAATAAAGATTTTCGCAGTTATAGACGGAACCATACGCGAAAAAACTCAAGGTTGAATACAATGGAAGACTTAATACACACTCTTTTAGTTTCTTCAGATCCTATTATTACATCTAAGTCTAAAAGCACCTCCAAGTACTCCAAAAATCACATTGAAATAGATGATGAGTTCAAAAACCTTCTTTTACATATAAATGATCTACCTGACGGCAGTAATTCTGAGAGCTCCGACTCTGAATAGTTTTTTTTTTCTAATAAAACATAAAAACATATAAATAAATAATTAACACATATTTTTAGAATAAAGTAATGCATTTTTTCATTGTGTTTAAGAAGCTATTAAGAAAGCGCCGCTAGATTGACCATTTCTCCCACTGTGAGCCGGTGCGAACAGCTTTCAGCCCACAAACCCAAAACTCGTTATCAAAGTGTTTTCGTTGGCGGTCCGAACATGGTATTATTCGTATTTTATTTTATGTCACTTGAAAATTGTTTTCATTATAAGAAAATATTGAAATTGGATTTCATTTGGGTTAACGAAAACGACAACCGTATATGAACCAATACATTCGAACAAATTGTCAAATAAGCATATTTACATTTACCTATCTGGATTACTGTATACTGTGGTATAATACATCATGATATTTTTGTTAATTTCAACAATTGTACACATTAACAGGGTAAAATTTAAAATTTTGGAAATTTCTCTGCACGTCTGTCAAATTATAAAATATACATAAATTTTCCCGCCGGCAAACGAACTGCAGTCTGGGCTTATTTATTATTTTGAGGGCCGAAAAGTATAAGCTTTTGCGTGAAATTGCTTATGTTGCTTATTCAGGGGTTCCAAGCTTAATGTTAACGATCATGCTTATTTTGCTTATACCAATGTATATTTAAAGCTAAGTACAGACCTTTTAAGTAAATGGTCAAGAAATAAATTGCTATTATTTCGTGTGTGTGAATAGTAGTGTCGAATGAGTTTTGACATCTGATATTCTACAGCCTGCTGTGTCACTTTTTCCTTAAAAAAATAATGGAACGGGCATATATTTCTGTTGAAAACAAGGATGCCTTGTACTCTTCACAAATAAACTTTAGCACATGGTGGAATTATACATGGTGTTGGACATTGACAGCGTTCTCGCTCTAATACGCCATCTTGGCTCCCTTCGCAAAATCAGTGTTTCCCTCGTAAAAAAAAAATACCTTTTATCTCCTGTAACAAAGCAATGAAATACATAATTTCTTAACAAATATTTTCCTTGACATCACTGACCAAAGCTTTGACCTCTGCTTTATTCCTATTCATTGACAATTGCAAATAAAAATAAAAATGTGTAAAATTTCTAATTGATTTTGGCTCTTTAAAAGTTGGCGTGGGGAATTTTCTAACTTCTTTGCAAAGGACATATCTCAGCCATAGTTTTAACCATGATAAAAAAATAGGAAGGTAAAACCTCTGAGAGGAATTTTTCAAATTCATACAAACTCACACACACATTCTCATTTTCAATCTCAAACAACAACAATTTTGAACAATTCCTTTTTTTATTCTCAATTTTATGTGATTTTAAAATGTTGGCAGACTTCAAAAAAAAATCATGGCCGACGAATTAAGAGAACGGTTTTACCTTACGATGTTTTTATCATGGTTTTAATTGTACGTAGTAATAAAATAAATGAATAAAAACCCAACTGTAATGTATAACCGACATTGTTCATTTCTTATAATTAGATTGTTTGGGCTTGGATGTCCAATTACTCAGTGAGGTCGTTTTAGCCAAGTCTTACGTCCGCGTTAGTGCATGCGTGGGCAATGTGAGCGACCTGTGTATGTCCTTATACATATATATGCATGTACATATGTGCAACTTTTGTCCACGACAGGAAAACGGAGAGTTTAGGTGGAGCTGCTCCGACTTTTCGATTAAAGGGTTTACTAAAGTCAGCGGGCTCACAGTTTCCATGGCCGCATGAGTTCAAGGGTGATGTTATTGTAAGCTTCCGTTTGGAACGATGGGATATTATTCAACTTTTTGCTAAATGTATGGCGCTTTAGGCCGGGTCTGAAGGACATTCCACAGTCGTGTGTACTCGTATTCAAAGAAATATTCGAATTGAAATCGCTATTGCATAGCAGTATTGCGAATATATGGGCAGTTCTCAATTAGTTCGAACTTTCGCATGACTCGCCAGTTTTTCCTCGGAGACATAGTTTACGCTGGTTTATTAACACAAATCAGGTTACATATATTGTGTAGATTATGTAAATGCAAAAAAAGGACCACAACATATTTTCTAGCCAAATATGCATATAATTCAGAAATAAAATTGGGAAATTTTCATAAATAAATGTGTGACTATCCTATTGATTGTTTTTTTTACGTTGCAAAAATTAGAGCGTTGATTGCTCATTAGGCTGGGTCGATTTCGTATGGGGGAAAATAAAAGGCATTTGACTGTTTTGTAATAGTAATATTATGATGTCTTAGGTCTAAGCCAATAGTTATTGGCGACGAATGATTAATTTAAAACTTATCTTTAGCCCGCGCAATTGAATCAAAGTGTATGAATTTTGAAAATGAAACTTTGGCTTGTAATATCTATGGAATGCGTTAATTGTTATAAACAGGACGATATATCAAATAAAGGGTTATTAAGTTTTGAACCTCACGTTCATTTATCATTTCTCAATAAGTCTACAAGTTTTTAAGATATCAAAATAAAACTTACAAAAACTATAATCTTCCCTTATAAATTTTTAATTCTCTATTACTTCAGCAATCAAGTGAAAAATACAAAAAAGTGAGACGAGATTTAATTCAAACGTTTTAATGTTTTCGGATGTTTATATAATATTAAAAGGACCATGGACTTGGTCACTCCGATTTGGTGAGTTTTCAAGATCGTGGTGAACGAAGTCAAACATGTATTGTCAAAGATTAGGAATCGTTTGATAAGTTAATAGTAGTTTCAAGCATATATGTAAGTATTTAGATACATTAACATAATACAATTAGGGTGAAAAACGCCCATTTTAACTCCATTTATGCAGTCTTTAAAATTGGTGCGGATGGTTTCATTAGTCACCGAAGAAGCACATTTTTCGAGGTTTCTAAATTTGCCGTTATATGAAAGTAACGTACGTGCAATAAGTGTTTAGATATAAATAATTTAGTTGAATCCATTATGTGAAAAAGTGACTGTAGGTAAATGCAATAGTCTTTAACATATCCTGGGAAGTCCTTTTGAGGACTCTCCAATTGGACGATATTCCTTTGCAGTCAGCTGGAACGAAAAAAGTCACTCCCTGGCACACTTTTCTGTAATCCGGTTCTTTTATTTAAGAGTTATTTATACAATTGAAGAGAAATTTTTTTAGAAAAAAACTGGAGATCCACTTAAGTTTTTCGATACAACTTTGGTAAATGTTACTCGATCGGTAAATAATAATTTTCAAATTGAAGGCGAGACTTACTGTTACTGATTTATGATGAAAATCGTTGACATTATAAAAAAAATATACGAAATGCAAAAATACTATTCCAAATTTCGAAGAGTACGAGAACAC
>NW_023458556.1:88593841-88599679 GCF_013731165.1 Rhagoletis pomonella | reverse complement strand
TCCTGAGGATGACTTCAGACTGAAGTCGAAATATCGGCAAATAAAAAACAAATGTAAAATCAAAAATTTTGTTCCGATTTTCATGTGGCCTTGAGCTCGAAAAATATACAATACTTTGTAAAACGAACGGCCAATAAATAAAAAGATAAAATAAAAAATAAATAAAATTTTTAATAGTACAGGGTTAAGAGTTGACATTTCAGTTGCAGTTGAAAAGCGAGAAATGTCGAAATCACTTCTAAATAACACAAAGGTTACTGTTTTTTTTAGATTTGCCCATATGCGTGTAAAAGATTATAGTTTAAAAACTAAAAACTCGCTTTTATAATTTCCATTCGTACTGTCATCAGGTTACTTTAGCAGGCATATTTTGCGTTGGTAACCAGCGTTGCCAGAAGAGGGAATTATTCCCGTTTTGTGGGAATTTTGAACAAAAACGGGATGGCGGGAACAATGGCCGTGAAAACGGAGAAAATCACATACGCCATGCCAATAAATATTATAATAATACTATTAGACGAAAATAGTGTGCGATACATTCATGGGGAAGCCGTATGGAATTTAAAGTTTAGTTACGCGAAGAATCTCGTCTGTCAGCATCCACCTCCAATCAAACTCGAGCATATTGCACAATATGTGCAGTAAGCCCTCTTCCTGAGATATCTTAATTGCATACACATGCAAGAACGCAAAAGCATTCGCAAAAATATAAGTCAGTTCATGATAATTAATCGCCAGATGAAAATTTCGCAGTCCAATAATGGTTCGGTGGCACATCAAGCTAAAAATGCAGAGATAAAGCTATGTACCTTTACGGCGGAGCACAATATTGCATTTGATCACTTATCAGTGCTGTTGAAAAAGTGTTCAGTGATTCAAAAATTGCATGACAAGTGCACACGAATGATATGTACAAATAACGCATAGGTAGATGAAAAATATTTTTTTCTAGTAATATTTTAATTTTAATAACATGTGTAAATTGGATACAATGTACTTAAATTGAATTGTTATTGACTGAGTTGTTAAAATATGGTTATTGATCGTATAAAAAATGAAACACAGAGAAAAATTGATTCGTCATTTTTAAAAACTGGGTTATATAAAAAGGGGAAAAACCGAAAAACCTAAAATGAAAAAAGGGAAAAATATATAGAATTGCATGAACAAAAAGGGAATAGGCTCGTCCAAAACCTGGAAACACTGTTGGTTACAATAATTTTGTTATCGGTAAATAAAGTTCCTCGTAATTATAAAACATTTTTCGCATTCTGCGCACTAGTAAATTTTTTTTACCATTTCATAAGCAGCCCAGTACGGAAAGAAACTAGTTTCAATATGATGTTCAACTAGTTTTTTACCCACCACAACCAGTTGAAGATCTGACTTTCTTCCTTGGAACGAAAAGTTGACTTTAACATGGCGATGTCCTAGGCATCAGTCAATTATCCGACTCTGCATTTGATTTCAACTACTTCAAAACGCATTCGGCTTAAAGCACTTTAAAGTTAGTAGTATTATTACGCTTTCGTTTAGCACTTCACTGATGCTTTTTAATAATTAAGAAAAACCAAAATTAAAAATTTAAAATTAAATGTTCCGCCTAATGAGATTTGAACATGGACATTCTTGGCCGCGACCAATTGTAGCATACATCTTTGCACGCTCAGCTACAGCCAGAAATGTAAATGTGCTTTCAAAAGTTATGTTTGAATTGTGTGCAAGCAGCGAGGCAGCGATGATTAATCGAGTTACTTGGCATATGATTACTCAAAAAAATTAATTTTGCTCGGTAAAAGAGTTTGCTTTGGAAAATGCTTATTTTCTTTTTTACATCTTGTATATGAAAAAAAAAAAATTCATTTCAATTTTTGAAAACAGAAACGTTGTTTTCAAGGTATCAAAGAACTTCAACTACTTTATATGTAAAGAGTACTTTGAAATGTTGATTACTCATTTTACTCAAAATGTTGATTATTCATAAAGCAAATTACTCAAATATTTTTGTTTTTGGTTAATCACAAACCTGGATTCATACCTGAGTAATCATAATTTCCAATTAATCGATTAATTAAGTTATTTACTTAGCGATTAATTAAAATTTTGAATAATCAGTTAATCGCACAGCCCTACAAAAAATACTTACAGGTCGCTCAAGGCGCTCAAAGTTGTCCATGTATTTTATATGGGAAAAAACCAACTTTTCATGGAAATGGTATGGAATTCTTGAAAATCAATATTTTTCGATCGGAAAATTCTGGTTCTCTTCAGGAGACTTCCAATAACAATATCCAATTGTTTATTTAACCATTTAAACTAAAGATTTTTTTATCTCCCCATGGCTTTTCCTGGCATTTTCTAGGGGTTTTGGTGGACATATACTATAGTTACTATGAAAAAATGGTTAAAAAAATAATGGGAGTCTCCTGAAGAGAAACAGGGTTTTCCGGTCGAAAAATATTGATTTTCAAGAATTCTATAAAAATTCTACGAAAAGTTGCTTTTTCCCCATATAAAACACATAGACAACTTTGAGCGCATTGAGCGACCTCTAAATATTATTTGATTTCAAAATAAAATAAGAGGGGTATATTTTTTTCGGTATAGAACAATCTTAGGGGGTGAGAGCATACAAATTCCGACTTTACTTTTTTTACATGCATTTTTGGACCACCCTGCAGTAAAATTTAGAGACAGTCTGCAAAGCGTGAGTTCCGAACTACATATCTGTGATGGAAAATTAGTGTGCATTGTGCCATTTCCGGCCCTTTCGGAAGCAGCCGGCACCTTAAGCACAATCGATTGATTTTCGGCACTATTGTTGCGTAACTCAATGCAAGTAATATACATATAGAAGAAGCTCGCATCCACATTGTGTATATGGGCTTAACATTTTTGTTTAAACAAATTTGCCGCAATTTCATCTCTAAAGCAAATAGTGAATTTCATTTAATATATACTTTAGATTTAAATAATCATATACCCGTTTTACATATTTTTTGTGGAACAAACGCCGAAATATTTCTTACTAAAGAAAATTTTACAGAAACTGAAATTCAAAATTTTAAATTAAGTGGTTTACAATTTAATGTTAAATTTTGCCAAGATTTAAGAAAGAGAACCTAGATAATGAAATTTTTTAAGGCCGCGCCGATTTTCGCGCCAAAGGCAGTAAACTCTGCTTCACCGTTGCCGTTGGTCAGCATATTGAAAATATTTTGGAGATGGTTAAAAACGACCGCAGGAATGCAGAAGCAGACACTACGGAGTTAATTAAGAAAGATCGTATGATTACCGCCGATCTAGGAGTAGAAATTTCTCTACCACGTTTGGCAGGCAAACAAAAAACAGAAGTAACCCCCATAGGTCAATGAAAATAAGTACTTGCGACGACCTATAATAATACCAAATCTGGATTCACTAACGGCCTCTTTACAACTAGACTTTTCCAATAAAAATACTCCAGCTCCAGCAGTGAAAATGTACAAAAGAACGCGAAACATTTTGAACAAATCTATGATCTTGATGCTGAAGTTGTAGATCTATTTAAAGAGAAAAACGAATTTCTACCAGCTATAAATAAGTGTATTTCCATTTGGAGCGCTTTTACATGCACAACAGAGAATAAAGGCTTTCTGGACTATGCCTCATGTGTGTCCATAGAAGAATCGTTACCGAAAACCTCGAAATGATTCACGAGGAAATAATCGAAAAGTTTTTCTGAAAATCCGAGACGTTTGATATTAGCGTAAAAATATAAAACAGAAATGCTTTAAGAAACAAGTATATTTACGTTGGCCCCCCTACTTTTGATTCTGGGTACGCCCTTGGTAACAACTGTTTTGTTTTTGATAGGAAAGGTTGCGCAAGCTGGACATCTTCATCTGCAAGTACTTTAGGAATAAAAGAAACTGATGCTTTGCATTTTTACATTTTGTAATTCAGGGTTAATGACTGAGCGGAGATTTTTGTTCATACGTAAATTTTTTTGAAAACTACATAAGTACTTTCGGGTATGCAGTTTTAGTGCCCATTCAATTTTAGTACAATAAAGTGCAAGTATGAAGTGGCTCAAAATACTACATAAGTACTTTCGGGTATGCAGTTTTAGTGCCCATTAAATTTTAGTACAATAAAGTGCAAGTATGAAGTGGCTCAAAATACGCGGTTTCGTGAACAGTGTTGTACATATCGACACCTGAAAAGTTTTCTGAGATAGTGCGTTTTCGAACTGGCTGCCGAGATAAATCGATCTTCCACTCAGGTGTCGATATGTATGCATACACTTTCTGTTACGTTTTGTTTTGTAAAGTTATATTTTCCCAATAGTTTTTGTGATAATTCGTTAAAACAGTGAAATATTTTTAAATATTTTTTAATTTACTTCAATAAAGATAGAAATGTGAGGTACTAGTATTTAATTAAATAATTTTTTTTATACCCGAGCGCACTTGTGCACAAGGGTATTATAACTTTGTTCACATAACGGTTGTTTGTAACAGGCAAACCGAATCGAGATAGATATAGACAAATGTATACATAAATAATCAGGATGAAAAGAGAAATCGATTAAGCGGTGACTGTCTGTCCGTCCGTCCGTCCGTCTGTCCGTCTGTCCGTCCGTCCGTCTGTGCACACGATAACTCGAGTAAAAATTAAGATATCTTAACGAAACTTGGTGCGTGTACTTCTTTCGGGCGTAGGACGGATGGTATTGAAAATGGGCAAAATCGGACAATAACCACGCCTACCTCCCATATAACGGTAATTTTCAGAAATACGAAAACTGCGATATTTTAGTAACTACTGAAGCTTATTCACTCAAAATTGATATTTGCAATAACTTTTAGACGAAAAATAAGAATATTATAAATTTTTGAAAAATGGGCGTAGCCACGCCCACTTAGTGTTACATGTGTATATCTTGGCAACCGCTGCACCGATTTCTTCCAAACTTGGCACAGTTATTGACCTTGGTACAGGATACCAAATGGCCAAAAATTTTAAAAATCGGACAATAACCACGCCCACATCCCATATAACGGTAATTTGGAGAAATACGAAATCTTCGATAAATCAGTAAATATTAAAGCTAATTTATTCAAAATTGATGCTTGCAACAATTCTTTACCAGGAAATACGCTTATCATAAAATTTTGCAAAATGGGCGTGGCACCGCCCACTAATGATCACATATATGTATCTCGGTAACCGTTCTACCAATTTGTACCAAACTCGGTATGGTTATTGTGCTTGCCACATAAAAGCAAAACGTTCAAAATTATTCATTATCACGGTCATAAACCCAGCAACCGTCTTCCGCACTTACGCCACTAACACGATAAGATTTTGGAATTTGCACACTAGAGAAGAACCGGAAACCTTCTAAAATGATAAAACCTGTCTCCAACGGAAAGCACCAGGATCTCTATAGCCTGCAGCAGTTAGTTCGTTCTGCTGCACCTAGCCCACCCTACCATGGCTTTGTGGTTGGTATAAAGCCCCAATTTACTCCCACACTCCCTTCAGAAATTAGACTAAAAATAGGAAATTTACAAATTCATATTGATATTTATTACAATTATTATTATTTAGTACAAGTAAGTATAAAAACAAAGAAAGAAAAAAAATTATTTTCGCAAAATAACCTAACTGTAAAATTCTAATGACAATTATTCATTACTATCCTTATTAATAACATTTTTTTTTCAGACTTAACCCTAGAACACACACCCAGAAAATACCACGTAAACACACACCCGGGATACGTTTGTACCCGGGACCTTATTTTGCGGTTTTTTTAATGCTTATTCAACCGATTTCTATGATTTTTTTTTT
>NW_023458556.1:88573637-88593741 GCF_013731165.1 Rhagoletis pomonella | reverse complement strand
ACAACTAGGAAACGCGTAAATAAGGGTACAAGAAACTCATGTTGTACCCTCGGTACAATGTAGAGTATGCATAAATTAAAGGGTACATAAAAAAGGATCTTTATATTAAGCGTACTCTTCATAAAGAAATAATGCATTTAAGAAAGGTTCCCCGTGAGATTTCTCTTTTTCTTATATACAATAAGTTATGCAATTCATACATTGAGAACGGTTAGGCCGATTTGGCTAAATTTTTTTTAGTAGGTCGTAATTGCCAGGAGAAGATTTTTACGAAAGAAAATTTTGGGAAATCATCCGGGAAAGTCGGGAAATTGGAAAAATAGAAAATTGGTCTTTTTGTATGGAATTTTTTGTGCAATTCCTTCGGAATGGCTTTGGAATGGAAAAATAGAAAATTCTAAGTGGAAAACTCGGAAGAATCCGGAAGAACGCGAAAAATTTGAATTTTTTTCGATGAAATTTTGCATTTTATCGCATGATTTGATGATTTTGGACGATGTAAAGGTGGAAAATTCGTTGTGAAGCCTGGAAAATTTCGGATAATTGTGAAATTCATTATGAGCATGAATCAATTGTGAACAATTTTCTCCTATGTTTCATTAGCATATAGGATCCATTTTTGCGTTAAATGGGCCAGGGACCGATCTTATTTATGGTCCGATTTGCATGAAATTTGGCATGTAGCAAGCTTATTGCCAGGATTAACATATATGATACTTTTTTCTGATAAGTGGACCAGGGACCGATCTATTCCAGAATATCTTATTTATGGTCCGATTTGCTTTAAACTCGATACCCGTATTATACATATGCGTAGAATAGAATTGAGTCATTGTTTTACAGTTCGAAAGGTGTTTCAAGGCGAGGCAAACATGCGGGTATTGGCTATTTAACAATACTTATTACACAGGCCAACAAAAATAGAAAACAATTTGATGCAGCAAGTGTTAACGCTATTTTTGACGTAAGCATAAAGTTTCCATCAGCTCCAGATTATAAGAAAAACGAGGTCAAAGTATCAAAAAATCGCGTTTTTTGCAATATTTGAGAAGCTTTAGCAAAGAAACAAAGGGTGGTAGAACCTCCCGCTTAGACTTAGATTGAAGCAAAAAATCTCAAATACTATTCCTGCAAATTCCTGCACTTTTGCTTGATGGTCACTTATAGTCATTTGTTGAATAGGAAAAACTGTTTTTGGAAGTTTGAGTACCTACGGCAATTAAGAAAAAGGTGTTAGACCCTTCCACTTAGGCTTAAATTAAGGCTTCGACTTCTGACTTCAATCCCTGAAAAAACCATTCCTGTAAAAAGTAAATGAGTATAGGTGACCATCAGGGCAAGGTGCAGGAATAGTATTTTCAGGGATAGTAGTCTGTAGCTCTAGCTTTAATTTAAGCCTAAGTGGAAGGTTCTACCACCTTTTGTTTCCTTGCTAGAGCTTCTCAAATATTGCAAAAAACGCGATTTTTCGACACTTTCACCACATTTTTCTCAAAATCTGGAGCTCATGGAAACTTTATACTTACGGGTTCGTAATCAGCACAAAAAAGTCTATCAAAAACAGCTTTAACAATTGCCCCATCAAAATCGGTGTTGCCCTGTGTTACCGACACTAATTGTATAAAGAGAAGCTCTTTTTTTATAAGAGGTGATCTCGCAAACGGCTGTACCGAAATTTGGACACCTACTGCAGACTTTCGATATATTAAGGGAGAGTGGCATCACCTATACATATCGAATTTCTCATACCGTATATCTCTGGAAGTGTTTGTGGTAGTATCCTGGAAATTGGTATACAGATTTAGGCTACTGGAAAAGGCGTGGCGCTTTCCAAACATATTGAAACTTTTACCTATCTGTAAATATATACCTCCAGAATACGGTGTTTTTTCCTTTTTCATAATACATTTTTTTGTTAATTTTTTGTAGAAATATAGTTCATTTTGCATCAAATGGCATTAAATGCATCAAATTTTGGGTATGCAGTTTTGTAGTTCACTCAATTTCGGTATCATAAAGTGCAAGTTTTAAATGGCTATAAGTTACCGTTGATTTTTGACAATTTTATTCGCTGATGATGTTGCGCATTTTCTCCGTATAACGAATGCGTGATATTGTTTTTTTTGTATTGGCAAAAATGCCGAAGAGTGTCAGTATGTAAAATACTTATTCTGGTGGGTGGACTCCTCCTAAACGACCGAAAGGATGTTAATGACATTTCTTATGTGATTGTGTAGGTCTCTGTATAGTTTAAGTTCACCAGGTGGCGCTGGAGTCGAGTTATTATTCAAAATCGTATTTGTGATCCGATTTGACTCATATTCGAGATGTATATGTATTGGTAACGATAGGGGCAATACTATGGCAAAAAAAAAGATGCGCAAGGTGGCGGTGGAGCCGAGTTATTGCTAAAAATTGTCAATTCGGAGGCACCAGAGATCAAAGTCAAATTACCCCCATTAAACCAACCATCAGAACCATTGCGGTCCTTGCTTTACATTGACTAAACAGAATGTGGACCAATGATACTCACCCGTTTGGAAATTGCCACCAACTAATACAGATTCAAGACGATTCACTATCGAGCCGCAATGACTTCTTTCCAGTATAACGCGTTCGTCATGCTATTTAAGACGGCAATGGAGGATATGCCTTCTGTCGACCACAAAACCAAACGTGAACGTGAATTGCTGGCGAAAACGTTGGACCAAATGTTTCAATAAAAAAATTTATTTTGGGCTGGACGAAGCTCGCCGGGTCTGCTAGTATAATTTATAAAGGTAATGGTACCTTATGGACGACTTTTAATTTATGTATTGGCAAATTGACATGCATTTCGGCACATTTTTTAGGACAAATTTTGCACAATTTTAAATTTTGATTTTCCATCACTGCTACATATATCAGAACTATCTCTGAACTAGTGCAAAACGCATGCAGAGCGGGACAGTTGAAACTTGCGGTGTAAATGTGCAAATGCTCACTACTCGTACAATACGAAAGTAGCTCAGCGAGAAGACATCCGACTCAAGCATCGTTGGTCGCGAGTTCAAATTGCGGTGGAGGCAGTTGTGAGTTTTCAAGTTTAATGAATTTACATTGTTGCGTGCAGCTTACAATAATTTTTTTTTTTAATAAAATATGTAACAAAAATGGAATCTGTAACAGAAAAGAAAAAAAGGAAAAAAATATCCGAAAATCGAATCTTAAAAACGTGTTCTTATAGTCTATAACAGAACCGGTTAAAACTGTAAACTGTAAAACTGGACACACACACACACATACACACACATGATTCCTTTTGGGGACGGTCACCATAGCTGGGCTCTAAGCTACCGGTTAGTTGCGAAATAAGTCTAAATGAATAAGTAGCCCCCGACGATGAGCGAAAGTAATGGAGGACGGTGTCCAAAAGCTAGCAAGTCCGATGAAGTTCCTGTGACAGTGGCGAGTCGACACCGCCTCTTTGAAGTATGTGTCCCCCTCATCATGCACGGGCTTGATGAGTAACAAAAATCCAGTCGCGACGGATCCACAATGGGCGGCTTCCTGGTCAGCGGCTGTTCACCATGTCAGGTGAAGAGGGTGATGTGAGCCTGCTCTGGCGAGGTGCCAGCAGCGGTGTGTATCAGTAACCAGCCCCTTCGGGCCCTGGTCAAGAAGTGTGCATTGGACGCAGGAGTAGTAGCCTGCGTTGCTCCGGGCGAGCGACGGTCCGTCCGTGTTTTCCGGGACTGGTAAAGCGAAGGACAGGCCTCAGGGAACTGGGGCAGGGCATCGTCCCCTAGGGTATACCCGTTCCTGTCTATTTCGGCCCGCCCCCCTGCACACAATGTGCTGGAGAACATAAACTAATGGAAAAAAATATGAGTAACAATACAAAAAGCAACAATAGCAGCAGCAACATATACGGCATCATAATGAGCAGCGCCACTGAAAGCTTGGATGACGGTAATGGCAAAGTGTCCGAGACAGAGCCGTCCATGAGAACACCGATTGCGGAAATGGACCCTTTCAAGCGCGCATCACGACTGGTTCGTTCGCCTAAAAAGGTGCTCAACGTAGAGAAGCGAGTACGAGCGAGGTCGTCACCACCAGCGTTGCAGGATAGCACGCCACAGGTGAAAGCAGTGTAATCGCGCGGAGAATATATGTCGGAGTTAGGCGATGCAATCAAGAAGCTGATGGATGTAATGCGCCCACCACAGCGCTCAATCAACAACAACATGAGAGACATTCTCAGCCAAATAGCAAAGTTACATGCAAATGCATATGAGGAGTACATCAAAATAAAAGAAGACAGACGGAACGTCCTCATTATGCCCACGACTGCAGAAACCAACCCAAAGAGGCCGCGCGACGAAAACCAGCCGAAGCGAAGAACGCCACCTAAGAAGAACAAAACCACACATGAAGAGGTACCAAGGAAGTCGGAAACCATCTTGAGTAAGGAGACAACGCCCTTCCAAGAACAAATAAAAGGAGGAAGAAAAAGGAAAAGGCTGGACAGCGGTGAAACGTAAACCACGAAGCAGCAAGAAGACAATGTACAAGCCGCCCCACGTCCCGATGCTATAGTTATAGCGCGAATTGGAGATATGTCCTACAGCGACATCTTAAGGGCGGTGAAAAAAGATGATGCATGATGATCCGCACCCAAATAAAGGATTTAAACCATTTCGGTGAACAGTCGATCAGAAGCATCAGGGCGGCGTACGCGGGTACGCAAACGGCGCCTGTAAGCCTTCCCGCGCTAGAGGCAAGGCTACTGCTAGACGCACGGAAAGTAAAGATAGGCTGGGTAGTGTGCAGGATAAGAGAGAAGCCGAATCCAAAAAAGTGCTTTAGGTGTTTTGAATACGGACATCTGGCGAGAGCGTGCAGCAACCCAGAAGAGAAGTCAGTGCTGTCTCAAATGTGGAGAAAAGGGGCACTTCGCGAAAGCGTGCAAGAAAAAACCGACCTGTAGCGCGTACAAGAACAAGGGAAGGGAAAACTCGTATCATCAAGTAGGTAGCCGGAAATGGTAGCAAAAAGTCCAACAATGAGAGTCATGCAGCTAAGTCTGAACCATTGCGAGGCAGCGCAGGAACTTCTCATGCAGACTGTGTACGAAGAGAAAGTGGATGTAGCAATAATTAGTGAGCAGTACAAAAACATGGACGCCGCAACATGGGCATCTGATTGCACAAACAAAGCCGCCATATGGGCCTGTGGAGGCCAAGCTCTCCAATAAAAGCCGCTATTAGGAAAGCCTACTACACGCGGGCGAAGATCTGTGGAATCAACTTCTATAGCTGCTACTTATCACCGAGCGTGCCACAAAGTGAATTTGAAAAACCCTGGACGAATTAGTACGAGAAGCCCTGACTACTACGATGAACGTGGTGGCAGGCGATTTGAATGCGTGGGCGATGGAATGGGGCAGCATCTGTACGAACAGACGGGGATATGCTCGTCTCAAGGCGTTTTCGTTGCTGGACGTAGTGCTGCTAAATACGGGAAACAGGAACACTTTCGAAAAGAACGGTCGTGGCTCGGTGATTGACATCACGTTCGCTAGCAGTTCCTTAGTGCAGTCAACAAGCTGGGAGGTGTCAGATCTCTATACGCATAGTGACCACTTGGCCATTATGGTCGAAATCGGAAACAATGCGCAGAGTCGAAAATGTGCTGCCATCAGAAAGGCACAGACTAGAGGGTGGAAAGTCGAAATACGAAAGAGCTCTTCAGACTCATGATGGAGGGAAATCTTGCCAGCGCAGAAGATACGGAACGACAGGCGGAAATTCTGGTGGGACACATCAGCAAAGCATGTGACGCCGCTATGTGCAGGAAAAAACAAGGCGCTTACAGAAAGCCTGCATACTGGTGGAACGAAGAAATTGACATATTAAGAAGTGAGTGCCACAAAGCGAGGCGGCTTTGCCAAAGGAGACGGGGATCGGCGGAGCACACATGGCTACGCGAATGCTTTAAAAGGAAGCGAAGCGACCTCAAGAAGGCAATAAGAAGGAGTAAATCGTGCTGCTTCAAAGAGCTCTGTGAAAAGGTAGACGAAAATGCGTGGGGTGATGCGTACAAAGTGGTGATGAGGAAAATTAAAGGCTATAAAGGGTAAGCGCCAACCTGGCCCATCCTACTAAAAACGTTGTGGAAACTCTCTTCCCTTCGCAAACTCCAGAAGAACGACAGCTGCGAGTAGAACAACCTGCGATAATGAACGCACCATTAGTCACTGACGAGGAAGTAACCCAAGCACCAGGTCTGGATGGTATTCCAAACAAAGTTCTAAAGATTGCCATTAAGCACAATACCAGCCCGTTCACTGACTTATTTGAGCGGTGTTTGCGAGAAGGAGTCTTCCCAAAAAAAAAAAAAAAAAAAAAAAAAAAAAAAAATCTGGAAGAAGCAGCGGTTGGTTCTGTTGCAGAAACCGAATAAACCTGCCGGGGAACCAAGCTCGTACCGACCGCTATGCATGTTGG
Source organism: Rhagoletis pomonella (assembly GCF_013731165.1). Classification (NCBI taxonomy): domain Eukaryota; kingdom Metazoa; phylum Arthropoda; class Insecta; order Diptera; family Tephritidae; genus Rhagoletis; species Rhagoletis pomonella. Next base: position 88,587,253 of record NW_023458556.1, on the reverse strand, counting down.
ACACGCTTGGAAAAATACTGAAGCGACTAATTTGTGTACGACTAGAGCAACACCTAGAGGAAGAATCCTCTGGTCTCGCCGACAACCAATATGGATTCCGAAGACAGAGGTCAACCGTCGACGCAATTAAAAAGCTCACTGATATCGCAAGCAAGGCAATCGAAGGAACTAGATGGATGTATGGCACGAAAGAATACTGCGCGGTAGTAACGTTCGATGTCAAACATGCTTTCAACTCGGCCTACTGGCCCCACATAATAAGCGCCCTGGAGTGCAAGAAAACACCGCCCTATCTGCTGAGAGTTGTTTCCAACTACTTGACAAATAGGCTGTTACTCTACGACACCGATGAAGGACCGAAAAAGTATGTTGTGACGGGTGGAGTACCACAGGGCTCCGTATTGGGCCCACTGCTGTGGAACGTACTCTACTATGGCGTACTGCGCCTACCACTACCAAGGGAGGTACAAATCATCGGGTACGCTGACAATATCCTAGTAACAGCAGTGGCTAAGGAACTCAACGAAATAGAGATTCTATGCAATAATACTGCGCAAAAAATTAAAAGCTTCAACTAGCGGGGCAAAAAACTGAAGCGGCGTTGATTGCAAGCAGGAAAAAGGTAGGAAATGCTACGCTTAACATTGGCGGGTATAGCATAACGACACAGCAGTCGTTGAAGTACTTGGGCCTGATGATAGACGCGAGACTCACAAGGCGCACATCGGCAAAGCTTGTGAGAAAGCGGCAAGGGTTACGGCGGCGCTAACGAGGATAATGGCCAACATTGGCGGACCAAGTCAGAGCAGGCGAGCACTCCTAAGTAAAGTGAGTCGGTCTATACTAATGTGCCCATCTGGGGGCCAGCGCTCCAGCAGAAAACATATGCCAAGACATCGAAGTCAGTGACTCGGCTAAACGCTACCAGGGTTGTCAGTGCGTTCCGCACGGTACCATACGAGGCCGTTGGAGTCATAGCGAGCATCATGCCACCAGATATAATGGCCATGGAACTTAAGAGAATTTTCGACAAGTCAAGAAACATCGGCAGGCGACTAACAGCTGAAGAACGGAAAGAAGAAAGACAGACTAGCTTAAACGAGTAGAGACGCTGGGATGCGCCACGAAAGGAAGGTGGACGCACATGCTAATCGGTAACGTTCAAGCGTGGGTTGAGAGGAAACACGGCGAGACTGATTACTATCTAACGCAGAGAATATCTAAGCAAGTACGGACACTATGACGGGACAGTGTTCCTTTTGCGGTAGTAGCGGTGAAAACGTGCAGCACATTTTCTTTTCCTGTCCGAAGTATGACGCCGACAGAGCAGACCTACAAAAGGTGATAAACGATCGAGTGGCGCCAGAAAACATTGTGCACCACATGATGCAATCTAGAATGGTGTGGAGTAGTCAAAGCGTGGTCCGCTATAGTTCTTCAGGAACTTAGAAGGAAAGAGTGGCAGCGCAGTAGCGATAACAGAAGACTGAACGAGAGGTAGGCCAGAAAGGCGTGTGTGAAAAGCCAATTGGCAAAGCTACGCCTTGCGACGCACAGTGTTTCGACTATATGGAGGCAGGTGGAAATAATAGTACACCTGCACCGATTTCACTGAAAGTTGACACGTGCTCTAGTTTTACTTAGAAATAGAGAATTGTGAAATTTTGTAAAGATGGGATAATTGCCACGCCTCCTACTCTTGTGGGCGGAAACATTAAATTTCATCCGATTTCGATGACATTTAGTTTGTGGTCTTTATTTTATTAGAAAAACCTAAATATAAAATATGGGGAATATTGGATCACTATAACGTCCAAAACGCACAAAAAATGTGGGCCCAGTCATTGAATGTGATGGAATTTTGGTTAATTTTTGTTTCCTGCTTTCCACTCTCAGAAAACAAAGGTTATACTATAAAATGACTTAGGTGTAAATAATCGCTTTTTCCCAATGTTTAGGTGAGATTTTTTCATTGTTCGAAAATTTCTTTTCGCGAAATTATGCAAAAAGCTGAAAATCAAAAATTAAGAAAATCAAAAATTACATATATTTGCAAAGTCGCGCGCAAAGATCAAATTATATATTCGAAAACTACATTAAATTCTCTAAAGCATTCGTCTAATTTCAAGTCCTGTCGGACCGGTACTCACACTTTTTTCTACTAATAATCTTTAGCATTTACATTTCAAAGTAAATTTTTTAGTAAGATAATAGGAAAGTACCAAATAAATGATAAATACCTTCACCTGAATATGCCACGACATTTAAATAATTGATTACAGTTGAAAGAGAAACATTTTCTTTAATGGGTTAATCGCCAAAGGCAACTAAACTGATTAGTCGGTATGGAGCCCATTTCCGTATTTTTTTGGAAATGTATCGTTCGTGAAGACGGGGGGCGAGTAAATAATATAAAATTTGGTATTTAAGACTTTTACTTTTCCTTCTCTAAGTCCAACCGGTTTTTTTTATCAACTGTCACCATGATTTTTTTCTACCTGCCTCCATATAGTCGAAACACTGTGCGACGTAATACCTAACGGCGGTCCCTCAAGGCCAAACACAAGCTTCAAGTTAAGGGTTTAGTATGTAGGCGCGCTGTCTCGCAAGTCCTGAATTATGTGATAACATAGTCAGGGCGTGGTCCCGATTGAGGTGTACCCTTAGCGGACAGGATGACGAATCGTGCATAACATCTTTGGAAGATTCCCCTCCGTTAAAAAAAAAAACACGTAGAAAGGCAATAGGCCGCTCCCCCTCCGCGAAGTAATGCCTAACGGTAGTGCCACGGAGCGAGGGAATCGGAGCAGGGGTGGGTTTTTAGTGCGGTGAGCCGAAAGGCAAGCCCCACACTTTTCGGCTGGCAATGCTTTGTGCCACCTCTACAAAAAAAAAAATAAATACACGTACACACATACACACACACACACTTACACACAAATATATGTACATATATCTATACATACAAGCTAGCTCAGAAGAAGAAAAGGCCACATCCCTTTCGAGGTGGCAAGAAAGGTGGGACAACAGCCCTCAAGGAAGATGGACGTACACCCTCATCCCTGATTTAGGAAAATGGGTTCGGCGTACACACGGTGAAGTCAATTACCATGTGACGCAGTTCTTGACAGGGCACGGTGCGTATCGGAGCTACTTTGAGCGGTTCGGACGCGACATCTCACCTCTGTGCCCAATCTGCAACGTTAACGAGGAAGCCTGCCATGTGTTTTTCAGCTGCCCGCGCTTCAACGCTGAAAGAATGAGGCTAGCCGAGGAAACTGGCGAAAACCCAAGCCCGCAAAATATCGTTGACATCATGCTCGTATCTGAGCGAAATTGCAATTGATTGCAAACATGATCTCCCACATAAACTGGCGATTGAGGGAAGATGACGACAGGCACCGCATAAACTTGTGACCAAGGACATGACTTAGGGCTCCCAGGTACGTACTAAACTACTAGCTGACCCGACAGGGGGTGTGTTCATGTAAGACAAATACGGGGGCGGGTCAAGCAGATGTAACTTCACTTACTGCATCAGGACTGAACTGACTTTGATCTTAGTGCTCACACCGCTTCCCGCCGCAATACTTTACGGTAGTACCGGGGGGAAAAACGGTACAGGACGGTAGGAGGTTTAGTACGGGTTATAGTCCCACACTGACGGGTACAGGCTTTCGATGCTTCCTCCTCTTAACCAAAAAAAAAAAAAAACAAGCTAGCTCATAGTGTAGGACGAATTTGATGATGCACGTGGCGTCCATGTGGCGATTTTAGAGCCCTCAATAGTGTGACGGTCCCAGACAGATATCCGATACCATATTTGCAGGACTTCACTAGCGATTTGAAAGGTAACACGATATTGTGAAGCTTTTCATCAGGTCCCCGTGAATCCAGATGATATACCAAAAAAGACGATTATTACGTCCTTCGGCCTTTTATAATTTATGTGTATGCCCTTTGGCCCACGAAATGCCGCGCAGACGCTACAGAGACTCATCCACGAAGTCCTACGAGGACTAGACTTTGCGTTCCCGCACATGGACGATATTTGTGTAGCGTCTTCGTCCCCAGAGGAACATCTATCCCATCTCCGTCAACTTTTCGATCGCCTGCAGCAACATAGCCTACCGATAAACGCCACAAAGTCTGGCTGACTTCCAAAACGTCAATTACTTTGCATACGTACAAAGTATAAGGTTCCACAAAGTCGAACTACAAAATATTGACAATGTATACTGTTCCAAAACGCAGCCGCAAAGTTATCGAAACGCATCGCTCGAGCAATCAGCGCATCAGAAACAAAGTTGATGCTTCATTTGTTATTGGTTAGCGTTGGTGTTTTAGAAATGGAAAATTCAGAAAAATTGTTCATTGCTATATTGAATATTTAAAATATGCAATGTATATGGTTGCAATGTGTCGCAACTCTGCATATACAAACAGTTTGAATACCACAGTATAACAGTTTACAAACATTGTATTGATACGTTTTGGAAGTCAGCCTCTGTATTCGGAAAAGCTGAAATCACGTTTTTAGGTCACACCGTTTCTGCTGAAGGCGTAAGAACACTACAGCAAACCGGACAAGCTTTTCGAGACCTCGAAAAACCAACTACCTTTAGTGGTCTTAAGCGGTTTCTAGCCACAATAAATTTCTATAGATGATTTATCCCACACGCTGTTGAAGCGCAGTTACCTCTGCTGGCCATGTGCCCCGTAAACTTAAAAATACGACCGCTCAAAACTGAACTGGATAGAGGCCACCACTGCAGCGTCCGAAAACTGCAAGGCCCAGCTTTTGAATGCCTCCCTCCTAGGACATCCGTCTAAAGAAGCCGAGTTGTCCCTATGGGTCGACGCATCGGACAAAGCCGCAGGAAGAGTTTGCGACTCATCCACAGGCAATATCAGGCCATTTATCACCAAGAGATTTTGTGCAGACGTGCTACGAGCAACTCATGGGTTATGCCACCCAGGTACACGCGCTACTGAAAAGCAGGTTCGTTTGGCATGGAATCCAAGTATTGGGGACAGTAAAGCCTTCGCGAGATCGGCGAACAGTGTCAAAAAGCAAAAATCATTCGACACACATTCTCACCCCTTAAGCGCAACGAATCGAGTGACACGCGATTTGATCATATTAACGTCGAGGTGGTAGGACCGTTTCCTCTACATGCCGGCAAACGTTACTGTTTCACACCTATCGACCGCTTGTTAAGATGGCCGGAGGCTATTCCAATACCAGACATGACCGCGCCAACCATCGCTAAGGCTCTAATGACTAACTTGATTGCAAGGTTTGGAGCGCCAGCCGTCATTACATCGGATCAGGGTCGTCAATTCACCTCCATTCACCTCTATTTACAGAGCTAACTAGAGCACTTGGCATAACTCACCTAAAAACAACACCTTACCATCCGGAATCAAACTGATTGGTGGGAAGGTGGCATCGAACGTTAAAAGTCGCAATTTTGTGCATTAACTCAGACCGCCGGACGGACTTCCTACCGACTATACCCCTGGGCCTACGTAAAGTATACAAGCAGGACCTAGAGGCGTCACCGGCGGAATTAATTTACACTACAACACTGCGCATTCCCTCAGAATTTTTTGTATACGACAGCCGGATTAAAACGCAGTCAGAATTCGTCACCGAGCTTCGAAAAGTGATGAACTCAATTAGACCATCTAGCACATCTTGGCATGGTTCAAGGAAAGTCTTCGTCCATCCCGACCTTGCAACTTATCAAAACGTCTTCGTAAGAAACGAATCAGTGCGTCCATCATTCTGGAAACCATATGAAGGACCCTATAAAGTCTTGCCAAAAGCAGAGAAGTACTTCAAAATTGCGATAAAAGGTAGACCGGTAAACATTTCCGTAGACCGAATGAAACCAGCATACCTACCGAACGAAGACTCGTCGCCACGGAAGATCCAAACTTTATCGACTGGGCTAAAATCACGCCGAGTAACCTTCGTTACAGGCAAGCAAGTAGTACAAGCAAGCAACAGTAGTAAGTGTTCACCCAGTCTGGCGGGGGATACTGTGGTAACGCTAAGCTTCGTTACGAAGAACTAGCTAATCAGCAACCCTTTTTCTATTACCTTTTGTATTTTAGTTGTAAGCATTTCTTATCCTTTTTCTTCCTTTCCTTCTTTCTTTTTCCTTCTTCTAATTTTTTTTTTTATGGAAGACGACACGTTTTTTTAGCGAGGACGTAAGATTAAACAAATTACTTTGAGTTTCTCTTTTCGGATTCAGGTATACACTATACACCTTAAGCAATTAAATACATATACATGTGATATTGTGTATCGAAAAATATATAGATGTGACCCACCACACATATGCACATACATATGTATGTATGTATATCGCATAAAACGATTTAAAAAAACATTTCATCTTCTTTTTATTATTTGGCGCTGTAACCGCCTAAGCGATTTTGGCCGAGTTCAGCAAAGCACGCCAGTCGTTTCTCTTCTGTGCCAACTGACGCCAATTGGAAACGCCAAGTGAAGCCAAGTCCTTCTCCACCTGATCTTTCCATCGCAGTGGGGCCTCCCTCTTCCTCTTCTACCAACAGCGGGTTGAGTATTTTCAGAGCTGGAGCGTCGGTATCCATTCGAACGAAAAGACCAAGCCAGCGGAGCCGCTGTATTTTAATTCGCTGCACTATGTCCATGTCGTTGTAAAGCTCATACAGCTCATCGTTCCGTCGTCTGCGGTACTCGCCGTCGCCAACGCGTAAAGGCCCGTAAATCTTCCGCAAAATCTTTCTCTCGAACACTCCAAGAGTCGCCTTATCGGATGTTGTCATTGTCCATGCTTCTGCGTCATATACCAGCACGGGCACGATGAGTGACTTATAGAGCGTGGTTTTCGTACGTCGAGAGAGGACTTTACTCCTGAATTTCCTACTCAGTCCAAAGTAGCACTTGTTGGCAAGAGTGTTTCTGCGTTGGATTTCCATGCTGACATTATTATCGGTGTTAGTGCTGGTTCCCAAGTAAACGAAATTCTCTACTTTCTCGAAATTGTAACTGTCAACAGTGACGTGGGTGCCAAGGCGCGAATGTGCTGTCTGTTTGTTTGATGACAGGAGATATTTCGTCTTGTCCTCATTTACCACCAGACCCATTCGCTTTGCTACCTTATCCAACTTGGAAAAGGTAGAACAGACTTCGCGATTTTTGATACCGATGATATCGATGTCATCGGCATAAGCCAGCAATTGCACGCTCTTGTAGTAAATTGTTCCCGAGCGGTTCAGTCCTGCAGCTCTTATTATCTTCTCCAACATCAGATTAAAGAAGTCACATGAAAGGGAGTCGCCCTGTCTGAAACCCCGTTTGGTCTAGAACGGCTCGGAGAGGTCTTTCCCAATTCTGACGGAGCTGGTGCTATTGCTCAACGTCATTTTACACAGCCGTATGAGTTTTGAGGGGATGCCAAATTCAGACATAGCGGCGTATAGGCAACTCCTTTTAGTGTTGTCAAAAGCGGTTTTAAAGTCGGCAAATAGGTGGTGAGTGTCGATCCTTTTCTCGCGGGTCTTTTCCAAGATTTGGCGTATTGTGAATACCAGGTCTATGGTGGATTTGCCAGGTCTAAATCAACACTGATAAGGCCCAATCAGTTCCTTGACGGTGGGCTTCAGTCTTTCGCACAATACGCTCGATAAGACCTTGTAACCTATGCTTAGAAGGCTGATCCCGCGGTAGTTGGCGCGAATGGCGGGGTCACCTTTCTTGTGGATTAGGCAGAGCACACTTAAATTCCAGTCGTCGGGCATGCGTTCATCTGACCATATTCTGACCAAGAGTTGATCCATGTACTCCTCGCCGCCGTACTTGAATAGCTCAGCTGGCAGGCTGTCAGCTCCAGCAGCTTTATTGTTTTTCAGCCGTGTTATTGCTATTCGTACCTCGTCATAGTCAGGCGGTGGAACGTCGACTCCGTCATCATCGAGTCCGAGTCGATGTTTGGGCCTCGGAGTGTGCGTACGTCTAAAACAGTGGAAGCGTGCCTTCCGTCCATCACAACATGATCGATTTGGTTTCTCGTTTTTCGATCCGGAGACAGCCACGTAGCTTGATGGATCTTTTTATGCTTGAACTTAGTACTGCATACTACCATGTTTCGGGCCCCGGCGAAGTCGATCAGCCTCAATCCGTTGTCGGACGTTTCGTCGTGGAGGCTGAACTTTCCGACGGTGGTTCCAAAGATCCCTTCCTTGCCCACCCTGGCATTGAAGTCGCCAAGCACGATTTTGATATCATGACGGGGGCAGCGCTATACGTGCGCTCCAAGCGCTCATAAAGGAGATCCTTGGATGCCTCATCCTTCTCTTCCGTCGGGGCATGGGCGCAGATGAGCGAGATGTTGAAGAATCTCGCTTTGATGCGGATTGTGGCTAGACGCTCGTCCACCGGGGTGAACGACAGTACTCGGCGACGGAGTCTCTATCCCTCCACAAATCCAACTCCGAATTTGCGCTCCTTTACATGGCAGCTGTAGTAAACGTCGCAAGGCCCCAGACATTGCTTGCCTTGCCCCGTCCAACGCATTTCTTGGAAGGCGGTGATGTCAGCTTTTGTCCTTACGAGGACATCAACCAGCCGGGCAGAGGCACCTTCCCCATTGAGGGCCCGGACATTCCAGGCGCATGCCCTCAAATCGTAGTACTTTAAACGTCATCCGAGGCTTTGCCTTGCTTCTTCACTGGAAGTGGTTTTTACGTGGCGGGTCCCAAACCCAGCGCACAAGCCATTGCTGGGACGCGGGTGGTTTCGCAACCAAATACACGTTTATATAGCGAGCCGCTTGCTCCAAGCAGACACCCGCTTGCAGCCGCACCTACTGGTGAACAGACGCTGCAGACTTCAGCGAGCCCTTAAACCGAATAAGTCGGAGTGGCCTCACCGAAGCTCCCTCTCTTTCTGCCGTGACCCAAGGCTCCACTCGGATTGGTTACCGCATCTTGCACGTGGGTTGCTCACGTTGCCCAGAGTGCGTGAACGAGGACGCAAGAGTCGGGATTGAATATAGCCATGCAACTGTAACTGCATACCCAGCGCAACGACTATACCGCATTTAGCTATGTTAAATCAGAAAAAAAAATTATTTTTTATTAGTTGATCGTTGGCCTCAGAATAAACGATAGGGTATTTATTTTTCACCAAGCGAAACAGTTTGGCTCTTTTCAGCAATACCTGAGGTTTAAAATACTATTTCATTTAGGTCTCTATTAATTTTCGATCGGTAGATACAAAAAATATATATATGAAAGCAATATATATTTCTTTAGTTGAACTTTGTCCTTGGAATTCAAGGTCGAAAAAGTGTTTTTGAAAAATGTGAATAATTTTCCCCTATTCATCAATATTTCGGCTTTATAATGCCGTTTAGTTTATGTCTCTATCTGGTTTGGATCGGGAGATATTTGATTTTGTCCATTTTTTCCTAAAACAGAACACAGTGCGCCGAGCTGGGAGGTAACAAAATATTGCCCCGTAAAATATGCAACAGCAGAATTTATACAAAACTTCATAGCTGAATTGCTAAATAGATTAAATTGTTACCAAGGTAAATACTTAGAATTGCGGTTACAAGAAGTGGTGTTATTTTTCGGTAGCAAAATTTTCCGGTGTCAAAATATACAGTAATAAGCAGAACAGGCCTGTAAGAATGGAAATTTAAAGCAACTCCAATTCGTACTGTCATCAGGTATGTAACTTGAGAATGGAAATCGCTGCATCTTTTAGGCACATCAATATTACATAGTTAAATCCCAAACTAATAAAACGAGGTGAAAACATGGTTTTTGCTAAATGAGTTTATGGGTTTTTCCCAAATTTTTGGTCGATTTTTTTTTTTGTTAATTCTGGTATTTCGAATATCGAATAACCCGGGGTTTTCATTTAGAATATTTATGCATTTACATCTTAAAATTCGCTGTAAAATTAATATATTTTTATTCTGTTGAAACCGCAAACATAACCTTTTAACCCTCATCGGTTGGTGAAATTCGTTGATGTTGCTGTTTTGTTGTTGTTGTAGCCCAGATCGGATAGTCTCTCAGTAGTTGTCGTCAAGCTCAACTAACGGGAGACCGAAGAAGCGTGCGCCTCTATGGGGTCTGTCCATACGGACAAAGGCATCAGTTGAGTTGGGTTTTGTGAGCATGCGAAGAGATATCACGAGTCTTGGGATGTCTCTCCGCATGCCGGACACTCATTGGGCACATCTGCATCAAGTCTGCTCAAGTATGAGTTCAACCTACTGCAGTAGCCAGAACGAAGTTGGGCTATTGTGGTGCGGGTCTTCCGAGGCAGACAGTGTTCTGTCCCGTCCACGTTAGGTGATTGCGTGCCCAGAACGGCATTCACAGGTCGAGAGTCTACATAACTTGAGACCGACTCCCTGTGAATGTCGTTCAGGGCCTGTCTGTATGCGGTTGGGTCCAGCGGTTGTTTAATGAACCTCTGGACTTCGCCCGTCAGTTCGTATCTCTGACATGCCTTGGCGAGGGCTCCTCTGCAAGCAAGTGTCTGTTCGGGTGTCAAAGTCTGTGGCTCCCTACTACGAATTGCTTGCAGAGCATTGTGTTGTGCTCCTTTATAGAGAGCATTTGCGCCTCGTCATGCAGGTGATGTTCTGGCGAAGCTGGGCTATTGTGGTCCGAGTCTCCCGAGGAAGACGAAGCTCCGTCTCGTCCACGTAAGGTGGTTGTGTGCGCAGAAAGGCATTCACAGGTCTGGAGTCTACGTAACTTGGGACCGACTCCCTGGGAATGCCGCACAGGGCCTGTCGATATATTGTCGAGTCAAGGGGCTGCTTTACAAACCTCTAGACTTGGTCCGTTAGTTCACGCGGGAAGTTTTCCTTGATATCGAATTCAAGCGATTATCGGAATTTCTCTGGCAGCGCTTCGATTTTCGATGAATCACTTTCATGTGTTACTTCATTCGTGGTTTCTGCTTCCTCATTTTCTTTCTTATTCTTCACTCGATGATTCTTGGCCCGAACTTACACTACGAACTCAGCCTTGCAAAATCCCTGCACGGTGTTGGTAGATTACATGGCAATCCGTGCACAGTGCAAGAGTTTTGTAAGACTTAGCGAATGCCTGTATTGTTCGAAAACTTTTATAATTTTCGTAAAATATCAGAGCGAAGAATGCTGAAATGACGTGGCTTTGTTGCTTGCTAGTCATGAATGGTCATGAAAATGCGCGAAATAAGCACACAGGCAAATACACACAAATAAAAGACGCCATGGTATGCGTACCAAAAATTTTTCCACTTGCCGAAGGAGGTGCTGGTACCAAACCTTACGTTTCTATGTATAAATTTAGGGGATGCTCATGATGCTCCTATTTTACTCTAGAAGTATTGTGTACATACATATATTAATCAAACAACTTGTTAAGTATCCTAAGAACATTTCAAATTTAAATTATCTAAAAAAATCGCACAAGCATGGCAACAGTAGCTTTTTATAAAAATCACCAATATTTTTGCCAGTTTCACAGCGCTCTAATAGCGCATTTCAAGGTCATTGAGCACCCTGAATTGGTTGCAGTAAAAAACTGAAAGTTGGTATAGGTATTACAAATATCAAAAGGAAAAAACTAAGGGGGTGCCCCGTTTTCTAGGATGAAAAATTTTTTCCCCATACAAAAATACAATCAAATTCCCATTCGAAGATTCCTTTTTGGTATACGTATGTTTTTCAAATTGGAGCTAATCAATGTGCTTTGGAATCAACTAGAGAACAGTTTTTTTTAGGCATTCTCGTTTAAGCATACGCTTTAATACCCTTTAGAATAAATTTATTAGATATGCGTTTATGTAAAATATCTGCACATTTATCATATGAGTTTTTTCTTAATTTCGATTTTTTTATTCACGAAATTATTTGATTAAAAAGTAAAAGTAAAGTAAAAACCCGGAAATATTTATCCAAACAATTGAAATACATATGTATATGTTTTAGAAATTGTTTACCAACTTGAAACTTGCACTTCATTTTTTTTTAAAGATTCTGATTAGAAAGTATGAAATTTTGGTGAAAATTTGCAGAATTTTGATAAATTTTGTACAAACTTTGAAATGTAAATTTATATGGTGTTTGTTGTATTACCAGCTAGACTTTTGTAAAACAAAATAATAAACATTAAATAAACAAAAGACAAATAGCCAAAAAATCGGTCAAAATATCCCACTCCTATTATTTTGAGGACAACTGTATATAAAAAGGAAAGGTTGCGGTTTTTAACAACAAAGCAAACAAAAAATAGCTGTTCCCAAAACTTTTGAATATGAATTAGACATAATGTTTGCTTTACTATTAATCTAAATAACTTTATTTCATTCAATTGTCTTTTAAATGAAAGTCATTATGGCTATTCATCTAAACGCGTAAAAGCCTCTTAACCCCGTAAGCCTCATAAATAAACCGATTTTCCATGCAAAATTAAGTAAGTTGACGAGGTTTATATGGTTACAAGGCATTTACGCATTTAGATGAATTGCCCTAATATTTTAATAGTTTAATTTACTGTAAGCGTTATTCAAGCGCGAAAAATTAAAGGCAAATATCCGGTTAACGGTGTTTCCTGAATTTTAAAATTAAGAACCGTTTTTTTTTTTTCAAATTGTCTCTTTTAGAACAACACCCAGTAAACATACAATGTTGGCTTTAAAGAAATGTAATAGCCGCGTGTGTCTTATGATAGATTCAGAAACAGCTACCAAATAAAACAAACGCCAGCTACAACATTTCAGTATTTTGTATTACTTTCCGTTTTTTCACAGCTACCACCAGCAGTTAGTACAAGCATATACTTACCCTCTTAAGCGTAAAATGTTCGGTCCTTAAATGTTCTGGTATTTCCAGCTCTTGTCTGAACACCTGTGGTTGCACGCTTTGTCGGAAACCATCAAGAACCCCCTTGAAAGTAAATTTTTTCATTTTCGTGTAAGTACAATTTTACTTTGAAGCGCTAACGACTCGTTTGATTTTCGAGTTCTGAAAGTAAAACACAATACAATGTAGAAATTAACGTTTATGAAAAAGTTGTGTTATCAATACGTTCGTATGTACTAGGGATGTTGCGAATGTGGAATGCGAATGTGGAATGCGAATGCGGATGCGAATATCTAAAAGCTAACATCCGCGGATGCGGATGCGAATGCGGATGTCAAGTATTTTTAAGAAACAATTAGAATCTAGCATAATGGCGAGATCGTTGTTTAAACAGCGCTTACAAGCCAAACCAGATGTGTCAGGTTTTTGTAAAGCTTTTTAAAAATAATTCTTCATTCCCATTCCTTCGGCTGTTTCAGAATTTGGGGAATCTGTAACTTCATCAGCGTTTTTCGATTTTAGTTTTTGTAATTCATTTTTAATCCTTTCTTCTGCGACTGGTTTGAACAATTTGTGCTTATAGCGAGCTAAATAAGTGGATATGGAAAGGAGAGCTGTCAAACTATCGACGATACTATCGATAGTATCGATAGTCTGGTCACATGAAATAACTATCGATAGTTTTAGTAGTAGTAGTAGTAGTAGTAGTAGTAGTAGTAGTAGTAGTAGTAGTAGTAG
>NW_023458556.1:88560527-88573627 GCF_013731165.1 Rhagoletis pomonella | reverse complement strand
AGTAGTAGTAGTAGTAGTAGTAGTAGTAGTAGTAGTAGTAGTAGTAGATTCTTTATTTAGCCGTAGCTATTTAAAACTTTCAGGTACAGTTTAGAAATACAAAATGTATCTTAAGAATAGTTAATTGACTTATTGTGAGCTATAATGTTCTCTAATATGATATATTATCAGTCTTTTAAATACATTAATATTTCTTTCGTTTTTTATATTGCTTGGCAATTCATTGAATAGTTTTAGACCTTTATACATTAAAACATTTTGTGCCTTATTGGATTTATGAAATTTGATTCTAAAATCATTCTTGTTTCTTAAGCTGTAGGGTTGCGCATCTCCCACATATGTTATTTGACTCGTTAAGTACTTTGGTAATAGATGATATTTCATTTTAAACACAAAAAGGAGTACGTTCATAGTGGTTCTTTGATTAATATTTAACCATTGCAGTGTGTCTAGCATATAGGTGATTGGCGTCAGCCTGCTACATAGTAGTATACACCGCATCCCTTTGTTTTGTAGTTTTTGCAGCCTGTTTTTCATCTGTGTTGATCCCAGGAATAAAATGGTTGAACAGTAATCAAAGTGTGGCTTGATCATTACATTAAATATCTTCACGGCGCTGCTGACAGATATATTTTTGCGAATTCTTCGAAAAAATCCAATTTTTTTTGAGATTTTCCTGCAGATGTAATCTATGTGTTTATCAAAATTTAGCTTTTTGTCAATGACAATGCCGAGATATTTTATTTCATCAACTCTATCTATTATTTCATCGTTAACTATAATATTATCTTCAGATTCGCCATTGATCACAATTGCTTTCGTTTTTTTTACGTTGAGTTTTAGCTTGTTCATATTAACGTAGTTATAGACAAATTTCAAATTATAATTCAATCTAGCTATACACTCCTGACTTGATTTTCCAGACGTATATAATAGTGTGTCATCTGCAAACTGACAGATTTTAACTCCTTGTAGTATATTTTCCATATCATTAATGTATATTAAGAACAGAAGAGTACCAAGCACGGCACCCTGTGGCACGCCTAGTGTTATTTGTGCAGGCTCTGAGATGCCCTCTGCGACTTTCGTGCGTTGCCACCTGTTACTCAAGTAGCTTCCGAACCACTGATTTTCCACACCATCAATTCCGTACCTTTTCATTTTCTCTATCAGAATAGACCTGTCTATTGTTTCGAAGGCTCGCTTGAAGTCCAGAAATACAGCGGCTATGCAGTTTCCTTCGTTCATTTCTGACTTCCAGTGCGAAATTACCAAATTTAACGCTGTCTCACAGCTATGTCGCTGCCTGAATCCTGACTGGTTTTCGGATATCAGTTGATTCTCCTCCATATAGTCTTCCAGTTGCTTGTGTACGACTTTCTCAAGTATTTTACTCTCGGTCATTAACATGTTGATTGGCCGGAACTCTTCTGGATTAACCGCGCTTTTTACTTTTTCCACTGGTACCACCATGGACATTTTCCAGCACTTATTTTATAGTTCATGTTCACCTTAGCTTCAACATCGGGCATATTAGTCACTACATAGTCGATCAATGTAGCACTAGTGTTTGTAACTCTTGTTGGTTCTGACACTACTTGCGTGAACGCATTGTCTGAAACTGCTTGAAAAATTTGCTGCTTGTATGTGTTATTTACAAGCCAATCTATATTAAAATCACCCATTATTAGCGTTTCACCAGCGGTATCACTCCATTGATCTATTTTTTCGTTGAAAAAATCACAAAATACTCTTTCTGGGCAACTTTGCCTATCTGGCGATCTGTACAGACCAACCAATGTCAATTTTATATTTTTACAAGTTACTTTTATAGTCAGACACCATATACTTTTTCCGATTGCAATGTCTTCTATTATTTCAAATTGCCACTTCGTGCTTACATAAAAAAGTACTCCTCCTGTATGGTTCGATATACTATCACATCTCACTAATTTATAGTCACTGAGTTCTATTTCATTATTTTGCACACTATTTGTCACATGGGATTCAGTTACACAAATAAAATCGAATTGTTCATCAAATGAGATGGCTTCGAGCTGGTTGAAGTGCGCCCTGATACCGCCAATGTTCAAATACAAACAATTTATATTAGACTTTAATTGCTAATACTGAATCCTTTCAGATTCAATTTTTAATTTTTTTTGTAAAGATTGGCAACAAGTGTCTCTGCAGTCATGATTTACACATAAGCTACCCAGATTAAACCTTTGTTTTGCTCTCACACAATTCACACATCTCAACAATTCAGATGTACACTGATGATGCGTATGGCCCTTTTCGCCACACTTGGCACATATTTGGTCATTTTCCTTGCATCCTGCAGCTTTGTGATTAAAGCCCCAGCACTTAAAGCATCTTAAAATATTATTACTCTCATATACTTTGCATCTATCCCATTCAACGTTTATTTTTTTTAAACTCATAACTTTTTCGAAACCTTTTCCGCCGATTTCCAGCAATGCATTGTGCACCGCTGGATTTTTGGGTGATTTATGTACTTTTAAGCACTTCATATAGCTATCCTTCAAATTGTTTTGGCTTTTTATGGCGTTTATGATTACCTCTCCATCTAGCACTTCACTCAGACCACTTATTAAAATTTTTGGTTTTCTCATAGTTGGTAATTGGATATCATATTTTTCGCTCACTTTTTCTTTAATGTCGTTAACTAATATTTTTCTTGCTTCATCGCTATCGCAACGTATTGCCACTGCTCCGTTTTGTCTATTAGCTATTCCGCTCACTCCAACACTCAATTTTGATGGCTGAATTATTGTTTTTACTTCTTTTTTCGTTACTTCACTTTCTTGATTTGTTTTAGGCTTCAATATGACAGGTGCTTTTCCCGCCGCTCCCCCCTTTTAGTTTGTCTGCGTAGGTCGCTCTTACTTCGACCTGGCTCTCTTTATTTTTGTCTGTGATTATCTTTTTAATTTGCTTTACAGTTTCGTTCACTTTACTTATTTTTTCTTCCACGATATTTTCACATTTTTTTCCATTTTCTTTAATCAACTCAATTAACTCTTTGTAACTATTATGTGCACCTTTGATATAGTCAATGCATGTATCACATAAAAACTTCAAGTTCGAATGCTTCAACAAGGCATCCGTCTCATACTTGGAGAAGCCAACACATTTAACGTGAAACACACCTCCACAAACACCATTACACGGGATAGTGGCCTCCCGCGAGCCACTTTTACATTTTCCACACCTCAACTCCATGTCAGTGCCTCACTTTAATGGTCATACCACCATTAAGTCATTAAATGTAATAAAATGCGTCCTTTTCGCTTTTTTCTTTTTTATTTTCAAGTGTATTTATTTTTCTAAATTCTCCGCTCACAAAACACGTCTAACTCAGTTCGCTGCGAATACATTATACCAGTATAGTAGTAGTAGTACTATCGCCACTATCGTTTCAATGATAGCGTATTCTCTTTCCTTGCTTTTGACATTTGCACGTATTGGTTCAAAGAGAACAAAACTTGGCAGCATTATTTCCTGAACGAACGAATAAAGATCACCCAGGACGGGGTACGAGAAAAAAGTATTTTTATTTTACAGTGACGTCATTTTTTCGCCGCCATGTGAATGAAACGGAATTAAACCGCGAGTGTGAATTAAATAACCGATTAAAAAATTACGTTATCAACTATTATTTTTTTCTCAAATGCAATTACAAATACACGGTTGCCGTGCTGGGTGATCTGTTTAGTTGGTTCATGGCATTATTTCTAAGAGCATCATTTTATATTTTAAGCGTGGAAATAGCAGAGGTTACATTGCCGTCTTAAGAGCGTGCCAGACGTGGCAACGCAGTATATTTCAAAAGACTGTCAAATTGAGAAATTTCAGAAAGCAGTTGCATGAGCAGTGGCACCTTGCATGTAAAGTATTTTTCGAAAGAAATTTGTTTATTTCCGAAAGGCGAATTGCAGGGAAAATTTCTGAAATCGCTTTTTAACTGTTTACACGGCGAATGAATTTCTATCAATATTTCTCGATACTAAAATGCAACCGTGAGCCTTTAAAATAAACAATTTTATAATAGCAAGATAACGAAAAATAAATGGATTTAGAAAAACATATGTATGAAATGGGTCGATACTATCGATAGTCACCCTTAAGACTATCGTAAAACATCGATGGACTTGACCATCGATAGTTTGACAGCTCTAATGGAAAGTAAATTATTCTTTTCCAGGAATGAAAATTTTGAACAAAATTCTGTTTTCAAAGTCGTGACTGTCAGCCGAATCTTATCAGAAAAGCAGCCCGTTTTTTATAAGCATTTGAATCTCAGGTAATTCTTATCTTATTAAAGGTTGATATTTGCAAGTGAAGAAATTTCTCAAACACTTTTGACAATACTGGGAGAATACTAATTGCTCTAAAGTGTTCAGGCTCAGTAGGGTTATTTACTTTGGGTACCGGTATAACATTGGCAGTTTTCCAAGTGTTGGGAAATATCGAGGATGTTATTGAATGATTTATTATTATGTTTAACTGACGGTACTCTCCAAGGAAGAATAATCTTTAAAAATCTGACATCAATCCCGTCAATACGAACATCATTTGATTTTATTGCAGAAAAGCATCTTATTATGTCTGCATCAGTCGCCATCTAGAATTCGAACTCCCTTTCTAAACTATGGTATAGCTTCGGATTGCAGTGAAAATTTCTGCTTTGATTGTCTTTTACAGAGGACAAGAAGAAATTGTTCATTGCCTCTTCATCAAGGCCGCACTCATTATTTTGATTGCCAGCGACGCCTAAGGATTTTAAGTTCTTCCACAACATTTTGGTCGGAACGGAACTATTAAGTTTCGAAGAATAATACACCTTTTTACTCTCACGCGTAGCCGTCGTCGCTTTATTTCTGGCCCTACGACAATTTGCAAGGGTATATGCATCTCAAACAAACTATTTACAAATATATTAAACTGTTATAACTTGTCGTTGACATCTGCAAGATACCATATGGGTATTTCCATATGTCGCATACGTGACAGTCGTACGTTTCAATGTGATACAAACAAGGAATACCATTTGTTTTCTTTAACTTTTTTGGGCCATTGTATAGCACATAATTAGCTCTATATTTAACCGAAAAAATGAAAACAATCGAACTGCTTGGTCCTGAAATATAAGCATTTAAAGAGAATGTCGTTACGTGACAAAAAATGGAAGTAGATTTTTTCTTTTCTTACAAAATCGCAGAACTCTGCGAATTGTGGATGGCTATTTTCATGAAACTCATTTTAATATAATTTGGAGCAATTCTAGTTGTTTTTAGAGTTTTTTGAATTAATGCAACTTGTTGCAATTTTCTTTTACAACCGTCACGTGACATAATATTCCATCGTTATATTTTTGTTAATATTGCTTTTAAATGCATTTTTAACGCAAATAAAACAAGTATTTTATGTAGAATATACTTTATATTTTGACTTCAGCGCCAATTCAGGGTGAATTTGTTGGAAATCTATGATTTATTATGTTTCAACTACATACGCCAAATTCGAACCAATTCGGACCATAAATACGGTTTTTCGAAATATCTCAACCTTGGCGCCACCTAGGAAGACCATTTTACGCAAACATGATTCTACTTACATAGCCAGTATATATTTTAAAAAGCAGACAAATCGGTCCGCAAATACGTTAGATATAAGACTTTTATTTTTTTTGTCGTGGTGGACCTTCCGGTGGAAACACCCATACGCTATCCCAATTCATGGAAGAAGCTCCTTTATGTAAAGCGGAAATATCTATATTCTTGAAATCTCTAAATAATATTTCACGCGCTACATCTGTCTTCCTTAGGTCACGGTACGGAAAAAAGTGCTTAGTTGTCTTTCATCTACATACATATAAATGTGAAAAATCTTCTAATTGGAAACCATTTTCTACCAGATTTCTAAATCCCATTGAATGATTGTTATTTTGCGTAATGATTTTTAAAAGGATCAGTGTGTTTGTCTGCCGTTAGGTAGCGCAGGGATTGAGAGTAGAGATGGGCATGGGACTAAATACCACCCCGACGCTCGCGGGCCTCGAAATCTATCTCTAAAAATATTCACATGGCTTTCAAAATAATTATTTTTTTTAATTTTTGCTGTTCTTTTGCGCCTCAATAAAACATAAAAAGTGCATATTTCATACAAATTTTTTAAGGAAGGTTTTCTGAATTTGCGGAGGTTGAGGTTTTATCGGGAGTATCGGGAGCCATTATAAAATCAGTACCGTGGGTCCCGCGGTCCCGATATCCCGCGCCCATCTCTAATTGAGAGCTATCCTTAAAATTTACGGTCAGGTTTGCAGGTTTTGGAGTTCTTCTTCTTGAGGATTTTATTTTTCTCGAGAAAAAAATCCTCCAATTCTAAACACTTCGGGAGTACAGTTTTCATCGAAAATTTGGGACTAGGAAATCCGAACTTCGAAACAGCTGTTTCTTACATTTTTGATAGTTCTCGCGGGCGTAAATTATTTGAAAAAGTTTTATATTTTCAGAAAAAGTTTAAAGATTTGTGAAAAAAACAGGAAAAAAGTCCACTCTGGGTCATTCGATCCCAGAAATATGCAGGAAGGAGCGCTTGTACAAACTGTTATACCATTGCATCATTTACTTTCCACCTTAAGTGGCGGTCGCTGTGGTGTATTGGTTAGCAGTGCGCGCTACCACTCCGCAGGGCCTGGGTCAAGCCCGGCTCAAAACAACAACAAAAATAAAAATAAAGTTTTCCTAATAGAGGTCACCCTCCGGCAGGCAATGGCAAACCTCCGAGTGTATTTCTGCCATGAAAAACAGCTTCTCATAAAAATACAATCCCGTTAGGAGTCGGCGTAAAACTGTAGGTCTCTCCCCTTTGTGTGACAACATCAAGGCGCACGCCACAGATGGGAGGAGAAGCTCGGCCAAACACTAACACGCATATGTGTAAGCGATCTATTATTCTATTATTATTATGGTCGGTTTTAATGAAAATTAATTATTCGCAGGTAACATTAAATCGGTTTGAAGTAGAGCTGGAAAACAATCGATGGCACTATCGATAGTACCGATATTTTTGAATTTCCACCACTATCGATGTTTTTTCTGTCACTAACGAAAAATATTTTATAAAGTATTACACATTTTCGGCTCTATTGATGAATCCATCAAATGTGATTGTCTAGACCAGAGGTGGGCAAAGTGGCTCCCAGGAGCCTTTTGCACTTAGGAGCCGGCTTGGCACATTTAGGTGCTGGATGAGGGGTAACACCAAGAGCCAGCATGAAGGGGGAAGAAGAGCGTGTTAAAATTTCTTGTACTCTGACTGTCATTACTAATATATATCATGCTTTTAATGTATTTTTCACAACCCCTTTATCCTGAGAACTGATTTACCTCTTGCGTAGCACTTGCTGGCCCACTGAATGCTTTAAGAGCCAAAAATCTGCCCACCCCTGGTCTAGACAGAGAAATAATTTTACGAATATTTTATGGAACTGAGACAAGAATGATAGAATACAAGATTGCGCCAATCGAGCTGAGAGCAACTGGCCGTGACGTCAATAAATACCAGAATGAAAGAATTTGAAAAAGCACCAAATTTTTATTAGTGTATTTTATAGACTTTATATGCATACATAATTTTATTGTAAGGATGCCGATTCAAACTAATAAAAATCAATGTTTCTTGCACGACGGTTGATTTCTTCTGGCATGATTGAAGGTGCTGCCACATATTTTGTTGTCGCTTATGATTGTCACTGTGCCATGATTTTGTTTAAATTTTTGTAAAGTTGGTAAGCAACACTTACGATTGCTATAAATTTTGCTTCCATTTTTTTAAGATTTTCTAATTTGGTGTCTTCAAACTAAAAACAAAAGCACCAAAATCACCAAACTCAAAAATTTTCGCGTTTTGAATACCCACCAAATTTGGTGCGAAAGGCATGAAGTTGGCAACAGGGAATGTAAACAAAAGTATTTTATGACGTCAGCGATTAGGTGGATACTGTCAAATCGACGAAGAGAGGGTTAGCGGTCTGCGAATGGCGCGACCTTTATTTTCTGGATCGTGGAACTGAGATTACCGTCAAATTAAATATGGGTATTTCCAGCGGAAAGTCTACCCCAAAAAAATATCATAGATCTAATTTATTTATGGGCCAATTTGGTTTATTTTTATAATATATATTGGTTATTTAAGATGAAACAATTTGCGAAAAATTGTCTAGGTATGTGGCTGCAGGGTCGAAATATTTTGAAAATCCGTATTTATGCTCCGATTTGTTTAACATTTGGCATGTTTAGTTGAAACGTAGTAAGACATAGATTTGCAAAAAATGGAACTGCTAGGTGGAGCTGATGTCAAAACCTTCTTAAAACTTAGATTTTTAATTTTTTTTAACATCTTAGCATACAAATGCCACGTAACGCCAGATTAAAAATTCCCATATGTAATTCCCTGGCAACAAATTAATTGATACATACTTTGTATAGTAAATATTAATTTAAAATTGTTCGCAGGGGGTTTGTTTCAAATATTGACATTTTGGTGAAATCTGGAATCATAAAACTATTAAATATATACCAGTTCATATTTAAAACTGGACAAGTTATACAAGGTCATCAAATATATAGCCAAACTCGAAATTTTTCTGAGTAAGACTGCATATGTATTTATGTTTATATTTTTAAAAACACCTTTGGAGGTCAGTTTTCTAAAAATTTCGCTTTTAATACTATGCATTACATCACATGTGATATCAGTCACCGTATTTTTACCAAATACAGTTATTAGAGAAAATATGCAAAATGTGTACGGTATGTTTTACAATCCCACCCCAAACGCATACATACATACATACATCTATGTACGTAACTGGGGAAACATTCGATAGTACCTCGATGTTTTGCTTTGAAAACACCGAAAAGATCGATGGTTACAGCTCGGTTTTGAAGCCAATGATGCAAATAAAGTTCTGGAAGTCATAGCCCATTTACGACAAATCGAAAAATATACGGTATTTACTTAAAACAAAATTAGCATAGATCTGCGAACAGTGGAATAACATGAACTGAAGATAGTTTATTAGAGCAAGTTGACTACTCAAGTCTCTAGAACAGGTTCAGAAAAATTTTATCATTATCATAGAAAGTGTTCGTTATTTATTTATCCAAGTAAAATATGAAACTTTCGCTAACTGTATCTATAACAGAATACTTTGCCTTTATTTTAATATAATAAATATTATTTTCTGAAAACCTGTTAAAAAGATATGATCCATTTCATGCGTACTCATTTCCACAAGTGCAAAAAGTTTGTGCTCCTTTTGTCATACTGGTCCCGGGCACTAACAAACCAAACGAACGGTTGTGGTAATGATAATCATCCTGAGCAACACTGAAACAAAACACGATACACAAAACAAAGGAATCATTCCTTTAGTGCTCAGTAAATAAATGTTGCATATGTATGAAGTTAGCAGAATGGCTCAACTACTTCAGTGGATTTATGTGCATTGTATTTTGTGTATTTATGTGTGTATGTATGTGTATTGCAAAATGCCACGACCTAATAATATTATACTCCGCCAACTATTTGAGACAAATAATACGAATGAAATTATATCGATGGTCCTGTGCAGTAACGACACAATTAAAGATTCAAAAAATAAAAACTGTTAAGTGGCTCATGTCTTTAATCCTTGTCGAACCCATGTCTAACCTTTTGTACTTACTTTAGCAACCCTTATTGCATACTTTAGTAAGGAATGGAAATGGATTAGACAAGGATTAGAGACAAGAGCCACTTAACATTAGTAACAGTTTTCGTTTTTTGAATTTTGAAATGTGTCGTTATTGCACAGGACCATCGATATGTAAAAAGGGAAAATGTTAAAGGTTAGGAAAACATGCTGGAAATGTGGAAAGACATTTAAATGCAGTCCGTTTAAAACTATAAGAAAGCTGCATATGATATGCACAATATATTGTAAAAAAGATATGTTATCAAGAAATTGGAAAGCGAACATCGTTATACTTTTAAATAAACTAGTGTTCGCCCAGCGGTTGAAATTCAACCGTTAAAATTAAGGATAGTTTATGTGAGTTGAGTTGAGCTGAAATAACATTAGTTGGAATGGGTTAAGTGGAGGGGAGTTTAGCTTAGTACTTAGCATAACATAACATACCATAACATAAGATTAAATAACATAACATATGCAGCATAACACACCACAATATAACATCGCACATTCTTCAGTTGTATTTCCTTTTTATCCCTATCACTTTCTTCCTCTCTATCGCTTTTAATGTTTATGTTTATCTTCACCTTCATGTTCATGTTCAAGTTGGTTGGAAGTCAAATGACTTTTTTCTGTATTATAATTTATTCAAGAAGTGATTACCAGTTAATTATATAGTTAATCAGGAACCATAGATGTAAATAATAGATTTACTGCGGATAGGCGGGATCGCAAGAAAAGTGGCAAAAAATTGGGGAGTTTGCTACTTGAAAATGTTAAGACCGAGAAAAAATATAGCCTAAAGTGTTATTAAGGACAAAGGAAGTCTGCCAAAAAATATTACGGTCCGATATCTTGTGAACTTAGTAGCAAGTAGCGCTGCAGCCACTATTACAGAAGCGCTTAAGGTATTAAAATTGAAAGCAAATCAGTAGACAGCGAGGCGAAGAATTGTCAAATTGAACGCAAAGGCATAATAAAAGAAGGAAAAACCATTTTGATCAAAATACATGTGTGAGAGTGGTAGCATTTTGCCGGATCGCACGAAAACCGGACCGTTGCCTATTGGGATAGGTTAGGCCTTTCAGAATGCAATAAAAAACACATTTTTAAGATTTAATTGAAGGTTAGTTGGTCTTGCAAGACTAAACTAATCGCTTTCAATCAGATGGCCGGTCATGGTATTGGATCAAAGACCCAAATTAAGCCTAAGCGCATCATATAAGGCAAACTGTGAATCACAGTGGTCGGTCAATAATAATTTGGGGTTGTATTTCAAAAATGGTCCGTTAGTACGCATTATGCGTAAGGAACAGTATCTGTTCATATTTCAACAAAATTTGCAAGATGTAGTCGAAAAATGAGAGTTGCTGCTGAATAACACTGGTCGACGGCCAAAATTTACCAGAGACGCCGTTATGAAATTCTTATGTAAAATCACCCCCTGATTCCGAAAATCAAGGTTATTTTTAATTTTATGGTACCGTTTTTGAGATATTTGCAATTTACCGTTTTTGCAAAAAAAAAAAAAATTGGGTCCACTTAATCATATATATCTCAAGAACGAATAAAGCAATTCCAAAACGGTTTGAAGCTTTTAAAAGGTAATAAAATTTTCTATAAGCTGTGCATACAACACTTTTTGCTAGGCCCTGTAGATTCAAAGATAACGAACAATCATTACCGATTTTTTAAATTTTTTTTGTAAAAATATAAAAGAAATTGTACTTTGCGGGGAAGGATCTCGAAAACCTTTTATTTTTTTGCAGATTTTTTTTTTCTCCCTAAGCTCTGTTGTATTACAAAAAAAATAAGCTATCATCGAAGAAAATCGATGCAAAACTACGTAAGTTATAAGCGATCAAATAAAAATACCCAGGTTGCGCAATTTCAACGTATACCTCAAAACGTATGTATGGTATAAAGAAGAGTGAAATATCTAGCTATTCTCTGTTTCTATTGAGTTAAAAGTTCAATTTATGAATGAAATTACCCATATTTTTAACTTTTTTTTAATTTATTTATGTTTATACTATATTCTAACAATCTTTATCTTAATTTGATTGGTAATGTCACTGTACGTACGCTAGCATAGGTTACTCCTCTTGATCTTCCAACGCCAAGTACTTTTGTTTGACAAATATAACACTCTATTGAATGGCAAGTAGGTTCTCTCCATATCATTGGTGTATCAAATTTTGTTTGTTGTCCTGATTCCCACTGAGTCAATTCTACTCGACACGATGTACACAAAGTGTTCGGTGTCCATGGTTTTTCAGCATTTTTAGGCTCAATTCCAAAATACTTGGAGTATAAAGTTTTGATATGATCTGAGAACACTCGTCGTCGCCTTATGATAGTATATTGGCCACACATGAAACAGAACATATCTGGATCCTTATTACACTCAAATTCTCGCGTCCTTTTACTCATTTTATTTTTTTTAATAAATCACGGTTTTGAAATTAGACTTATGAACTGAACTATCTCCGGCGAGCCTTGAAGATGTTATGAAGTTTCAAAGCGCATTAACTCATATTTATACTCGGAACAAGAATAAAATTGAAAAAATCAAATCTTACCTAGACAGAAAGGTTCCTTTTTATAACAAGCCGGGAAAAGAAAATACTACCTGTTTTAGATGTAGGCTTTAGAAATTTTCTGTGTCTTATAATTTTGAAAATCTACCTGCATACTTACCCATAACTGAC
This sequence comes from Rhagoletis pomonella, assembly GCF_013731165.1. NCBI lineage: Eukaryota > Metazoa > Arthropoda > Insecta > Diptera > Tephritidae > Rhagoletis > Rhagoletis pomonella. Next base: position 88,561,153 of record NW_023458556.1, on the reverse strand, counting down.
GGAAATACATGTTTATAACTACATGCCTACAGCAGGTTTCGAACCCAACCACTCTTCCTTTCGATGCAACCACTCTACCTACTATAATACAATTCGAGTATTAAAAGTACTATTTGATTTATTTAAAGAAAAAGTGTTATCATTGTTATGGTGTTATTCGTTTATCCGGATAATATCTCACTTGCACTTTATACCTTTAATATATGTATGTATGTATAGGTACATACATTGAAGTTGCGCAACCTGGGTATTTTTATTTGATCGCTTATAACTTACGTAGTTTTGCATCGATTTTCTTCGATGATAGCTTATTTTTTTTTGTAATACAACAGAGCTTAGGGAGAAAAAAAAAATCTGCAAAAAAATAAAAGGTTTTCGAGATCCTTCCCCGCAAAGTACAATTTTTTTTATATTTTTACAAAAAAAATTGAAAAAATCGGTAATGATTGTTCGTTATCTTTGAATCTACAGGGCCTAGCAAAAAGTGTTGTATGCACAGTTTATAGAAAATTTTATTACCTTTTAAAAGCTTCAAACCGTTTTGGAATTGCTTAATTCGTTCTTGAGATATATATGATAAAGTGGACCCAATTTTTTTTTTTTTTGCAAAAACGGTAAATTGCAAA
>NW_023458556.1:88543729-88550527 GCF_013731165.1 Rhagoletis pomonella | reverse complement strand
TACTTTTTAAAGTTGCTTTATATTATTGAAAAAGTCTGCTCTCCTAATATAATGTTTTCAAAAGTTGGTACACAGTTTCCTAGCTTCAGGATGGAATTCAAGAACTACGTATTAATTGAACTGATAAAATTAATTTTGAGGTCAATATTTGTAAAAATAGTCGGACTGGTACGTTACAGAAAAATACTGTTACGTTACCTGTGCGATATACGTGTAGCGATAGGATTATAATTAGGTATTTAAATCGTTTTTGTGTGTTTTATGCAATAAGTAGCATGAATTCAGTAGTCTTGCGATGTGACAAGTAATTCAAAGAAACTAAGAACATGATAATTATGAATACAGATTGCAAAGTTTCTGATGCTGTGCAGCCGTAGGTCGTTTCCGAAGTAATTTTCTGCGTAGAACTCGAACTCGATCTTAGAATTGCGCCAAGTTGTTGAGTTTTTCGCGTTTAATTTCACGAAAAACGGCTTTAATGGCTTATTTTGTTTGCTCTATGCTATTTAGTACTATTTTTACCCTTCAAATGTTAGATTCGAGGACTCGGCATTTTGTAGAATAATAGTAGTACCAGAAAAATAGCCAAAATAATTCCAATAGATTTTTTATTATTTAATCGGAAAATCTTCTTCTTTCCGCTTCTTATTTCGCTTCTCCTGACTTCGTTCCTTTTTGAAATAATATAATTCTCGCGCTTTTTATTTTTCTACGTAATTCTTATCTTCTCAGTTTATATAATTTAGAAAAAATAACAGTTTTAACTATGGGACAATAACACGTTGAATAGTTTTCAATGTTGCTTGTAAAATGAGCCCTATCTTTAACTAAATAGGAAAAAAGGTTACCTAAAAATTAAATTAGTTCAAAAGACTGTTACGTTACAAATAGCTTTCCACCGAAAACATATTGGTAATGAAGAGTATGTGGAACTATTTTATTTTACTGTGAAATAAGGCCGAAAATGCTCGAAGAAAACTATATTTTTCCTTTTTTTAGTTTGGTGGATTCCGCGCCAAAAAACTTTTTAATATTTTGGACTATTACATTACATTAAAAAATACTGCCGACTTGATTTTCATATAGAAAACTAATCGCTGATTTTTTTGTCGAATACTTTTTTTTTATTAACTTCAAAATAATACAAGGCAAGCGAAGAAAGGCAAGTATAATGCAAAAAAGTGGTGGACCTTAAATATAAACTACCCTTTAGTTTCATGTTGTGCTTTTTTAATTTTCGTTTATTTAAAGGTGTCTCAAGAATAAGTGAATTTTCATGTCTTAGAGAAAGAGATTCGCGTTAATATTGATGTTGTCCGATACCTTAGAATATGTATGACCCAGATATAATCCAAAATCTGCGAAACCTGAGAAGAAAAAATTTTCCCCTTGGTTTCGTTTTCGGCGATTTGGGCCATATACATATCCATTTCCTCACGTTTTTATTAATAAATTAATTTCAATACATTTATAACAACGCAAAACATATTTAATTTACCTATTCCTCACATTTTATTCAGTAAATGAATTCCATCTTAATGTAGAATATTAGTGTATAGTTAATGTGACCAACCGTACTTCTTTCGGAAGTACAGTACTTCTTTTTTCGTTGTTGTACTTCGTACTTCGAAGTACAGTCAAATGTACTTCTTTGGAATATTTTGTACTTCAGGAGGGAGACTTTGTAACCAGTTAGCGACAATTTTCGGATAGCTATAGCACATTTTGAAGCATGATATAAATGTTTTTGCGTTAAAAAGTGTGATAGCGATTGTCGCTAACTGGTTTCAGAATCTCCCCCCAGGTCCTGCACTTCTCCGATCTTCTCGACGATCGTCACGTGGCCTGGGCGATAAATTCGTTCAAACCATTAAAGTCGCCGGGGACCTATGGCATCATACCTGCGCAGCTGCAAAAGCCTCTGAAGGTGTCGTGCAATTAGTTGGATCCTATTTATGCGAACTGCGTGAGAACCGGGTACATCCCCAAGGCTTCAAAGGTAGCCAGTGTTGCGTTCACCCCGAAGGCCGCATATGTTTCCCCTAGGTATTTTAGGCCAATCAGTCTCTGTTCGTTTTTGCTAAAAACGCTAGAGCGACTGATAGACCTACACATAAGAAACGCGATTCCTCGTGACTGTCTTTCAAGAGCTGTTTGCAAAAAAAGGTCGGTGAATACCGCTCTGCACACATTGGTAAAGTGGTCAGAGGAACCCTTCACGCATAAGAGGGGTCTTCAACAATGTCACTGCAGAGGCATTAGTCAAGTATATTCATAATCTGGGGGTTGAAACCAACCTAATAAGGCTTATATACAGCTTACTTCGTGACAGAGCTGTCGCGGGGGAGTGGGGGAGCGTCCACAAGGTGTCGTTCTCTATCCCCTGCTCGGGATTGCGGTTGTGAACGACCTTCTAGAGAAACTGGAAAAAGTGGGCTGTCGAGTGATCGCCTATGGAGATGATGTGAAACTTTTGGTTAAGGGACGATTTCTATACACCCTTTTTGATCTGGCTCAAAGTTACCTGAAACAGGTAACTAGGTGGGCGATCAACGGCAGCTGTCGTAGAAGCCTAATATTGTGGAAAGGGTAAGAAAGCTTTCGGTTGCCTTGTTCTGCTGTAGGGGGGCTATCGGTAAAATGTGAGGTCTCTCGCCCAAATTAATTCATTAGCTCTAGGAATCCAGATTTAAGCCTATATTGTTTCAAGGAGCCCTTATCTGGTGGAACTCACTCGAGAAGGCTACACTTGTAAAATAGGAATTAGCTGAGCATTAGGAACCACGCTTAACATACATATGTTGAACACGGCGCCAACATATGACATAAAAAAGGAAAAGTAGACGTTTCTCTGGTGCAGCAAATATTTTTATAGGGCACTTTAAAACACATGCAACAAGGGCTAGTTATGTGGGTTCTGACAGGCCATTGTGCGATTGGTAATCATGCGGTGAGACTAGGAATTTCAATTGTCCTTTTTTATCAGCTTTCAAGAGGAAGATGAAGTGGAATCATCTCCACACTTTCTTTTAGACTGTCCAACCCACGCGAGGCTAAGATATGGCTCGCACTTCTGAACAAACACTGAGCTCTCAGGGATCGAAATTAGCTGCATTCGAAATTTCGTAATCAGCTCGCGTCGTTAACTTAACCCAACCTACATCTTTGAGCTATGAAATAGTTGGTCACATTATGTATAGTGTATACATGCATACATATGTACCTATGCATTCGGTGTGCTTAAATTAAAAAAGCATCACTAAATACCGCACCAAGCATTGAATTCCAATTATTTTGGCTTTTTGGTTTCCCAAAAGCACTAAATTTAGTGCAAAATGCACGACCTTGGCAACAGTGAGCTGAGCACATCAATGCTCAAACAGACCAAGTATTGAGTAAATGCGCTATGTATATTTTTCTTTTAAAGCAAAAGTTCTAATTGGCGAGGGGATTGATTTTTGGTTCTTACATAGAACACTGATAAGATTCACAAACTTATCTTAGGACTTAATTAAAATAATCAACATTATTTGTAGACGAATATATTTGTGTTCGTATGAAATATTTAGTAGCATATGTCGGGAGGCTGGCTTTAGTAAAATGTATCATTTCCTATATTGTGTGTTGGTGTTGGTTGATTTTTCCGACAGGGTGGTAAGATGATTTATTTTGGAACGAATTTCCGTCATCCCTTATCAAGTTTGGTTTCCTATATTATTTAAACCACAAGGAATTTTTTTATGAAACTTTATACGAATATTGACTTGCTAGCATCGCCATTAACATACCGTCTTTTACGTTTATTTTCCAAGAGTTCTTCAACGACTCGGCGCCAGTGAGTCCTTCGCAATCGTATGCTGCGAATGGTTCATTATACTAAAGCCAATCTTCCGACATAAGCTACTATTCTATACGAACACAGATATGTATACTTCCTAATAGGCTTGTAAAATGCCCAATACCCAAAACCCTCGCATGAGTTATTATCGGTAAAAAATTGGGTATGCTCAAATCTGGCATAGCTGCAGCAAGTACAGCGCCAGTGAAACAGTTTTGATATTTTAAGTACAATTGTACTTTTTTCAGTACAATCAATTTTAAAAAGTTCAAAAGTACAATTTGCCGATTTTAAGTACAATTTCAACATCAAAAATACTTTTTGTACCAAACGCTCAAATCTCTTCTAGCACTTTCGATTCTTAATCCGTTTACATTTAAGTAAATGGATATACCTGTATTTCATATTTGCTACAAAACGAAATTATGAATTGTAATTTTGAATGTAAACGTGATTGTGAACAGTAATATTAGTGATGTGCGTTATGGTGATTGCGATTTCTTATCACCGGCGGGTGAAATATCCCTCATCGCTATTTATTTTGAAACAATCGTTGGAAATGCAATTTACCTAATGGCGATCCTGCAGAAATAGAAGTAATTGAGCAATTCGGGGGTTGAAAGTAAAAAAATGTATGTAAATTCCATGCGTTGAAATTATAAATTTCCCTTGAGGATTTCCATTTTATCGATAGTGATCTCATTTTATTTTCATTAATATGAACTGACCTATATAGTGTATTAATGTTTTATAATCATTGTCTTCATCTTTGACAAAATTACACGGTCACCCGGTATTTATTTTATTTTTTTTTTAATTTTAATTATTTTTTTTTTATAAAATTGTAGCTCATTATCAAACAAAAACCTTGCAAATAAATCGAAACTTGAAAGAATGAGAAAAATAAATAAAGTCTCGTCAAATTTTGCACGGTTTTTGTTCAGAATTTGTAGACATGTTTTGAGTTAACAATTTTGTAGCCCATTCATTCTAGTATAATAAGGTGCAAGTTTGAAGTGTCTAGAAAATACCATTGATTTTTTTAATTTTTCTGTTTGCGGTGTTGCGCACTTTCTTCCATATAACGAACGTTCGCATTTTATGTTATATGGATGAATGCGCGTGTAGCGTTGTTGTTTTTTATTCCAATATTTTAAATTAAGCTTTATTTTATAGTTTTTCTTAGACAATGATAAATGATGTACACAAATTTCTGTTTGGAAAAAAAGTGCAACACCTTCAACGAAAAAAGTTCTCAAAAATCTACGCAAATTGAATGTACTATCTCGATCATTTAAACATCTCGGACTCGCCCACCACTAAAAATGATTATTTAAATCTAAAGTATATATTAAATGATATTTAATATTTGCTTTAGAGATGAAATTTCGACAAATTTGTTTAAACAAAAATGTTAAGCGCATATGCAGAATGTGGAAGCGAGACTCTTCTGCTTGCGTTTCTATGTTTATATCATTTATCAGTTTAAGCACATACGATTAAATGTAAAAAAAATATTTTTAATTGCGGATCCGAGGGAAATATTTATTAGTTGCATTGAGTTACGCAAAAATAGTGCCGAAAATCAATCGATTGTGCTGAAGGTGCCGGCTGCTTCCGAAAGGGCCGAAAATGGCACAATGCACACCCATTTTCCATCACTGTCACACTAAAGTGGCCCAAAAATGTATGTAAATAAATAAGGTCGCATTTTTAATGCCGCCACCGCCTAGGATTGTTCTATAAAAAATCTTTAGTCATAAAAAATGGTTAAATAAACAATTGGATATTAATATTAGAAGTCTCCTGAAGATAACCACAGTTTTACGATTGAAAAATATTGATTTTCAAGAGTTTTATACCATTTTTACGAAAATTTGTTTTTTTCCCCATATAAAAAACATGGAAAACTTTGAGCGCGGTGAGCACTCCCTAAATATTTTTTAAATAAAAAATAGGGGTATATTTATTTTCGGTTCAGAACAATCCCAGGGGGTGGCGGCATCAAAATTCAGACTTTATTATTTTGGACCACTCTACTGTCACACACACAATCTCACTATTCTGTTGACTTCGTTTTCCCCTTCCGATAACTTTTTGCTTCCGCGCTTGGCCAACAAAGCTTTGCACGCGCAGTCGCCCGCGACACATATGTGCTGATTTGGGCATCCCTAACCTAGTTGACGGCGAAGAAATACGCGTAATCATAGATTTATACTTGGCCAAGGACTGTCACTTCAGCATTATTCCCAAATCTCTTTGGGGAATTTACATACTGTTATACTACGTTCAAATTGACGAGCTAAACATGTTAAATGGGCTTGAACCAGTTAAATGAACAAAACATGTTCATAAACAAGTTAAATCGCATGCAATTGTTGTTGGAAAATTGAACCAGTTAAATCATTTAACTCGTTTGAAAACCAGTTCAGCGCAGAGTTGTATCAGAAAGCTTTCTGCTCCGACCAATCAGAAAGACCCAAAATCTTTCATTTGACACGCCAACGTTCAAAAAATTTATATTCTTAAAAATATTAAAAATTTAATTTTTAATATTTTTATTGAGCTTTGTACCACGATTGTTTATTAGGAAAAATTGAAAAAGCAACAAAGTCTAAGCGGTAGAAGTTATAGCACTATTTCGGAGATCACCACATCTCCTCATCAGACTTCTTTTTCTAGACTTCAGCAGGGATCGAACCTACGAATTCGATGTTCAAAGTCAGAAGCGTTAACCACTGAGCTATGTACATCCCGTAAACTCTTGTTGCTAATTCATTTTCCTTATTCATCCAACTACTATCAAGTGCAGCTGATTTGCCGCTATTTAAACTCGACAGCGTGGTTGTTGTTGTCAATTCTATACATCCATTTGCTTATCCTGCCAATGTTATACATAGTTTAGGAAGAGCTTGCCTGAAACTATACAAAAAAGCAAATAAGCAAATGGATGTATAGAA
>NW_023458556.1:88452291-88543569 GCF_013731165.1 Rhagoletis pomonella | reverse complement strand
AATTAGCAACAAGAGTTTACGGGATGTACATAGCTCAGTGGTTAACGGTTCTGACTTTGAACATCGAATTCGCAGGTTCGATCCCTGCTGAAGTCTAGAAAAAGAAGTCTGATGAGGAGATGTGGTGATCTCCGAAATAGTCCTATAACTTCTACCGCTTAGACTTTGTTGCTTTTTCAATTTTTCCTAATAAACAATCGTGGTACAAAGCTCAATAAAAATATTAAAAATAAAATGTTAACAAGCCACAATAACATTGACAAATTAAAAATTTAAAATTATCAAAAAATATCAAAATTGTATGCATGTCTGCCCGCCAAAAAAGAGGCCAAGGCGGTAATTAGTTATTTTCCATGAGGTCTCATCGTACGCAGAGATAAATAGTGCATACAAACTAAACATTTTGAAGTCTCTAAGTAATCCGTATGCGTTAATATCATGAAGCAGACATTCGCACAAAACAAATTGAAACACAAAAACTTTATTTTGAATATTTTTTTCGAGTTTTTATTGGTAATCAAACAACCGTCAAAGTTAACTCCAAATGTTCAATGTGGACGATTGTGTTTTCCAAAAAGCTATATTTCATTTAACAAGTTAAATGGGGCCAATTTGAACGTAATATTACACCCGCAAATATAGTAGACCAAGAAAATAAGTTTACGCGTCCTTCTTCGCCGTCAAATATTTTAACGGGTCTTTCTTCACTGAAGTTTTTTTATGCGTCTTTTTTCGCGGTCAACTTTTAAGTGCAGTCCAAAACGTCAAAATACAAAGCATGAATCTCTTTTATTTCTAAACCGGGCTAGAAGAAAAAGTCTAACTTGCGCAACCTAGTTAAAAATTAGCGTCTTACCGAGGTTGCGCACATTTGGCACTACAATCTGCTGAGGTTTAGAAATGAAAGAGACTCGATGCTTTGTATTTTGATGTTTTGGAATACACCCTTGTTTCAATTTAACGTTTAGTATTTACAGGCAAAACAACCCTTGTACGCTGATGCATGTCGTTGAAAATAGAAATAGATATGTAGATCTAGTTGGGCGCCCTCAAATGTGTTCGCATTTTTTATCAACATTTGCACTTTGTCCCCTTTTTGTGATGACCTGTAAAATATATCAGCGCTATTATATTTTACATAGTTATATTAATAGTTACATATTTTAGTTAATTTTTTTACTTTATTCGTCAAAAGTGAGCAATTGTTCAATGCAGCCGGCCTTATATACGAGCCTCCAGTAAATCGGCTGATGGGAGAAAAGGCAGCAACATTACTGTTTCTGAAATGTAATATGCACCTTTTGAACTTTACTACTAGATTAAAACACTGTATGGGTTAAGCAAGCACTGGTTTAATGTTCCAATAATTTATAACTTAAGTTGATTATAGCTTTTTTAATGTTATTCCTAACATTCGCATTCGCATTCCGAAAATTCGCATTCACTTTAGCGAAGGTGAAAAATATGACATTCGAACATGTATGTGTACTAGAGGATCACTAAACCAATGGTTTCGTTTTGTGTTGTGAGCACAAACTTTATGTTTCGTTTGTTTCCCTATTTATCAGCTATCGCTATCCTGACGGAAACAAGTGATTTTTTTTTAAATCAACTAATTGAAAGACTACTTTAAAACAAATGCAATGAGTAAATGTTTCGAATTTCTATACTATTTTTAATTAGAAAAACAAAACAATTTGTGTCTTGGAAGTATGAAAAAGCATTTGTGAAGTGCAGAACGCAAGCGTATTTAAAAGAAACATACTGACTTTGAAGTTGTGTAAACCAAATTCATTTGAAAGTAGTTGAAATTAAATGCAGAGTCGGACAGTCGACTTGCTGTTTGCACACAATTCGAACTGAACATTTGAAAGCACATTTACATGTCTGGCTGTAGCCGAGCATGCAAAGATGTTTGCTACAATTAGTTGCAAAGAATTTCCATGTTCAAATCTCATTTAATTTTCAATTTTTAATTTCGGTTTTTCTTAGTTATGAAAAAGCATCCGTGAAGTGCAGAACGAAAGCGAATTCAAACGAAACATACTGACTTTGAAGTTGTTTAAGCCAAATTCATTTTAAAGTAGTTGAAAATACATGCAGGAAAAGGCAATGGACTGCTTCCTAGGACATCGCCATGTTAAATAAATGAGTTCGTTGCAGGTAAGATAGTGAGAATTTCAATTAGTTATCATTGAAAATAAAGTAGTTTACAAATTACTTTCAAACTAATTCAATTTCCTGCAGGGTAACGCTAGCAGAGTAAAGCTACCGCTCGCAAAATATTTCCGAGTGATTTGAATCGGTTGTGTTTTATTACCCAGCATGAGCGAAACTAAACGATTCCGAAACGCTTGCTATTGTTTGCTTGCGTTCTCTGATTTTAGGTAAACAATGCTTTATCACTTCGATATATGTACATACAGTTACTCCGAAAATTGAGCATACGGCTCCTTTTTGTTAATATTCGCAATGTTTTACATGCTAAAACCGTTTTGTAAATTTTGTATTAAAATGTGGCTTATATTTTAGCAAACCCCATTTAAATCCAGGAATAAAACAGTGTATGAAAATTAAGAAAAATATGCAAAGTTTCAGCAAAATCGCGAACTTTTTAGTACGAATTTCAATTTTCGTACACTGTTAATTCTTGGATTTAAATGGGGTTTGCTAAAATATAAGCCATATTTTAATAAAAAATTAACAAAGAGATTTTAACATGTAAAACATTGCGAATATTAACTGTATGTATGTATCGCTAGCGGATAAATTTTTTGTATAAAATTGTCTGCTTTTTGCATTTGTCCAATACTCATTAGGATTTTAAACGTAGCTATACACCTGCCCCGCATGTGGGCAAGGTCCCCATGAAACCCAGCACCTCGTCTCATGCACCTCCAATCCTACGACCCTGACACCAGAAACGCTCTGGACCGCGCCTATCGACGCTGCCCGCTTTCTCGGCCTCAGGCTTACAGAGTCGGAGGATGCAGACGACGATACATGGCAGAACCTGGGGGGGTTGAGCACTGCTGCTACAACAACAACAACAACGAAGAAAATCAATTCAAGTCCCAACATTTGAGAATAAATTTTGAGAACGGCTGTGGGTGAGTGTGCAGAGATGCTTGCTGTTATGTGCTAACTTTTAGAAGAATCGCTTCTTCCCGTCAGAGGCAACATGCTAAAGTGATAATGAAAATTTTTGTTTTGTATCTCCGAATTATGAAAAAGCATCTGTGAAGTGCAGAACATTAGCGTATTCAAACGAAAAAATCAACAACCAAAAGTTTGGTTAATGTAAGCAAAAGTGTCGTCAATTGTACCAAATCATTGTTGAAAATATCAACCAAGGAATTGTTAATATTAACCAAAAATCACGTTCATCCCTTTTCAAGTTCAAATTTGGTAATATTAACCAATTATTGGTTGATTTTTTTCTCAGTGTATGGATTAATGTACAAATACGATTTCTAAAATTGCTAGCTATACATAGGAATGTTCCTACATGCGGGGCAGGTGTTTGCCACTTGTGCATTTAGTCGGCAGAGGTAACTGTTGAGTAGGGTGCACCTGGTCTCTCTGCGCAGTTCAGTTTCCTCTAAATTTATGGGCGGCGGTCGACCACCTAAGACAATGTTGTCATTGCGCGTGCTGAGGCTCGTTCTGACCGTATCGCTGTGTAGGGTGTTGAGCTCCGCTCTGTATCTTGCTACGTCGAATGGATGATTTACGTACGGCTCAATGTCTGTCTTCCAGTCGTGCAGGTGTCGTCTCACGTGTCGTGGGAACGGTTCGTTTCGAAGCAAGGCGTTGTTGGGGTGGTTCTCTCGGTGACAACCCACGAGATATTGCTTCGACAGCATGGTGTTATGTTCTTTTACCGCCAGAATCTGGCTTTCTTCATGGAGGTGATGCTCGGACGACATGAGATGTCGGCCTGTAGCCGTACGTAGAGCTGCGTTCTGGCAGGTTTGGAGATTCCTCCACCGGGTGTCGCTTGTCCCCGCCGTCCACACTGGTGCCGCTTAGTTAGCCACTGACCGGCCAATTGCCTTGTCAGTCGCGAGCTGAGTTTCTTTGTCGGCTCCCCAGGTGCTGCCGGCTAGCGGTTTGAGAACTTTGTTCCTGGCCCGGAGTTTGTTACATGTGGCTGTGGCATGCGGGGAGAAGAAGAAAAGGCTATCGAACGTCACTCCTAGGATTTTAGGGTGATTAGTCGTCGGTATTTTGGCGCCATCGACGAAGACGTCCAGTTCTAGCCCTTCCTCCTTGGTCCAGGTGGATTTTGCGGCGGAGATTTGGAGGCTTCTTGCAGTGAAGAAGTTGGAAAGATCGGACTATCTCGGTTATTTCATCGCAAAGTCTTCGTCGTTTGGTTTGGTTCTGCACTTCACAGATGCTTTTTCGTAATTAAGAAAAACCAAAAACAGAAAAAAATAAAAATGATGCCGCTGACCGCATTCGTACTCGAACCTGGCTGAAGAAAACAAATAACAGCAAGCACCTCTACACGTTCAGCTACAGCCAGACATACGAATTTGTTTTCAAATGTTCAACTTGAATCACATTTCTTACAATCAATCGGTAATCTTACCATGAAAAATCCAAACAATAACTTGGTTGAAAAAACCATTGTACTTTTGACTCAGTGTATGAACCTACTGTAGTATATAATTATAGTATAAGTATTGGGCGGGTCAATTTTTTTCGACATCGTTCCTAGCAGATTCGGAATCTACTTACATACAATCCTAAGAATAAGAGTCCTTTAGACCATAGCTCTAAAATCCATTTCGAGCCTGCGCAATTTTAAAAGAAAATATCTCTAATTAATACTAAGCCAATAATAATAATAAGTAAATATTAACTAAAGAATAGAACTGGTGCTCCGGAGTTTTGTGATATGAAAAATTCATTTCTGATATCTATTTTTTATTTAAAGAACCACAAGATGGCGCTTCAAAGCAAATCTACTATATATTTGTGGAAGTATGTATGTATGTATGTGCCAAGTTGTAGCCTAAACGGTTGGACAGAATCGAATAAAATTTTGCCAGAGTATTACCATGACTCCTGGACTAATAGGATAAAAAAATTGGGACTCGCCAGGGGGGGCCTCGATGGGTGGCACCTCCCACAGTGAAAATTTTTAATCAGCTCTAACTTCGGAATTATAGTCACATGAACTCGAAATTTGAAATGCACAGATACCTATGGTAGGTGCTTATAGAAAGATACATATATGTATATAAATGAGTTTGTAAAAAGGGGCGTGACACATCTTCTAATCTTTAATACATATATACTAAGTTAATATACGGAATATTTACTAAAGTGTTACGAACGTTATTTTTTTAATACAATAAGAAAAAAATAACTATAATTTAAAGGAGTGACTCACAATGGCTAGAGTCGTCGCATGAGTGTATTCTTTCATATACATATATATGGGCCGTTCTTAGAGTTATACATTTTTCATCCACTCGCTTATTCCTAACCTAAAATTTTAAATAAAAAATTTGGCAAGTTTTAACCGCTCATACAGTACAGGTAGCAGTTTAAAATGGGTAACAGGGTAAACTTAATAAAGAAAACATATTCTCTGGTTAAATTAATAAGCCTGCCCGGATAACACAAAATCCTAAGCTTGATAAACATTTGGTGTTATTAAAGTTTTATAAAGCTCTACTTGTAATTGGGAGAAATGCCGAAAAAAACATTGGCTGAATTTCTTTGTTCATTCTGAACGTTTGGAATAGACTTTTTTGTTTATTTATTCTTAAGAACGTTCCTGGTGATATGTTGACGTATATCTCAAAAGCATTCTGTTTATTCCGGCTGTAAAATGGGATTATCCGGAATGTATAAAGAAACGCAGCCATTATAAAATTGATTGATTGATGGATAAAAATAGAGAGGGAGTTATGGCTATGACAATAGAATGTAGAAAAATGATACCTCGAGTTGAAAGCAAACAGGATCTAAAACCAAAAAAACTATAAATACATTGTTAATCATAAAAAAATTTATGATTCGAAAAATAATTTTGAAGTATTGTAAAATTTTATATTTTTTTTTGGTTTTTTTAAGATAAAGTTTTATTTACTTACAGTAACGAACAAAAGTATTGGCACAGTGAATTTTTAGCAAATAGGCAAAGTTTCTAATTTATTTCCGATAATTTTTTATAAAAACATAGTTCATACTACACCAAAACACATAAAAATGAAATGTGTAAATTTTGTGAAAAACTCAGGAAAATTCAATAAATTTGCATACTAATTTGCAACTTTCTATACATATTTTTTAGAAAATTTCCTAGTATGCAGTTTAATAATCCATTAAATTTTAGTTTATCAAAGTGCAAAAAAAATTGGGAATAAATTAAAAAGTTTGCATATATGTATTGCGAAAATTCACTGTGCCAAAACTTTTGTTCGACACTGTACATATAAAAAAATATATACAGTAACTTCTCCTGTTACAATAGTAAAAAATATGTAATTCGCTTTGTAGTGTAATCTTGCGGTTCTTTAAATACAAAATAGATATCAGAAATGAATTCTCGTATCAATAAACTCCCAAGCACAGGTTTGCATTAAAAAACAAACATCCGTAACACTTTATTAAATATTATATATTTTATAAATTCGTCGGAATATTTGTTTTTTTATGTATGTTACCGCATAACTTTGGACTACGTTACCCGTTTTCTATAATTATGGACTAAAAAGTAGAAAATAATATTTCTCAGTCCCATAGAATTTGTTTCGATAACTTTTGATTTTGAAATTTTAGCAAAAGTCATTATAAACAATCTATGAAATTGAAAATGAAAAGCGTGGGGCGCATGTAATACACTTGAATTGATATGAAAAGTAATATATGTATGTATGTATGTGGGTATATGAATAACTACTGCTTAAAATCGATTTCAAAGTTCTACTTTCGCTGTAGAAATTTTAGGTCTACGTTATGTAGTTTGACTATTGTCAATTAAATCGAATGCTTTGTATTGCATGCGCTCCACGTTTTTCATTTTCAATTTCATAGATTGTTTATAATGACTTTTGCTAAAATTTCAAAATCAAAAGTTATCAAAACAAATTCTATGGGACTGAGAAATATTATTTTCTACTTTTTAGTCCATTTATAAAAGCGTTGTATATTAAAATGTTTTTTTATATTATTTATTATTATTTTGCCTCTCCAGTAAAATAAAAAATTTGTTGGTTAGGGCCTTTGTGAATTTAGGTGACGATATGTATATGTGAGGCAAAATTCATCAAGTGTACCATGAAAAAATTTTATGTCAGCATTTTGATCAAACTCCACCACGTTATTGCTATAGTCACTGCTAACCAATTTTTTTCTACCGCCAATTTTGTCGAGTTATACGAGCTTAAACATGCAAATGCCGGTAAGCCTTTCATTTTTGTCGACAATAAAACAATGGGTCGAGTACGAATAGCAACGTAACACGGTTCGGTTGCCAGCTGGCAACGCAAGTGGAAAGAAAATTTGTATTACGAATGGCAACTATCGTCAGTTGCTGTAGAGTTATCGATAATCGAAATTTGACAGTTCGACAACCAGCAAGCGGCTGTAAACAAGCCGTGCGGGTAAAATTAAATTATTAAAATAAAGAGTTTTAAAGAAAATACAGCAATAAAGCTAAATTAATCACAATTATTTGTTTAAGAGGAAGAGAAGTGCATAAACGCGGCCTCAATCAGGCGACATTTAAAGGATAATTCCAATCCTCTAGAGCTACCCCGTGCACTGTAAGCAAAAGTTAACGCTTTCAAGGTTTTTCTTTTATTATCGTTTTGTGTTCACATTCAAAGCATATTGAGGACTTCCATAAGAAGCTGTAGTATAATTGGTTAATAAACAATGAACCACTTCATTCAACTTCAATACCTCCGCTCATAAAAGCTTGGGCACTTCTTCGATTTTTCGCAGAAGGAAGTGCAACAGCCATGACTTTAATTTGGAAAACTTGGTGTGTCGGTAGTTTTAAAAGAGGATAAAGGAAAAAATTTGCAATCAGTGTTCGCTTTTGTTTCGCCAAAAGGGCGTACTCCACGGGGACCAAAATTTCAAGTTATAGTTTTGTTATATTCACCATATTCTGTAAAAACAAACTGCATTGCAAAATGTTAATATCGTTCAAATTATTAAAAAGTAAAATATATGACACACATTTCAATTTTTGCTCCTAAATATGCCCCAAAAACATTCCCAGCAACCACAAAAATGTAGTCACGCCTGTCTACACACTTTGTAGTAACTGCAGTTGTCAGTTGAAAGTTGCTAGTTGCCATCTGTAATATCGTTTTGGCAACTAGCAACGCAACTGAAGTTTGCTGAATCCGAATACGAAATCAAAAAGTAAGAGAGTATAACAGTTTTTGAGATATAGCTGCATTTCGGGGTTTTCAGATATGAATTACAATTTTCTTTGGATATAGTTAGCTATTTTTATGAAATTTTATTAAGAATTTTCCGCTAAATCGGAATACAAGAAAGTATAACAGTTATTGAGATAAAGCCGAATTTCGGCTATTTGGGATCTGAAAAAAGTGCACTCACTTAATTGCACAAACAACAAGTAAAGAAGTATAAGTTCCGCCGAAACCGAATTTTATATACCCGGCGCAGGTTTCAACTATCGTCGTCCCAACTTTCTTTAAACTACCTAAAAGTCTATAACAGTATTAATTATTGTTAACAGCTTGTTATAAGTATTAACTTGGAGAAAAGGAACGTCCTCAGTTATTGAAATATCGGAGTTTTCGTGTATCCGAAAATTACCGTTATGCGGGAAGCTGGTGCAATTGTAGCCCGATTTGAATAATTTTCAACGAATTGCTTTTTCGTACCAAGGTTATAAAATGCACCAAGTTTGGTAGAAATTGATAAATCGGTTACCGAGATACACATTTTGGTCATAAGTGGGCGGAGCCACGTCCAAAATCCAAAAATTTATAATAATCCAATTTTATACTCAGTGGTTATTGCAATAATCGATTTTGAGTCAATTAGCTTGAGTAGTTACTGATTTATCGCAGTTTTCGTGTTTCTGTAAATTACCGTTATATGGGAGGTGGGCGTGGCTATTGCCCGATTTCAAAGATTTTCACCCAATTTCTTAGCTGTATTCCAATCAAGGTTATTACCGAGTTTGGTACGGATTGGTGAAGCGGCTACTAAGATACAGTATTTCATCATAAGTGGGCGGGGTCACGCCCCTTTTCCAAAAATTGCATAATAATAATATTTTGCACAAAAATTCTACTTCACATACTGTTTTTGAACAATTTGTATCCAATATTTACTGCAATATCATCGTTTTTGCATTTTTCCCAAATACTGTTATATGAGGAGGGGGCGTGGTTACAGTCCGATTTCGCCCATTTTCAATAGCAACCTACCTTGGATAAGGGGCAATCTATATACCAAATTTCGTTGAGCGCATTGTTTAAAATACGCAATCAATTTTTTTATTGCAAATTTTTGGCAAAAAAAAAGATTTTCAAAAAATTATAGTTTTCACCAAAAAGCTCGGAAAAAGTTCTAATAGGTCGGCAATTTTCGATTCTCTGTCATAAGTGCAACATGAGATAAAAGTTTTAAGAAACCTTTCGTATTAGATGCAAATAAAAAGGATTGGCTTTGTTTTGTTTTCGTAATATTGCAGCAAAAAGAGTTAAAAGCACAATGCACGTAAGCTAAAGCATCTACTAGTTTTTTGGTTTAATATTGTGGAGTGGTCACGTTTCAAGTAATGATTATATTGAGCTCATAAGCGGTTTATTTTAATAAAATATTTGAGAAATAAAAACAAGCTTAATTGGTATGAATTATACGTAGCTGCTACTTCGGAGATTACCAAATCCAATATATATAAGACAAGCCTCCAGTTCCTAACCACATAGCGCTCAAACAGTTTTCAATGCATCCATACAGCCTGAAGGTACACTGAAAAAAAATCAACCAAAAATAGGTTAATATTACCAAATTCAAACTTGAAAAGGAATCAATGTAAGTTTTGTTTAATATTAACAATGCTATGGTTGATATTTTCAACAATGATTTGGTAATATTAACCACATTACATTAAACAAATTTTTGGCTGCCGATTTTTTTGTTTGAAATTTTCTGCTCTTCATAATTCGAAGATACAAAACCAAAATTTTTTATTATCATTATTAACATGTTGCCTCTGACGGCATTTGAACCCGGACCTTCAGAAAGTTTGCAAATAACAGCAAGCAACTCAACACATTCAGCAAATTTTGTAAATTTGCCCTCAAATGTTGAACTTGAATAAATTTTCTTCGTCGTTTGATCGTGTTCTGCACTTAACAGATGCTTTTCGTAATAAAGATGAACAAAAAACAAAAAATTATGTATTGCCTCTGTCGGCAACCGAACCCGAACCTGCTGGAAACCCACAAATAACAGCAAGTATCTCTACAGGTTTAGCTGCAGCCAGACATACAAATACGCTTTCAAATATTCAAATACAATCACATTTCTTTCAATCGGTGCATTTACTATGAAAAAAGCAAACAATAACTCGGTTGAAAAAAACATTGTTCTTTTGGCTCAGTGTATGCGTTTAAAAGTTATAATCCAACTATCGCGTTTCCTTTTACGCGATATCATGTGCACTTGATTAATTAGGAGTTTCGTATCGAAATATGAATTTTCATATGGAACATTTCTGTTTCGAGTAATTTTTGCTGTTTTTTTTTAAGTGCCATTCAAATTTGAATCATCTGTTTCATACATTGAACGCAAACAAGTGTAAACATAATATACCAGGAAGCGTTCCAGTACTCGGTTATCTGGCAAATGGCATAACAAATAATAAAGTAAGTGTCAGAAGTTTCAAAATTTTGCCCGAAGAGTGTTTGCAAAGTGTTACGCACATGCGCATTTTTCTTTTACTAAGTACCTACTGCATTTATACGGAAATTAATTTTTTTGCTACTAAAATTGTTTGATGCACAGAAGTAGTATAGGTACGTTTATCAGACGTTGATACAAAACGATATAAGCTAACATCGAATTGTTCAGGGAAACACGTTATAAAAACGCATATACATTCTTGTGAAAAACTAGGGTCACGATATTTTGACCAGTTTTGACTATTTTTCTTTCGTTTTTCAATGTTTATAAGTTTTTTTTGTCAAAGTCTTGTTAGTTCTGGGATATTCCATTGTGACAAGTGGGGCATTTTACTCCAGAATGTGATCAATTGTGAATTATAAATATTTTTTTCATAGACCGATAACTTATGTATAAAATTCCTTTCAAAAAAATAGCAAACGATTTTTTAGTTCTATGCTACTATCATTTGAATGAATGTGACTGGTGGGACACTGAAAAGAACTCTATTTTACCTTTGTGCACTTAAAGACGAATTATAGCAAAAACAACTAATTTTTAAGGCAGATTTTTTTGTACCCCGTACCCTATATGCTTTCGTTTTCATAAAAAATTTGGCTAAAATAGGCTTCATAGACATTTTAAGAAATATTTAAATTTGTGACTGGTTAGACAAGTCCTTGTAACTGGTGTAAAGTAATTACATACATACGTGAAGTAAACGTTTCCATAGACAAAAGTTATAGCTTATTTTTATTTTTTAATATTTTTCAACAGGTTAATGCAGTCATTTATCAAGAGTTACTACTGAGATAGAGACAACTAAGACATTTTAAAATCTATGTCGTGTTCCTCTTTTACATGGAATGACCCTTATATACCACTTGACACTATATACATACATCCTCATTTCAAACTTTGTAGAGAAATTTAAAAAAATTAACAACAAACTTTTTATTAATAATTTTTAGAAAAATTCCAGTACGCAGTTTTGTAGTACATCAAGTTCTAGTAATAAGGTGCAAGTTTCAGGAGGCTAAGAGTTCGAACTGATTTTTGATAATTTTTTTGCCGACGGTGATTTTCGATTGCCACATGAATTGCATTTATACAAAAAATTTAATTTGTGTGGCATATTTAGAGGAATTTTATTAAAAATAAGTGAAAAAATGATATGGCAGCATAATTTTCTTACGACTCTCTTTGCACTTAGAAACTTAACTCAGAAATCAAAAATCTATAGTTCTCCAAGTTTCTAAGCGAAGTTGTTTTTGGGTAAACACATACACGCGCTGCTCATTTGCTAGACACACGATTTTCAAGGCAAGTCAAATCTAAGACTTGCATAACCGAGTCTTAAAACAAATTGTCGAACATAGTAACGGTGCATAATTTGGGCGATTTAGGGGAAGAAATATCATAGCGCGCACAATTTAGACTTTAGAATATTTTTTGCGTTATATACTTCTAATAAACTGTATAATTAAAGTTTCAAAGGAAGAACGTGATTTCATATAATATATGATATAGGCATTTTCAGAGTCTCCCGCATTTTATTTCATAAGAAATTCACGCTTATATGGAAAAAAGTTCAATAACCCGTCACCAAAAAAAATCTCAAAAAGCAACGGGATTGTTTAGACGTTTGAAACTTGCACTTCATTAGACTAAAATTTAATGGCTAAATGACTGAATACTTGACAATTTTCTAGAGATTCTGAATAAAAAGTTGAAATTTTTTTGAATTTTTGTTAACTTTATATAAGGATTGAAGCTTTGACTTGATTTATATGGTTTATATTACAGAATGAACTATAATTTTATAAATAATTAATGCAAACAATTTTTCATGAAGTGTGCATATTTTGTACGAAATATACCTACAAAAAATTAACCCGATAGATGGCGCTTTAGTCGAAATATTGAATGATATAATTTGATTTCAAATTTCCTCGCACCATATTTTCCGGCAGTTTCCAACTTTTGCATTAATATACTGTTTTAAAAGATCTACACAAAAATCAAACCAAAAATTACATCCAATTTAAATTATTATTTGTGTTTCTCCACCATGTCTATACCGGCTATGGGCGATATCAATAATGCATGGCCGTTTCATAGGAGGAAACATCTGCCTCAATTTATTTAGCTGAATTAGTTATAAGCTTTCAAACTTTTTACAGAATTTAGAAAAATTCAACAAATTTTGATAAAATTTTTTAGCTTTTTAATCTGATTTTCTAAAAAATTTTGGGTATGCAGTTACATGGCTTATGAAATTCTAATAAACCAATATAAGTTTTAAGTGGCTAAAAAGTCGCGTTGATTTTTAATAATTTTTTTGGCGGGAGGCTTTTGCGGTCTTTTATATAACAAGTGCAATTTATAAAAACTAGCGTTGATTTTTTAATTTATTTTGCAAATGGTCTTGCGCATTTTATTCTACGAAAAATTTACGTTTATATGGTAAAAAGTGCAAAAAGCCGTAAACAAAAAAAAATAATAATAATAATATAAGATGAAAGCTTTTCAAAAAATTGAATGTTTAAAAAAACTTAACATAGTTGTCACCAATTTTTATCGAACAATACGTTTTTAACATCTGTATAGTTATTTCACAAAGGTATTTTTATGTTACCACACAATATCTCTTTTAATACGTTATCAAATTCAATGATATATAGTATAATATAGTTATTTCTCAAAGGTATTTTTGTGTTACCACACAAGATCTCTTTTAATATGTTATCAAATTCAATGATTGAATAGTCACATTGTTCAAGTTTAATTATTTTAGGAAAAAAGTGTTTTCAATGTGCAAAAAGCACTACATATAAAAAGATTATTGGTTAGGGATTAATAACTAAAATTAAAAATAAGGAGGCTCGAAATTCATTTTAGTATACGTCAGTCGCCGAAAAAAAATAAAGAAAATATTATATATTTAGTTAAAATTCTTTGGGTGACTAAAACTCGCATAGTTTGCGTTGACCCAGATAGCACAATCGGAGGTCTTGCAGCTTCTTAATCGTGCAGCCTTGTTATTTTGCAATAACTAAAATGTGCGTTCATAGACGCAGAAATTATTATTATTAGATTTACAGAGCTCTTAAAGATTACGATGGAATGGCTTTTTGTTCTCAGATACTAATGAATATGTACATACATATGTTAGTATTTTTCTATACATATGGCAGATTTTCCCTAAATAATGCTTTTTGTTAAAGCATGTATTTGATCCAACAGATTTCGCGGGAAATATTTTTCAAATTCAGAGCAAATGTACTTAATTATGTATAGAAAGATTGTTTGCTAAATTGATATATTTGATAACGAGATACATGCATGCACATTTATACAGGTACATACCATATGTGGACATACATATATCGTCGTTTAAAGTACAAAACCGCGTATCGTCATTCTGCAAAACCGCGTAACTGACATTTGCTGCCAAAAATTGGATTTGCTCATACAAGCTCTTGGCTCAATTCTTATCCATTCGTCCTCAAATATACTAGCCAGAAATGCGATTGCTATATAGAAAAGAGAACCATTTTGAAATATGAGTGTTTTTACTCCCTAGAAAATAATTTATGCAACCTCACGCGGTTTTGCATTTTGTTGATACGCGGTTTTGTACTTTAAACGATGATATACATAAATATGTACATTTCTATAACTTCCCACATATATATATGTAGTATGATAGTATGTACGTAAATATACATATGTAAGTAGCGCAAAAAGTTTCCTTAACGCCACTGGATATTTCGATAAACGACCTGCTGCCATATTTATGTTAAAGTACAATTGAACACTTTGAGGGCGGTGAGTACAAAAAATCAAGTTGAAATATCTGCATAAATCAAAAATAAATGGCATACCCATTTGTTAATCCAATTCTCATCTACGTGCATTCTTGAATTTGTAGGCACAACCTTTTTTAATTAAATAATGTGGCACACTGGAATAAAAATCAATCGTTATCTATGAGACACCATTACGCATGAACTTGAATAGTTGCAAACACTTCAATAACACTCACATATTCGTACCATAGAAAAAATCAAAGGATTAGGTAAATTGGTAAACTATATGTACATATATGTATGTACTCAGGTACATTTAAACTCACAAAAGTAAACACTTACGTATCGCAACATATTTAAACTATATCTTTATCGTTTTATGTTACGAATACTATTCCACTTTTTATGCGAAGCGGTTTTCAATTTGAATATCAGTTTTCACAAGGTTAAATTTAATGATGAAGTATTTGCAATTACTCGATTGATTTTTCCCTTTAAGTGTTTTCTTGCTATGTAACTTTGCACCGACCAAATGGGGAAAATCGAACAAAGTTCATCAATTAGTTGTAATTTTGTTTCATGCAAGCACAATTCGAGTAACAGTTGAACGTTTTTACGCACTTTTAAGAGTTTATTTTAATATTCTTCATCTTTTAAATTAACACTTCTTATGGAAAAATGTGGATAAGTCTGTTGTAGGACAATTGCAAAACGGGAATTGAATGCTCTAACGAATGCGCATGTTTACAACTTGGCACCGTCCGGGGTTGGTTAAAGTACAACAGGACTCGGTGTAAAAGCTTAATTTGGTGGTGTAAGCTTAGGGTCACATGATAGCTTTATCGGGGTATATCAATGTATGAATTTATTTCTGCAAGTTCACATTTTGATTTTTAAAATTGAAAGCTTTTGCTGACAAAAATATATAAAATGCGTTACATCTTAAATACGTATGTACATACATATGTACATTAGAGTGGCCACAAACAGTAAAGTCGGATTTTCAATGCCGACACCCCCTAAAATTGTTCTATACTGAAAAATATACCCCTATTTTTATTTTGAAATCAAAAAACATTTAGGAAGTACTCAAAGCGCTCAAGTTTTCCATGTATTTTATTTGGGGAAAAAACAACTTTTCGTAGGAATGTACTATGGTCTGGAAATAATTTTTTTGTCATAAATTATTTGAAGCGAGATATGTCACTTATGTTTTGTGTTTAGGCTTATTATGCCACATAAATAGAAGAAATAGAAAGAAAAGAAAAATTTTATGCATAGCACGCCCACTCCACTCACACAAATACAAATAGTGATATTATTCAGCTACCAGTAAAGCCAGAAAAGCTAAATTTGGTATAAGGGGCCAAGGCATAAAGGTAAATACGACCTATTTAAAATTTTGGAAAAGGGGCGTGGCCCGCTCACTGACAAGAAACATTCGTATTTCTCACAAACCACTTGACCGATCTTAACAAAACTTAATACATATAGTGTTTTGTAGACAAAAGTTTAAAAAGGCAATATGATTAATTAAGTTAATTCCTCAAAGTATGAGTATACGTTTTTTAGTAAAACAATAATAATTTCATAGTATTAATTGTACATCTGAAATGAGAGTGAAGTAATAAAATTAGTAAATTGACCTTAATATAATATAAACAAATAAAAAAGTCTAAATTCAGGCGAAGTCGAGCATTAAGTACCCGGCGAAAGTATTAAATATAGTGTTTTCACCTTTCCTAAAACTACCGTTACATGGTAAGCAGTGGTTTTATTTATTTATTTCACACATCTTCGCTAGTATATTCAGTTAGACTTAATGAGATAAACTTATATAGTTATAAATGGGGTTGCTAAAAATGACAAATATTCTTAAATGGGGCAAAAAGGGGCCAAGCCCACACATGATTCTAAAGAGCAGACTCTCAACTTTCACCTAACATAAAAATCTTGAACAATACGGGACAATACATACAACTTTTACTCCACAAAACACAGGCAAATACCAAATTTTTACGTTAAAAAAGTTATTACACGAAACACCGCGCCATACAGGTACAAACAGTTCCTTTCTTAGAATATTTTACTCAGCTGTTCACAAGTTTGTTGTTGCTTCAGAGGCATCATTTTTGATAGCTCATAAATAGAAAAGGGTTGCCATATCAAGTTTATTTTTTGGATATTTTGGACCACTGAAATGTCTCCATTAATACTGCGTATCTAATTTTTTAAAATTAGTTAATAATAATAGTTAATAATAATGGTATGGAATTCTTGAAAATCAATATTTTCGATCGGAAAACTCTGGTGCTCTTCAGGAGACTTCCAATAACAATAGCCAATTGTTTATTTAACCATTATTTAATACTAACGATTTTTTATTTATTTATTATTTTATTTATCCTGCATTTTCTGGGGGTTTTAGCGGACCTAGAAAATATAGTTACCAAGAAAAAATGGTTAGAGAAACAATTGGGTATTGTTATTGGAAGTCTCCTGAAGAGAACCAGAGTTAAATAAACAATTGGGTATTCTTATTGGAAGTCTCCTGAAGAGAACCAGATTTTTCCGATCGAAAAATATTGTGATTGTTCACGCTTGCCTGGTTATCAGGTTATCTGCTTAAAAATAATTTTTGTGTAGTGTATTTTATTGTTGTACAGCAACAAAATACACTACAGAAAAATTATATTTAACCAGATAACCTGCTCATCAGGCAAGCGTGAACAACCACATTGATTTTCAAGAATTCCATACCATTCCACTATGGTCTGGAACTAATTTTTTTGGCATTATTACTGGAAATCTCCTGTAGAGAAACAGAGTTTTCCGATCGAAAAATATTGGTTTTCAAGAATTCTACACCATTTCTACGAAAAGCTGATTTTTTTCCGCATAAAATACATGGACAACTTTGAGCGTTTTGGGCACACCCTAATTTTTTTTTAATTCAAAATAAAAAATAAGGGTATATTTTTCGGTATATATTTCTAGGGTGTGGCGGCATTAAAATTCCGACTTTACTTCTTCACGTGCATTTTTGGACCACTCAGAAAAAAAATATTGTAGTAGAGCTAAATACGGTTCGCTGTTGACGATTTTGTTGAAACAAATTAAACATTTTTAGCTGAAAAAAAAATTAATATGCAACAAGAATCTTGCCAATCTTTGTTATCAAGGCAACAGTTTACAAACTTTTTGCGTCTGGCAACAGCAAAGTAATTAATCCCAGAAGCAGTGTTGCCACTTTGTAAGTAATTCCCCAAAACGTGAGGAAATTCGGGTGCGCTTGAGTATTTTTTGAGGATTTTTATTTCGAGGAATTTTCTCTCTTTATTTTCACTTTTTAACCGACTTCACAAACAGGAGGAAGGTTATCAATTCGTCGGAATATTTGTTTTTGTTTTTTTGTTTTATGTATGTTACCGCATAACTTTGGACCACGTTAACCGATTTCTATAATTCTTTTTTTAAAGGAAAGGTGTTACCTCACAGGTGGTCCGATTCTAATTTGGTTTAAATCCGATCATTGGAATATGAAGAGATTAACGATAATCTTAAATTTTTATATGAGAATTGAAGTCGGTTGTGTTTTTTGCTTAAAAATTACTTGTGTTTCAACATATTTTGGTTAAAAGAAAAATACTGATAAAAATAAAATATTTCGCACAAACAACAAAAAGTATAATCGATAATCGCATGAGACTATTGCCTAAAAATTTTAAAATGCACTTAGTGGCATTGTGCTTCTATGATAGCACGGCCGAGTAATCATAGTCAACTTATGTACAGTAGTCGAAAAAATTATAGCCGCACCAAATTTTCACAAATTTTAAAATATTATTTTTGGTTAGTTTTTTATAGTTCATTCTTTTACAACATCCGTATAAATACAAGTTTAAAGGCAGTGTCACACAATTGAGTATTTGCCAAATTTTGGTGCAAATCGTATCCCAATTGTGCGAATACCCAATAATTTTTCTTTATCCCAATCACGAAAATTAATTTGTTGAAATTTTTCAATAGAACATTGTTGTATTGTACCAATCTTTTGACTACAAAAAAAATGTTTCCAATTGCTATAAAACACTTCATTTTCACTTGAGGTTTCAGTATTCCCAAATTCTGCACCGATATTATTTATATTCAGAATGCAAATGCTGCTTTGTGGCACATTTACCAGAAATCGCTGGTAACTTCCTGAAAAGAATACGAATGTTTTTGAAAACTCTATTCACTTTGAGTAAAAAATTTCGAAATTTCAATCCGTAAATTCTCTCAAGGATTTGCCTTTTTGCGAAGGCTGCTCATCAATGGTCGTTGCGAATCGGCGCAAGTGCCTTTGTAACATAGCTATGGCTACGCTACAGGAGTTGAAATGTAATCCAAATTGAGGCTGCTATTTTTTTTGCTATCACATACAGTATATTTTGCCTAGCTGCACATCCTTCTTTGCACGAAAAACTTGTGCACCTAACCGAAAAAGGCACTTAAGCGAATTTTCTTTACTACTTAAATGAGGAAGTTATCCGAATCCCTATGAAACCAAATAATGGAAAAACACTTATTACGTAGAAAATAATGCAAGCGAAATTTTTTTCGAATAGTTTCTTATTATTTTTATAACTACATAAATTGATAGCCATTTTCTTTGTTCTGCGATATGAGAAAAACAAATAAAAGCTTGTAAAATTAGGTAATTGTAGGGCCAGTGCAGGTAAACGTAATACTTTCTTTGATAATTGATACTAGTTGCATAATTTTTAAGGCAGGTATCGCCAATGTGCATGTATGTTGAATGCATCTATCAGAGCAGTTTCCTTATAAATTTTAAAAATAATGTCTCAGATGCGCATTTTGGGGTAGGTATCTTAAATGTGCACTTAAGCATAAAGGCAGCAAAGCAAAATATACTGTACTTCCATTTTCACTATTTATCACCACTAAAATTGACTATTTATCACCAAAAAATTTGGGCTAAACTATTTTTAGCGAAAAAGAGGACAGAACCGCAATTTTTGGAGATAGCTAAAAATTCGGAAAAATTTTAGCTTTCGTAGTTTAGCATTTTAGCAATAGTGAAAGTTAGAATCCGGCTGCTAGTCGACGCAGCTGGCTTTTCAATTTCGAAAAGAACTTCATCAGCAAGAAACGCTATGTTTAAAGATCTAAATATTTTAGCATCCTTTCCAAATTGCTTTCCATAATTTTCGTCTTTCTTTGATAAATAATTGCAAAAAAGACGCGTTTTTTCTTCTAAGAGTTTCATAGAACTTGCGCAAATATCAGCAGCACCAAATTTTTTTTCAACATGGTTGACAACCGAAGAAAGGTTTTCTTTTTTTCGAACATTCAATCAGCCAAACTTAAAACAACTCGTCTTTTGTAATAGCATGATAGCCCAGAAAAAAACAGTTTTTCTTGAAAACACATCTTAATTTATCCATTACCTTTTCCATTTCGTTTTCCGAAAGTTAACAAAATTGTAAAAGCTTACATAAAATCATAAATGGAAATAAATCAGAAAATTTTTGGGGTTATTCAAATAAGACAGTTTTTTTGCAAACAAATGGTAAAAAGTCACTTTTTAAAATTGCGACATAGGTTCTCACTTATAGTTTGGTTTCCCATTTAAAATTTTCCTTTAATTATTCGAACTTTACAAAAAAAATGCACTTGAGACTTACAAAATAAACCGGTTGCGCAAACAACGTGTCAATAACGTTTTGAAAGTGTAACTTTGGTTTATTGCTGTCTAACGGTGTTTTTTTTTATTTTACAAAAACAAAGTGAAGTTTATGTTATTTTGGTGTATTCCCTACAGAATGGCAACAAAAAATAATGTAAAACTGCCCTTACGAAATTGGAGTTTCGCACAGCCAAATGAATCATTTGACCTAATGTGCACTGTATGCATTTTTTAATATCTTTAATTGGGCATGCACATTGTACATAAAGGAAGTACATAACAAAATTAAAAAATATATGCCTTTTTTCAAAGGTCATTTTGTCTTTTTCAAGTTTTTAGTGCCTTAAAATCCTACATTTGTACATTTCCGGGGGGTCAGAACACCTATGAAAATTCTACTGGCCGTGGGACTCGAACCCACGACCTTGCGGCTCGTTTATTCCCATTACTGCCGTCTATAAAAGTTGTGACAGACGGCAAGCAAAGCTTATGCATATAATCTAGCACAATAATTTTACCCTTACAGACGGCATACGACCGGCGGATAAACGAACCGTAAGATCGTGGGTTCGAATCCCACGGCCAGTTGAATTTTCATTTATTTCGTTTTCATTATTTTTTTATAAGTTCTATATTTTTCTTACGTTGCTTTCAGTTAATTGTTGTTGACTTTTTAATAAAATTCAACTCTAAAAATTTAAATTAACTAATAGTAAAATAAAAAATGTGATACTAAATAAAGCAAATGAAAACAAAATAAAGTAAAATTGAATATATAAATCAAATCAAATAAAAAAATTTTAAATAAATAATAAAAACAAAAAAATTGTTCCCAATCGCTCCAACCGAGGATGGAACCTGGCTTCTTCAGGCTTGTAGCCCGCACCTCGCGAAACTCGCCTGCTTTGTTTGCGTACTTGTACAAAAGCAAAAGCTGGCCGTTTTTACCAGTATTGTCATCGAAAATTCCCCTGATCCGAGTAGCCCAGTAAAATTAGATAAATTTGGTAGGAAAATTTAAAAAAATTTGTAACAGCGATTATTTGATGCAGTTAACTGCTATTTGACACGTAGATCATGGATCCACAGTCTTGCCCCTAAATTTCATTTGGCAACATTCCGCCGTCTTGGATTTAAGTTTTTTTTGGGGTTTTTTCCAATTTGCAAGCTTATTTTGCATTTTTCGTAAAAAATGGTTATATACAAATATGTAGAGAATTTAATTTCCCACATTTGTTATATAGAAGGTTTTTTCAAAATAGCATTTTTTATTGTAACAAATTAGCAAAAACTGCAAAAAAAATTTACATTGCCACGGTTTTCGCCATTTTTTGACAATTTCTGTTGAAAATACATAGCATATTGAGATTCAAAAGTTGTAGAGAATTTCATTCTTCACAACTTGTATACCTACATTTGTTTTGTATGACGCTTAGATCACGGCCGGGAACGTGCGAAACATAGCGATTAACCCAGAAAAGTTAATTAAATTTGGTAGGAAAATTAAAAAAAAAATTGTAACAGCGATTTTTTGATGCACTTTACTTCTATTTAACACGTAGATCATGGATCCACATTCTCGCCCCTAAATTTCATTTGGCAAAATTCCCCCATCGTGGATTTAATTTTTTTTGGGTTTTTTCCAATTTGCAAGCTTACTTTGCATTTTTCGTAAAAATGGTTATATACAAATATGTAGAGAATTTAATTTCCCACATTTGTTATTTAGAAGGTGTTTTAAAAATAGCATTTTTTATTGTAAAAAATTAGCAAAAACTACGAAAAAATTTTACATTGTCACCGTTTTCGCCATTTTTTTACAATTTCTGATGAAAATACATAGCATATTAAAAATCCAAGGTTGTAGAGAATTTCATTCTCCAAAACTTTTGTGCCTACCTTTTTTTACGACGCTTAGATCACGGCCGGGAATGCGGTAAGCATAGCAATGTACGGGATGCACCGTAAAACTCATTGCCACACCAGCGCTGAGGTAGAGTTTTTCGCAGCGTTTTTTTTTTTTAAGTGATTTCTCCAGTAGGCCCAATCCACGGGCAACGTTTTTTTTTTTATAATGAAAGCAGGTGAAGGTGTGGAAATGAAGTTATACGGCGCATCCCGTACATCGCTATGTGTATCGCGTTCCCGGTCGTGATTTAAGCGTCGTACAAAAAAAATGTTGGCACAAAAGTTTTGGAGAATCAAATTCTCTACAACCTTGGAATTTCAATATGCTATGTATTTTCAACAGAAATTGTCAAAAATCGCGAAAACCGTGACAATGTAAAATTATTTCACAGTTTTTGCTAATTTTTTACAATAAAAAATGTTATTTTTAAAAAACCTTCTATGTGACAAATGTGGGAAATTAAATTCTCTACATATTTGTATTTAGCCGTTTTTTATGAAAAATGCAAAATTAGCTTGCAAATCGCAAAAACCCCCAAAAAAAATCCAAGATGGGGGAATGTTGCCAAATGAAATTTACGGGCGAGACTGTGGATCCAAGATCTACGTGTTAAATAGAAGTAAACTGCATCAAAAAATCGCTGTTACAATTTTTTTTTTAATTTTCCTACCAAATTTAATTAATTTTTCTGGGTTAATCGCTATGTTTCGCACGTTCCCGGCCGTGATCTAAGCGTCATACAAAACAAATGTAGGTATACAAGTTGTGAAGAATGAAATTCTCTACAACTTTTGAATTTCAATATGGGCATTCCCATGGTGGCGCATGACAGTCGTACGATTGCAATGTGATACACAAAAGGAATACCATTTGTTTTCTTTAACTTTTTTTGGCCATTGTATAGCAAATAATTAGCTCTATATTTAACCGAAAAATGAAATCAGTCGAACTGCTTGGTCCTGAAATATAAGCATTTAAAGATAGGGTCGTTACGTGACAAAAAATGGAAGTTGATTTTTTCTTTTCTTACAAAATCGCAAAACTCTGCGAATTGTGGATGGCTATTTTCATGAAACTTATTTTAATATGATTTGGAGCAATTCTAGTTATTTTAAGAGTTTTTTGAATTAATGCAAATTGTTTCAATTCTCTTTTACAACCCCAAGTGTGAAACGTGACGTGACGTGGCGTGACGTGACATAAATTTCCATCGTTATATTTTTGTTAATATTGCTTTTAAATGAATTTTTAACGCAAATAAAACATGTATTTTATGTAGAATATACTTTATATTTTGACTCCAGCGCCAATTCAGGGTCATTTTATTGGAAATCTATGATTTATTATGTTTCAACCACATACGCCAAAATCGAACCAAATCGGACCATAAATACGGTTTTTCGAAATATCTCGACCTTGGCACCACCTAGGAAGACCATTTTATGCAAACATGATTCTACTTACATAGCCAGTATATATTTAAAAAAGCAGACAAATCGGCCCGTAAATACGTTAGATATAAAACTTTTATTTTTTTTTGTCGTGGTGGACCTTCCGCTGGAAACACCCATATGCTATGTATTTTGAACAGAAATTGTCAAAAAATGGCGAAAACCGTGGCAATGTAAATTTTTTAGCAGTTTTTGCTAATTTTTTACAATAAAAAATGCTATTTTGAAAAAACCTTCTATATAACAAATGTGGGAAATTAAATTCTCTACATATTTGTATATAACCATTTTTTACGAAAAATGCAAAAATAAGCTTGCAAATTGGAAAAAACCCAAAAAAAACTTAAATCCAAGATGGCGGAATGTTGCCAAATGAAGTTTAGGGGCAAGACTGGATCCATGGTCTACGTGTCAAATAGAAGAAAACTGCATAAAAAAATTGCTGTTACAAATTTTTTTTAAGGAAAATTCTAATTTTACTGGGCTACGAGATAATTCCCAAAAATTTCGTGCATTTGTTCGGCTGCTTATGCGCATTTTAAAGAGGAAAATGCATGAGTAAAAGCAAATAAAGGCTGTTTATGCAAACAATCGAGCACGTTTGTCAACCGTATGAGGGTAAAATTATTATGCGCATATGGCCAATTCTACAGGAAGGTAAACCAGCCCGATTTGTTCTTTCTTTCAAATATTGGACATATTAGTGATTATTGGTATTCACTATACCTGTCAGCTGCTTCTGACACTAATTCTTATCATGTCCAAACATTTTGTGTTTAATAGTTTGCTCCTTTTGTCGAAGGATTTTTCACGAACCTAAAAACAGTTTTCGATACTTCAACAAGGAAAAGTACAAAAATATAAGCTTTCCTTGATTTATTTTGGCCGATTAAGTTCTGAACGATAGCAAATAAATTAGTTTAACAGGATACGTTCCAAGTGAGCGAAAAAGTTGTTTATAACTCCTATTACGTCGTAATGAAATGTACCGCAAATGTTAAGTGTAACGTAGCCAGTGAAAAACTAAAATAGTTGTTTTTTGGATAATTAAGTACACTTTCCAAAAAAGATATTTAACATGTTTTCTTAGTATTGTCGTTATCATACTGATTCCATATGGAAAAAAAGAAATCATAGCTGACTTCGTTGCACAATTACCTAATAAATAAGTGTAACGTCGCCAGTACTATTCTCATTTCATTTTAGCAATAAATAATAACACGTATTTAAGAAAGTATTTTCATGAACAATGGCGAATTGAGCATTATACTGCTAGATTTTTAAAGGTAATCTATTGAAATAAAGCGAAACTAACATTTGTAAAATATCATTTGAAATCTTTATGTCTTAAGACTTTAGACTATATATTTGCCTATAATTCAATCAGATTTTTTGCAACATATAAATCTGATAAGTTATCTGCCCATTATACGTGATTGTGTTCATAACACTACAATTTTATAGAATCTGATACAAGTCTACACCAGACTATGAAGAGTTTATAATAATAATAATAATAATAATAATAATAATAATAATAAAAGTAAGGGCTAAGCTCAGGGCCTTACCGGGGTCACACAGGGCGGATCGTGAACGGCCTACTTCGGTGGGTTAGCTGCGAATAACCAACAAGCAGTCCCAGACCAAGAGCGGCAGGAGCCGAGGGCCTGATTTAAAAGATCAGAAATGCTTGATGAACCTCCTGTGTCCGGGCGAACAGATGCCGCCTCCCAAAAAGCATCCCAGGATTGAGACCAGT
This sequence comes from Rhagoletis pomonella, assembly GCF_013731165.1. Classification (NCBI taxonomy): domain Eukaryota; kingdom Metazoa; phylum Arthropoda; class Insecta; order Diptera; family Tephritidae; genus Rhagoletis; species Rhagoletis pomonella. The sequence continues at coordinate 88,518,044 of NW_023458556.1, read as the reverse complement.
TAGATCGTGTTCATGGCATACTGGAACATGTATACGATGAATTCGACATTGAACTGGCGAGAGCAGTATTCCACCACTTTAGTATGTGAGGGTGACACCTCACAGAAATGGCTGGTGGGCTAATGCTGCAATCGCCTCCGTCTCGTTAAAACCCTGGCAGGTCTTCAAGTACGTTCAATACACGTCGCCATTTAGTTGGCCGCACAGGTCCAGTTGAGATTTACTCCTGGTTTTGCGCTGTCTTGGCTCTGAACACAATATCCCATAAGGACTTGTGTCAACCCTCGCGATGGCCTCCTCCTTTGAGAGAAGGGAACTTCGGGACACTTAAAGCGACTGTGCTACGTGTGGAGATAGCGGCTTGGAGCGGAGACCCAATAGAACTGACATGATCAAACAAATAACAAAAACAACTGTAATGGGTGTAGATGCGCCCGAGGAAGAATGCAGCGCATTTAGAAAGAGCAGTAGAGTTGTGCGCTCCCCGCCACAAACTCCTCTGCAGGCAAAAGCCGGCACCACGAGCACGGAGAGAGCCGTCGAGGTGGTGCAGAAGGGTACACCTTCGCAAACGACAACTCCCGGCAGCCGGGATGGTGGTCATCAAACGCCAGCTGCTGCAAACAGAGACAAGCATGCCACCGCAAGCTTGGGAACGTGCGAAGGCAATAAAGATGAGCAATTGGCCCAGATTCGGCTCGTCTTGAGGAAGATGCAGAGTGCTGTCTCCAAGCAGAAAAATGTGTCCATGGACATAAAAACGGGTATGGCCCAAATCGAGGAGATCCTAAATATACTAAGCTACCTCCGAGAGCAGCGCCGGAAGGGGTCTACCCTTTCCGAGCTGCAGAAAACTGGCCCTGGCTCGCAAAAGAGAGCTCGAACTCGATCCGACTCCCCAACAGGCGAGCCGGAAAAGAAAAAAAATACTACTACTAATAATAATAATAGTAGTAAAAATATTATTATTAATAATCCTAATAATAATGGTAATAATAATAACAATGCACAGAAAACCGTACCAGATAATCAATGGAAAACGGTTGGAAAAAGCAGAAAGTCCAAGCCAGGGCCAGCGCCAGGTGAACCCTTGGTCAATAAGGGCGAGGCGACCAGCCGCAAAAAAAGAAGAGGGTGAGAAAAAAGAAGAGTCTCGCCAAATTAATCATTAAGCCAGCTGAAGGCAAAACCTATGCAGAGGTGCTGGGAACGATACGTGGTAAGCTCCAAACGGAGACCGTAATTCGATCTGTTCGGAAAACCCGCGAAAGCGGCGTTCTCATCGAAATGGAGCGCTGTGGCGACCACTCAGCATTTAAGGAAAATGTGTGCACTGCCATTGGCCAGCTTGGAGACGCCCGTATTCTCACTAGACGTTTACGTCTAGAAGTTCTGGGCATGGACTGCCTAAGCACGGCCCCAGAAGTGGAGAACGCTATACGCGGGGAGTTAGGAGACAAGATGAATGGCCAACTTCGCGTCTATCTCCTCGCTGTAAACTCGCGAGAACAAAGAATGGCTGTGGTGGAAATCGACGAACTGCCAGGCCGGACTCTTATTGAAAAGGGGAAGCTGCGAGTAGGTTGGATTATCTGCCGCGTCCGAGAGCGCGCGGATGTCCAAAGGTGTTTGCGCTGTCTGGGGTATGGCCACAAAAAGGCGGCATGCAAAGGCCCAGACAGAAGCAGTTCATGCTGGAAATGCGGTCAGAAGGGCCACATAGCCTCTGCATGTAAAGAAAGCCCAAGCTGCTACCTGTGCTCGGCAGGAGATGGACAGAAAAATGCCAATCACCTGCCCGGGTCGGGAGCGTGCAAGGCCTTCAGGGATGCCCTTGCTGCGGCTAAGACAAAACTTGGGAGAATATGATTAAATTTATACAAGGCAATATGAACAGGAGTAGGGTAGCTGATGACCTGCTGGACCAATTGGTTCTTGAACAAAGAGCAGACGTTGTCATCATCAGTGAACCCTATAGAACAAAGGAAACCTGGCATGTTGACCAATCAGGCTCGGCCGCGATATGGATTGCTAACCCCAACCATCGCGCAGAGAGCAGCGGGGTCGGACGCTGCTACGTCTGGGTTAAAATGGCGCAAATCACTCTGGTGAGCTGCTACCTGTCTCCAAACGACACAGTCCCTGTCTTCAGGGAAAAGCTCGAAGACCTTGAAGACGAATTGCGCGATATAACCGGCCACATAATTGTTGCTGGAGATTTCAACGCAAGAGGCGTGGAATGGGGTATGCCCCAAACAAACACCAGGGGAAGACTGGTCCTTGAAATGGCAGCCCGCATTGGCCTAACCATCCTCATCACCGGAACGACCCCTACATATCGAAGGCCGGGTTTTTGATACTCTATCCCTGACATAACCCTGGTGTCAGAAAGCCTTCTTCGAAGGGCTGACGGATGGAGAGTGATGGAAGACCTGAGTGGTAGCGACCACAACTACATCACCTTCCAAGTCACTGACATAACGCGAGGGCAAACACGTAGTATCCCTCGCAGGAAACCAGGATGGAACCCGTCTAGGGTCGATGTTCGCAAGTTCGATACGTCACTCCTAGCGGATTCCCAAGGCATTTCACCCACAACGGGAGAGATCCACAACAGGGAATCTTGTACTAAGCTGGTCGAAGAAACTATGCGTTGCATTCACCGGGCATGCAAAGCGTCAATGCCACAGAGGAGAGCATGGTCAGGTAAAAAGCAGGTATACTGGTGGAATGACCGAATTACTGAGCTGCGAAGGGCCTGCCATAGAATGCGGAGACTCGCAACGCGCGCTCGTGGTAGACCCGAGGCGCTGACCAGAGCAGCAGCCTACAAAAGCGCTAAGAAAGCACTTGGGGCCGAGATACAGAAGAGTAAACGGAACTGCTGGAAAGCGCTATGTGACGAAGTGGATCGCGATCCCTGGGGCCAGGGATACAAAATAGTGATGAAAAAGTTCCATACATCATCACAGGCGGTGGATGAGGCCCGAGTTAAAAATATAGTGGATGCGCTATTTCCCACACACCCACTAAGAGCCGACACAGTGTTCGTCGAGGAGCAAGCCGAGGCACCACTGTTTTCGACAGACGAGCTGCAGCTAGCCCTGCGAAGCATGAAAGCCGGCAAGGCTCCAGGCCCAGATGGCATACCAGCGGAGGCAATCAGGTTAGCAGCGGAAACGAGCCCTGATCTTCTGCTTAACATGTAAAACAGCTGCCTTAGGGCCCGGGTTTTCCCAAGCCAATGGAAGAAGGCGAGACTGGTGCTCATACCCAAGGGCAAAGGGGACCCAAACTCTCCTTCATCCTTCCGGCCACTCTGCATGCTAGACACAGCAGGCAAAATGATGGAGGTCTGCTCAAAATACGCTTGACGTCAGCCATAGAAAGCGACGGAGGCCTTTCACCCCGACAACATGGCTTCAGGAAGGGACACTCAACTATAGGAGCAATTGGCGAAGTAGTCGAGGCGGTACATAAGGCCGAAGAAGCCTGCCACCAGGCGCGGCCAATAGTGCTGCTAGTCACACTGGACGTCAAGAACGTCTTCAACTCGGCAAGATGGGACGATATGCTGGAGGCCTTGGAACGGTCATTCAAGGTTCCAACATACTTGCTAGATATGATCCGGGACTACCTCAGAGACCGTTGGCTTTTGTACGACACAACACAAGGTCAGAGAAAGAGACGTATAACCGGCGGAGCGGCACAGGGGTCTGTACTTGGCCCGGACCTCTGGAACGCCACGTATGACAGTCTGTTGCGCACGGAAATGCCGGAGAACGCCTTCCTTGTCGCCTTCGCGGACGACGTGGCAGCCGTCATAACAGCAAGAAATGTCCAGCTAGCACAGCTCAAGCTAAACCAGGTCATGCGCAACGTCAGTGGATGGATGAGCGATCACGGTCTGCAATTGGCTACAGCCAAAACGGAGATCGTGCTCCTCACCAGGAAACGGATCCCAACAATTATAAATATAATGGTCGGACCTCAACTCGTGACGACTTCTAGGTCTACAAAATACCTAGGGGTGAAGCTTGACAGCAAACTCACATTCTGGGAACACATCCATGGAGTATGTGAAAAGAGCACGGCGGCTCTAAGCCGGCTGATGGCGAACGTGGGCGGCCCGAAGCCATGCCGCAGGAAGCTTCTGATGACAGCGGTCCAATCGGTGCTCCTGTACGGGGCAGAAATATGGGCTGACGCATTGAAAGTCAAAAAATACCGGATTCAAATGTCTTCGGTACAGCGCAGAGGGGCACTACGCATTGCTTCTGCATACCGTACAGTGTCCGCGGACGCGGTTCTAGTTATTTCTGGCGTCATGCCAATTGAGCTACTTGCTTACGAGCGAAAAGAGATTTACAATCTCAGTGCCGAGATAGGTCGAGCAGCTGCCGCGGCAAGGGCGCGCGAGCAACTGATCCAGCAGTGGCAACAAAACTGGAACGCGAGCACAAAAGGTCGATGGACACACTCCCTGATAGCCGACCTTCAAACATGGCTGAACAGACCACATGGGGAAGTCGATTTCTACCTGACGCAATTCCTCACCGGTCATGGTTACTTCCGAGAATATCTTCATAGAATGGGAAGGGTGGACTCACCGTTCTGTCACTACTGTGGAAACGTCGAAGATAACGTGTACCACACATTCTTCACCTGCGAACACTTCTTGATTTCGCGCAGAATGTTGGAAGAAAGACACGGAGACATAACTCCGAACAACATAGTTGGGGTAATGATCTCCAGCGCAGAAAAGTGGGAAGCAGTTGCGAGATACGTGAAATTCGTACTCCGATGCAAACGAGAGGACGGTTGTCTACTGAGGACACCCGAATGAAACGCCCCTACAAAAGAGCAGCCCCAAGGCTCTAACAGCGCGCTCCTGCATCTGAAGACATGCAGAATTGCGGTGCCAGATGCGGGATTCTTGCGCGGGCGGTGGGAGTTTGGGTTTTAGTGGGTAGCCCAACACGCTTCGGTGGGAGTCCCACACTCGGGGAAGGTAGTATAGAGACTAGCGCCCCCGGCCAGTGCATAAAGCATTTCCCTCTCCTACGAAAAAAAAAAAATAATAATAATAATAATAATAATAATAGATTGGCGCTTACACATATGTTAGTGTTCGGCCGAGCTTCTCCTCCAAATTGTGGCGTGCACCTTGATGTTGTCACACAAAGGGCAGGGACCTACAGTTTTACGCCGACTCCTGTAAAGAAGCTGTTTTTCATGGCAGAAATACACTCGGATGTTTGCCATTGCCTGCCGAGGGGCGACCGCTGTTAAGAAAAAACCTTTTTTCTATATTTTTGCGATGTTGCTTTGACCAGAGATTGAACCCAGGCCCTACGGAATGTAAACGCGCACTGCTTACCACTACACCACAGCGGCCGCCGGAAGAGTTTATAAGTCTATTTATTTTTATTGTTTTTGTTTATCGGCCTTTAAATTGTAAACTGATGTAATTTTTATTTTATAAGCTCGAGGCCCAGAGAATACAAAAAACACAGGTTTGAGTTCTTTAATTTTTAATATCGATATTTCGACCTCAAGCTGAGGTCATCTTCAGGAACTCTTAGTTGTCTTATTTTTTTTTATCTAAGATTAACAAAGTTGTGGAAACCACTCATCTCATCTCATTTGAAATTGTCTTGGATGGCATTGGAAAAAAATAATTATTCAGAATGGATTAAAAGGAAATTACACAACATGCTACTTTAGATAAGCTTTTGCATATTTTAAGTTATTAAACATAAGTGGTTTTTGTAGAAAAGTTAAATAAATATTATTTGCGACGATAATACGAAGATTTTCCGGTCAAAAATTTTAGCGCAGGATGATTTTTGACCTGGTTAGAGTTTTTAAGGATAATCGAGTTTTATTTTTTAATCCTGCAATAGAAGATCCTAATTTTAGCTCAAACAGTTGTTTATGATGACAGAATAAGAATGCGAAGAAAAAATGGATGGACAAAGCCTTTTGATTAAACCTTGCCCAAGCAAACCGTATGTGTAACGTGGCCAGTGTTTTGTGTAACGTTGCCAGTGCCCAAATTTTATGAGCAAAAATTGTCAAAAACCTAAAATTTACAACAATTAGGTAAGCAGATGACCACCGGCATTCATTGTAGATGACATACTGAAAAGCTAGCAATATTCGCTCACCGGTTTCGCAGAAATTTCAAACTTTCTGACACAACACATCATTAAACTTCCAAATAGTGTAACGTATCCAGTGCACATTCGAATGCCTATAACTTTGAGACCCAAGGATTTATTAAACCCTGTTTTTTACAGATACATAGATTGGACCGTGCCTGATCATATCACCTAAAAAGCCCAGTTGGTTTTGTGTTATTTAGTGGACAATTGATTCATACTTTAGAAAAAATGTGTACGAATGTAACGTAGCCAGTCAAATAAACGGCCATATGTGTGCCAGATTATATGCATAAGCTTTGCCGTCTGTCAAAGCTTTTAACTCATGCATTTTCCTCTTTAAAATGCACATAAACAGCCTAACAAATGCACGAAATTTTTGAGAATTAACTCGGATCGGGGAATTTTCGATGACAACACTGGCAAAAACGGCCAGCTGTCAAGTAAGCAAACAAAGCAGGCGAGTTTGGCGTCCGCGGTAGCCAAGTGGTGATAGTCGCGTGGTACACGCCTGCAGCTGCCAGGATCGATCCTCGGTTTGAGCGATTGAGAAAATTTTTTGGTTTTTATTATTTATTTTATATTTTTATACCCGAGCGCACTTGTTCACATAACGGTTGTTTGTAACAGCCAAAACGAATCGAGATAGATATAGACAAATGTATACATAAATGCTCAGAATGAATAGAGAAGTCGATTAAGCCATATCTGTCTGTCCGTCCGTCTGTCCGTCTGTCCGTCCGACCGTGTACACGATAACTCGAGCAAAAATTGAGAAATCTCAACGAAATTTGGTATGCAGGTTTCCATTAATCCAAGGTAGGTTGGTGTTGAAAATGGGCGAAATCGGACTGTAACCACGCACACTTCCCATATAACGGTAATTTCCAGAAATACGAAAACTGCGATTGTTAGTAACTACTGAAGATAATTCACTCAAAATTGATATTTACAATAATTTTCAGACGAAAAATAAGAATATTATAAATTTTTGGAAAATGGGCGTAGCCACGCCCACTTATGGTTATATGTGTATATCTTGGTAACCGCTGCACCAATTTCTTCCAAACTTGGCACAGTCGTTGGCCTTGGTACAGCATACTAAATGGTCGAAAATTTAAAAAATCGGACAATAACCACGCCCACATCCCATATAACGGTAATTTAGAGAAATACAAAACCTTCGATAAATCAGTAAATATTAAAGCTAATTTATTCAAAATAGATGCTTGCGTGGCACCGCCCACTTATGATCAGATATATGTATATCGGTAACCGTTCTACGAATTTGTACGAAACTCGGTATTTTTATTGTGCTTGTCACATAAAAGCAAAACGTTGAAAATTATTGAAATCGGACTAAAATTACGGCCGCTTTTCATATAACGGTAAATTTCAGAAATGCTTGAAACTGCAATATTTCGAAATTTAAGGACGCTAATTTACTCAAAATTGATACACCCCGGCTTACCATCTAGCGGTAGGTTTCGGAAAGGTGAAAAAATATATATTTAATACTTGCGCCGGGTATTTAATGTTCGGCTGAGCCCGAACTTAGACTTTCTTACTTGTTGTTTATATTTTTTTTATTTATATATCTAATTTTTCTTTATTTTATTTTCTTTTGCTTTATTTTATATCACATTTTTATTTCACTATTAGTTAATTTAAATTTTTAGAGTTGAATTTTAGTAAAAAGTCAACAACAACTAACTGGAGGCAACGTTAAAAAACATAGAACTTATAAAAAAAATTAATAAAAACGAAAGAAATGAAAATTCTACTGGCCGTGGGACTCGAACCAACGACCTTGTGGCCGTTAATCCGCAATACTGCCGTCTGTCAGGGCAAAATTATTATGCGCATTAGTGTGCTAGTCTGTCTCGCGTTTAAGACACTGCACATTAGGTCAAATGTGCGGTGTAAATGTACAAATGCTCACTATTCGTACAATATAAAGTAGAAATTTTAGCATTTACAGGTTCGGTTGTTACCGATATAGCGAGAGGCAGGCCGTCAGAACTCTCACTGGAAGTATAAAGTGAGGGTGGGGGGTTAAACATGCACTTTTTTTTCGAAAAATAAGTGATGAGGTAAAGTCCAGAAAATTTTCAATATAATCGAAGACAACATCAGAAAGTAGGGAAAAAATTGTCAGAAGTCTAGGCGGAAGTTAAAGAGTCGTCAGAAGACGCTAATGTTGCAAAAAATTTGATAAAAATTTGTCACTAGGTAAACTTCTGACAATTTATATATTTATTCTACAATTCAAAATGAAATTATTTGCAAATTGTCAGAAGTCTAGGTGGAAGAATAACGTAAAGCCGTATAGCGTAAACGCCGTTGTAAAGGCGATATACATTCTTCTGATATACACATTTGTATACTTCGTATGTAAAAATTTGAGAAAGACACTTAAAAGGAAAAAAATATTTTAAACAAAAAAATTACTAATTATTTATACAATTGAATACTTTATTTAAATAAAACAGAAAATTGCCTTTAATTTTTATATGTTTTTTGTTATTTTTTGGCCTTTTAACAATGGCCTCGAGCTCATTATAAAATTGTTGAATTTAATTTTTATATATAAGCTGTGATGTAAAAAATCAAAAACCATGGTGTTTTTATATTTTTATATGCCTTAGAATTCTGTTACATATACTTTTGCTTTATTTTTAACAGGACTGCGAACGAATTAATGCTTAAAACACTATTAATTATTTGTTTTATTTAAAAACGATATTCAATTGTATTACTACTAAGTAATTTTTCTGTAAATTTTTTTTATAAGAAAAAAATTGGTATTTTTTCTTTCTAAGTGTTTTTTCTAAAATTTTTATTCACGAAGTATACAAATATGCACACTAGACGAAAGGGGGTTTAATCGCCTTAACAACGATGCCAATTTTTTAAAAATCGGTGAGTAATTTTTTTGTTTAAAATATTTTTTGATAAAAAAGTTATTTTTTCCTTTTAAGTGTTTTTTCCTCAATTTTTTATTCACGAAGTATACAACTATGCATATAAGAGGAAAGGGGGTTTAATCTCCTTTACAACGATACCAATTTTTTAAATATCGGTTAGTAATTTTTTTGTTTAAAATATTTTTTTATACAAAAACAAGTATTTTTTCATTTAAATGTGTTTTTTCTCACATTTTTGTATACGGAGTATACAAATATGCATATCACAAGAAAAAGGGTTAAATCACCTTTACAACGATATGAATTTTTTTTTAAATCAGTTCAAAATTTTCTGAAATATTAAGCTTTTAATTTTTCGAAGATCTGACCTTTGACCCGTTATAGCACCTGTAATATAAGTTTTCACAAAAAAGTTATATACCATTATATTATGCACGCAACATGTTATATTTACATGCAACAATCAAAAAAAAAATTACCAAAGGTCCAATTTCGAACTTCGAAGGCCCAGATCTCGATTTCGGAGACTAACTTCGAAAAACGGAGAAATTACTTTTTTTACTTATGACTCAATCTCTTAAAAAAAGTTGATTTGGTCCAATACCCAGCCGAGTGCTTTACAGTGTTATATTCAAGTAATTAATAAAAACGCATATTTTGAAACTGTGTAGTTTTTTATGTAAATACATAAATACATACATATGTATATAAGAGCAGGCAAAATCGCAGATGCTAAGCCAAAAGAAAGACAAAAAAAGAAAACATATCTCACTTCATTTCGGTGAGCAGGTCATAAGCATTTTTATTTTTGTCAAACACTGCAGCATATGTATGTACATTAGGGTGGTCCAAAAATGCATGTGAAAAAGTAAAGTCGGAATTTTTATGCTCACCCCCTAGGATTGTTCTATACCGAAAAATTAGACCCCTATTTTTTTATTTTGAAATCAAAAAATATTTGTAGGTCGCTCAAAGCGCCCAAAGTCTTTCATGTATTTTATATGGGGAAAAACAACTTTTCGTAAAATTCCTGAATTCTATACCATTTCTACGAAAAATGGTTTGTTTAATACATCGATGTTTTTCTTTGATTCGATGCATCGAAATGTACATCGATTTTTTTCGGTGCATCGAAGGGCACACATCGATGCATCGCTTTGCATGGGATTTTTTAGATGTTTCACAACAAAATATGTCAATGGCAAAATTGTGCAAAGTTAGAAATAAATCAGCCTAATACGAAAGTAGCTCAGCAAAACGACCTCCGCCTCAAGCATCGTTGGTCGCGAGTTCAAATCGCGGTGGAGGCAGTTGTGAGTTTTCAAATTTAATGAATTTAATTTGTTGCGTGCAGCTTACAATAATCTTTTTTTTTTAAATATGTAACAAAAAAGGAATCTGCAAAAGAAAAGAAAAAACGAAGTAAAATTTTTCAAAATCGAATCTTATAAACGTTTTCCTATAAAAACATATATCAGAACTATCTCTGAACTAGTGCAAAACGGATGCAGAGCGGGATAGTTGAAACTTGCGGTGGAAATGTGCAAATGCTCACTACTCGTACAATACGAAATTAGCTCAGCGGAAAGACCTCCGACTCAAGCATCGTTGGTCGCGAGTTCTAATCGCGGTGGAGGCAGTTGTAAGTTTTCAAATTTAATGAATTTAATTTGTTGCGTGCAGCTTAATTCTTTTTTTAATAAAATATGTAACAAAATTGGTATCTGTAAAAGAAAAGAAAAAACGAAAATATATCCAAAAACCTAATCTTAAAAATGTTTTCCTATAAAAAAAACTGTTCAAAACGGAAAGTAATGCTCTGGGCGGCAATTGGCACCGCCAATGACATCGCCGTGTAAAACTGGACAGTTGAACGGATTGCTTGGGTATTGAGCAAGAACTAGTACTGTCGGCAAAAGGTCTAGTTCTACGCTAGTTTTGAGCTAGTCAGATTTCCTGCAGGGATACCATAACACATGTGCGTACATATAATATATCGCACACTAAATCAAAAACCGTACAAACTCAAAAAATCCTAAATGTTCAGGAGAGGCAAAAAACTGTTGATGCTGCGCCATCGACGCAAGCAAAAGTAAAAAGTTTTAGTAGTATTTTTCCAGTTAAAGAAGGTAGTGATGAAGAAGAAATTTTCGCGGACGTTGGGTATACGGTCTGTGAACTGTTTTATGGAAAAAAATAAATTTTGACAAATTTTGAGTAGTGCCGGTTTTTTATTTAGGGTGCGATAAGTATTACATCTACATTGGTTTTTGGATTGTTAATGATGTGGTTAAGATCTATTATTTTATGTTTACAAGGAGTTTCTTTTTAGTTTGGGAACTGTTGACACCAGAGTACGAAAACAAACCGTTCGTATCACTACCCATTGTGAAAGTTTGTGTTCTTTTTTTACTGTTCCCGAGCACTAACAATACACGATGGGTTTCAATTGCAGCTGAGTACACACCAAACGAATAATTTGTTCTTTTGCTCACTTGCTTGATCTCGATTGTAGTAAAGATACTCAGGGTTTTCAAGGTTGTCTATGCGGATATTTGTATGCATTAAATGACGTTTTTTCCCAAGACGCCGCCTATAGGGCTGTCCCCCCGCCTGACTATGACGAGGTACGAAGAGCGATTACGCGGCTGAAAAACAACAAATCTGCTGGAGCTGACGGACTGCCAGCCGAGCTATTCAAGTACGGGGGCGAGGAGCTGATGAGGTGCATGCATCAGCTCGTATGCAGAATATGGTCACATGAACGCATGTCCGACGACTGGAATTTAAGTGTTCTCTGTCCAATCCACAAGAAAGGCGACCCCGCCATACGCGCCAACTACCGCGGAATCAGCCTTCTAAGCATAGGTTATAAGGTCTTATTAAATGTATTGTGCGAAAGACTGAAGCCCACCGTCAACGAACTGATTTGACTTTAACAGTGTGGGTTTAGGCCTGGAAAATCCACCATAGATCAGGTATTCACAATACACCCAATCTTGGAAAAGACCCGCGAGAATAGGATCGACACACACCATCTATTTGTCGATTTCAAAGCCGCTTTCGACAGCAAAAGAGAAGTTGCCTCTATGCCGCGATGTCTGAATTTGGTATTCCCGCGAAACTAATACGGCTGTCAGAATAGGGAAGGACCTCTCCGAGCCGTTTGATGACAAACGAGGTTTCAGGCAAGGGGACTCCCTTTCGTGTGATTTCTTTAATCTGATGTTGGAGCAGATAATAAGAGCCGCAGAACTGAACCGCTCAGGCACAATACTTTACAAGAGCGTACAAATGCTAGCGTATGCCGACGACATCGATATTATCGGTAAAAACAAGGGCTACGTCTGTTCTGCCTTCTCGGGATTGGATATAGAAGCAAAGCGAATGGGTCTGGTGGTGAACGAGGACAAAACGAAGTATCTCCTGTCATCACACAAACAGTCAGAGCATACGCGTCTTGGCACCCACGTCACTGTTGACAGTTACAAGTTTGAAAAAGTAGACGACTTCGTTTATTTGGGAACCAGCATTAACACCAATAATAATGTCAGCCTTGAAGTCCAACGGAGAATCACTCTTGCCAACAAGTGCTACTTTGGGCTGAGTAGGCAATTGAGAAGTAAAGTCCTCTCTCGTCGTAGAAAGATCACATCATCATGCCTGCGCTGGTGTATGGCGCGGAGGCATGGACAATGAAAGCATCTGACGGCTCTTGGAGTTTTCGAGAGAAAGGTTTACGGACCTTTACGCGCTGGTGATGGCGAATATCGCAGACGATTTAACGATGAGCTGTATGAGCTTTACGATATGGACATAGTGCAGCGAATTAAAATTCAGCGGCTCCGCTGGCTTGGCCATGTCGTTCGAATGGCCAGAAACGCTCCTGCTCTAAAAATATTCAACGTGGGCCGCGATGCTGGTAACAGAGGAAGAGGAAGGCCTTGGAAAGGTCAGGTGGAGAAGGACTTGGCTTCACTTGGATTTTCCAATTGTCGTCAGTTAGCACAGAAGAGAAATGACTGGTGTGCTGTTTTGGACTCGGCCAAAATCGCTTAGGCGGTTACAGCGCCAATAAAGAAGAAGAAGAAGAAAGGACTCATAAACACAGAACAATAGATAGTCGCTGGTATCAAATATCGTCGTTTCAACTTTCTCTAAACTACATTTGCTTGATAAGCAGGGGTGTTTTACCGATATCAAACATTTTCGATTACATGCAGTCTTATTTATTGTTAAGAGATTGCTGTAAATATTAACTAAGAGTAAATAAGCGTCCTCAGTTATTGAAATATCGGAGTTTTCGTGTATCCGAAAATTACCGTTATACGGAAAGCGAGTGTAATTTTAATCCGATTTGAATAATTTTCAACGAAATGCTTTTTTGTACAAAGGTTATTAGGTGCACCGAATTTAGTAGACATTGATAAATCGGTTACCGAAACACACATTTGTGGTCATAAGTGGGCGGCGCCACGCCCATTTTCCAAAAATGTATAATAATCTAGTTTTATGCTAGGTGGTTATTGGCATCATCCATTTTAAGTGAATTAGCGGCAGTAGTTCCTAATTTATCGCAGTTATCGTGTTTCTGTAAATTACCGTTATATTGCAGGCGGGCGTGCCCGATTTGAAAGATTTTCAAAAAAAATTTTAGCTAGATCCTAGGCAAGGCTCGTAGCGAGTTTGGTAACGATTGGTGAAGCGACTACTGCGATATAGCATTTCATCATAAGTAAGCGGGGTCACGCCCATTTTCCAAAAATTTCATAATAATATTATCTTTTACCACAATTTTACTGGACATACTAATTCTCAACAATTTGCATCTAATATTTAGTGAAATATGGTAGTTATTGCCCGATTTCAAAGATTTTCAACAGATTTCTTGGCCCTAGGCAAGGCTCGTACCGAGTTTGATAACGATTGGTGAAGCGGCTACTGAGATAAAGCATTTCATCATAAGTGTGCGGGGTCACGCCCATTTTCAAAAATTTCATAATAGTATTATTTTTTACAAAAATTCTACTCCACATACTAATTTTCAATAATTTGGATCCAATATTTATTGAAATATCGTATTCTTGCATTTTTCGAAAATACCGTTATATGGGAAGTGGGCGTGGTTATAAATAGTACGATTTCGCCTATTTTCAATACCAACCTACCTTGGTTAAAGGGCAACCTACATACCAAATTTCGTTGAGATATCTCGAGTTATCGTGCACACGGACGGACAGAGAGACTTGGCTTAATCGACTTCTCTGTGAGCATTTATGTATACATTTGTCTATATCTATCTCGATTCGTTTCTGCTGTTACAAACAACCGTTATGTGAACAAAGTTAGTATAAAAACTACATCATTAACAACCCAAAAAATAATTACCCTGCAATCCATGTTTTCAGAGTATTCTGAATAGAAGAGAAATCTTAAAGACTTCGTAAAGATCTCATTATTTCCCTTTTCGATTTTCTAAAACGAAATATGTATACTGTGCAAACTTCAATGCTTTTACGAAATTTCTGAGGAAAATCGGCAAAGGAATTAAACTAATGCTGCTATGTGAAGAAATTTTTTCAGAACTTTTTAGAATTTTCTTTAAGAGATCGTACAGAAATTTCTTCACGAGTTCATGTCAACCACCTCATATAATTTTCTTTGAAGATTCGTAAAAAAAATCGTTACAGAAATCGGATATTCTTTTTCGTTAAGATTTCGGGAACTTTGGTTGAAGGGTACATATACATAATATAGTATGTATGTACCCTGCAAACCATTTTTTCAGAGTATTCTGAATTGTAGAAAAATTTTAAAGAATTCGTAAAGATCTCATCCGATTTTTTGCCGAATTTTCTAAAATGAAATAAACTGTGCACACTTCGATTCTTTTACGAAATTTCGGAAGAAAATCGGTAAAGCAATGAAAATAATGCTGCTATGTGAGGAATTTCTTGCAGAATTTTCTTTATTTTTCGTACAGAAATTTCTTTACGAGTTCGTGTCAACCCCTTTATATAATTTTCTTTGAAGATTCGTAAAAAAATCGTTCTTTTCGTTAAGATTTCGGGAACTTTGGTTAGCAGGGTACATGTGTTTATTGTGTTACAAAGTAACCTGTGTGCGTAAACATGATTCAAAAAATCATCACTGGAAAAGAAACAATTTAGTTACTAGGCATGTACGAGAACAACTGTATGTAAAACAAGTAAAAAAGTCTAAGTTCGGGCGGAGCCGAACATGAAATACCGGGCTCAAGTAGTAAATATAGTTTTTTTCACCTTTCCGAAAACTACCGCTGGATGGTAAGCAGGGATGGTTTTATCCCTATTCCAAACATCTTCGATAAACTTATATAGAGTTATATGTGGGCGGTATCACGCCCATTTTCCAAAATTCCATAATAATGTTACTTCTTTTCAAGGGATTGTTGTTAGTACCAATTTTGTGTAAATTAGCGTCCTTAAATTTCGAAATATCGAAGTTTCAAGCGTTTCTGAAATTTACCGTTATATAGTTTGATTTCAATAATTTTAGCGTTTTGCTTTTAGGTGCAAGCACAATAATCATTCCGAGTTTGGTACAAATTGCTCGAACGGTAAGTGGGCGGTGCCATGCCAATTTTTCAAAATTTTATCATAAACGTATTTTGTGCTAAAGAATTATTGCAAACATAAATTTTGAATAAATTTGCTTTGGTGTTTACTGATTTATCGAAGATTTCGTATTTGTGTAAATTACCGTTATAAATATGGGATGTGGGCGTGGTTATTGTCTGATTTTAAAAATTTTCAGGCATTTGGTATGTTGTACCAAGGCCAACACATGCCAATACAAACATGTAATCATAAGTGGGCGTGGCTACGCCCATTTTCCAAGAATGTATAATATTATTTTTCTTCTAACCATGATTGTCGATATCAATTTGGAGCGAATAAGCTTCAGTAGTTACTAAAATATCGCAGTTTTCGTATTTCTGAAAACTACCGTTATATGAGAGGTAGCCGTGGTTATTGTCCGATATTGCGCATTTTCAATACCATTCGTCCTACGCTGAAAAAAAATTATAATTTCCTAGAAATTTAACTTCAAAACGATTTGCACTCATTTGTATTGCTTTCTAAAAAATTATTAGCAATTAGAGTTCAATTGTTTAGGAGTAGGTATATGTATTCAAAAGAACAATTTATTACAAGCAGTTTAAAGTAAAAGCTGTTGAAATCGGTAAATTTTTGAAAAAGTTATGGGCAAATTTACTTCCGTCTAGTAGTGCAACTAGAATATGCTGAGTTAACAGTTGTTAATTCAGGGCAGTTAACTAGAGATTTTCAGTACAAAACTCTGTAAACTTCCGATTCTGAGTTAACTACGCACTGTGAATTTGGCCCTTATACAAACATTGTTCACTCATACAACCTCCTTCTTGCACAGAATTAACCCAGCCAGCAAAGAAACGTAAATTTTCCCGACAGTGCAGTCTAGTACAATTTTCCGTATCCGGAAACGAATAGGAAACAACTACAGTTATCATTCATTTTCGTATCCGGAAAACGTTCGAAATAGATTATGTTATTTGAAAGCAATAATTGTATTTAATTTGTTTAAGCTAGAGATGGGCAAACTCAGCACATTTGCACTGTGCTGGCAGCATGCACTTCTGCGGGCTACAGGGACTAGATGAAGTGGTGTTGCCAAAGCCCGGGGCAAAGGGAGAAAATTTGAGCGAGTTGCATCTGTGTGTGTAACCGGAATACGAGGGCACCCTGAAGGAAAGATTGATCCAATTGCTCGAAAGATTTAGTCGTAGGTATAGTAGCTTTGTATCTAGACCAAAGATAGTCCTAAAGTATAAAGCAATGTAATGTAAAACAGGTGACTATGAGTATGTAAGGTATGAGTTTTGATCTAAAACTGGTTACAATGTCATGCAGTAGCGGACAACTGGTACAATTAACGACTTGCTGATATGTAGACACTTAGTCAACAAATTTTCATGTGCGACGTTGGCATGCAGAGACAGTATCCGCTTAGAAAATCTGGGAACCCCGGTTCCAATCGCAGCTGGCACTAGATTTATTTTTATTTTTGTTTTATCTAAAATTGGTTACAATGTAATGCAGAAGCGGGAAATTGGACCGAGCCTAGGACGTTCAATGTTAAAAGTAAATAGAATTTTACATGAGCTTGGACCAAACTATGGACTACTTACAACCACCTGCAGTCTAGTTTGTGGTGTGCTCTAAGTCTATTCCGAGATTCTACAGGGCAAGTATGCGTCAGTACCTACCAGGGATGTCAACTTTAACAAAACCGATTTCCCCAACTTTTTTGAAAATTACCCCATTTTTAATGGTATCCTCAGAACGAATTTCTTTCACAATTTGAGGTAACTTAATTTTCTCTTTTAATTAAAACAAGCAATAAATATACTTACATATATTTATATATATATGTATATATATATATATATATTAAACTCCTGCGCAATTCCATTTAAACGGCCTAACAAGACATCCGATCGCCGCGCAAATACTTTCCCTCCTTTACTCTCATCGTTCGGGTCAAGTGTGAGTAAGCATAAACCAGTTTCTGCAAGCGTACGTAAACTACCGATCAATAGCAAGACGCGTAGAGTATTTACTTTGCCTTCCGAAACTACTGCGAGTAAAAGGTATTTGACAGTACAGTACTCTACTGGTAGAACTTGAGTATTTTCGAAGAAAACATACATTTGTGGTATCTGAATAAAACTAAGGACAGGAATGTAGTGGAGCGATGAAGAGAGCGACGAGCAAAACGTACTTTCATCTAAAATGCTGATATACATACCTAAGTATGTGCATAGATACATATGTGCATATATACGTATATGCATAGATACATATATAAGGGTCCGCATATATTTTTTCTCGTCACTTGCTCTGTCGCTTCACTGCAGCAAAACCAAGTTGTGGGGAAAACCCTGACGATATGCGTACAATTGAAACCATAGGTTTGAAGATAGCGCAAATTGATGTGAAAATTTCAATTTCCTATTAAATATATTTATGTATGCATGTACATATGTACATATGTGAAAATGTAGTTTCGATTTAAAAAAATCGGTTAAAGTTTTTCTTTCGCCATTCATACACCTCTAATTTTAGTATTTATTAAAAAAAAAACTCAATGAAATTCAAAAACTATCTCTTGCATTTGGTTTTACTCAATACCGATTTGAGCTGTCGCACAGAGTTATCAAAAAAAAAGCTATCAATGGGTAGGTTCAGAAGGCGCAGCAGTTGAGCGCAACCGTTGCTAAAAAAAATCAGTGATCGTTATGCGTCTTCTGAACGACTTCATACATTAGCTGTCAAATTTAACTCTCAAAGGTACACACCAACATGTTGTCTCAAATGATCAGAAAAATATTACGATCATCTAACACGCAACTATTCAGTTGATCAGAAGTACGCAACAACGCGTTCAGAAGGTGCAATCGCACCAGTTACTGAGCTGTTGCGCCTGCTGAACGTGCCCAATGAAAATTCGTTTCTCTTGAAATCAAGTTATGTATGTATATGGCTACGTATGTATGTACATATGTACAGATTTCGAAATTTTTTTTTTTTGTAAAGGCTCTCAAGAAAAACTAAAAAGTCATATAAAATTACGCACAATAAATGGAAAATAAATTTTCTTCTATAAAAAATTGCTTAAATCAGTATGCAGCTCTTAAGAAAAAAATGCTCGTACATCTCGTCGCTACCATGTCCAACTATCGAATGTGAAAATCGGCACTTTTCAAAATTTTGATTTGCCACTAATAATTTTATTTCGTATAGCAGCATTGCTTAAGTTGTTGTTTTTGACAACTTGTTTGTTGGTTAATGACTGCAAATAGTTTTATAGAAAATTAGAAACGAGAAATAATACTTTCATAAAAATATAAGTACATACATAGATTTAAAAAGCTTTTGGCAGCAGCAAATATCTCTCGTACGCGAGGAGAGAAAGTAGAGTACCTACTTTGGTGGAGTAATAGCAAGTACGTCAAGTATTTACTCTCTCAACGCCAAGTAGTGTATGTATGCGGAAAAAGAGTAACAATGTGTTGGGAGTAGAGTACAATGCAAGGAGTACTTATTGAACGAAATGCGGCAAATACACTTGCGCTGGACTTTAATATATATATATGGGGCGTTCCATACCAAAACGGACGGGGTTCACACTTCATGTGTTTGATTTGTTTCAAATTTTTAGGGTTGATGCATAAACATAAATATGAAATTTTAACTTGATTAATACATTTTTATAAATTTTACAGCACAAAAATAAAAACGAATCGATTTAATAGTTTCCCAAATATCTCGAGAACGGGGCGAGGAAAAGATTTGAAAAAAATCACACATACACATATAAAAATTCTCTATGAAAAGAAATATTTAAAATATTTTTTTTTTAATTTTTCACATACAAATTTAAAAAAACAAATAGTATTTGAAAATATGCCATTTAAAAAAATTAAAAAATCACAATGATAGCTATGAGTATTGCGCAATATTTAACTATATAAGATATTTGGAAAACTATTAAATCGATTTGTTTTAGTTTTTGTGCTGTTAAGTTTTTAAAAATGTATTAATCAAGCTCAAATTTCATATTTATTTATTGTTTATGTTTATGCATCAACCCTAACAATTTGAAACAAATCAAGCACATGAAGTGTGAACCCCGTCCGATTTGGTATGGAACGCCCCATATATATATTTTAATTAATATAGCAGGAAATTAGCACTCTGTATATTCTCAAAAAAATTAGAAATTTTACAGCTTATACAAAGGAATTAGCTTATAATAAGTACTCATTACACAGAGTGACATGGACTCTTCTATCAGTAAAACGATCAACAAAATTTTTCCAACTCAAAACGTATACTTAAAAAAAAATATACATTTTAAGGACCAAAAATTATAGCTAAACTATTGGAATTAAAAACAATTTCTTCATTGCATAAAAATTAAGAAGTCTTAAATTGCCTGATGAAAGCGCCTCATTTCCTTATTCCCAACATAGAGACAAATTCCCCGAAAAAGAGAAAATACCTCTCAAGTTGGCACCGCATGTGGGTACTCTACCACAAGCCAGCGTAAGCTGAAAGTGAGGGTGTATAACCCAGTCGACACAAGAATTATAATTCGCTTCGGCGAACAATTTGCGAAAGTAAATGTTCCGTAAATTGTTTGCTAGCTCAATAATTTTTTGTAAAAGGGTAGTCTTTCAGAATTATTTAATGATATTAGTAAAGAGGCGGCTAATGAATTTTTAGTGGTGTTTTATGTACTAATATATAGTTCCATATATTCTATCATATAATAATAAAAAATTATTGCTTTTTTTAAATGGCGGGGCCAAAATTGGAATGAGACAGGGAAAAACATTCATATACGATCAGAAAAAAGGTCCAAAGTTCTCCGCTAAGGATGCGTTTACGATCATTTGAGAACGAAACATTGCCTGCCGCAAACGGAGCAACGCGTCGTGGGAAATGTTCCGAAAAAGTTCGGTTAGTGATTATTGTTTTCAACAGTTTGGTCCGCAAAACATCTGTTTACGGATTCGTTTGTGGATATTTGGTTGGTTGGGAATGGTCACAAGCAGAATTTATTTACTAGTCGCGTTAAGTCACCAGTGTTGAAGGACTTCAAAAATAAAAAAGCTAGATCGGCCAAATAAAAAAGCTTAAAGAAGCCAAATGGCCCAAAATAAAAGGTCAAAAAAAGGCCAGCCTTTTCAACATTTCATTAACTCTTATGTACAAAGAGGTGGTACAAATGCACTACCGAGCAACTAAAATGTAAATATCTGGACAACCAAATTACTTACGATCATGAAATTTCATGAAAGTTGTTTAATAAAACCATTTTAATAATAAAGGGGACTCTTTTTTAGGGTCTGAAAACCCATAGTCCTTAAAGACAAAGTATTGGTATATTTGTACCACCAAATATCTGCATACATTACAATACGATTACAATCGTGAATGTTTCAATTAGAACGCGCGTAGTGAAGAGCAAGCCGTATATACACGCAAATGAAGCAGACTAAACGGCGAAGTCGATTACTATTTGACAAACTGTTTAACTCGACAAGGGTGCTTCAAAGCACACCTTCACCGATTCAAACACGAACCGGAACCATATGGAACCATATGCGACTACTGCGTAGGAGATGCAATAGAATACGTCTTTTTTGAGTATATGCGATTTGACAGTACCAGATGCAAACTTCGCAACATATCTGGCGAGAGTTTCACGCCTGAGTCACTCGTGAAGGCTATGCTAAAAAGCAGCGAAAATGGTCGGCAGCATGTGACGTATTAGCAGAGGCGATGAAGGGTGAGGATTGTCCTTAAAAAATACTAGTTTGAAAATAAGAAAAGCCACGAAGCTAAATCCTAAATTTCGAAGCTAAACGATAAAGAAAAAAGCTAGATCTAGCCTCAAAAAGGCTAAACTGGCAACACTGTTGGTCACGCGCTCAATTACGAAATCCCCAAAAAAATTTCAACAATTGCCCATCGAAAACTTATTTTTTGCATGCAGTGGCAGTTTGCAGATTCGAAAGATTTATATGTATATTCTGCTATTATTGTTTCTCTTTAATCCGATTTTTTGTCATACATAAGCATATACACATAGCTATGTATGTATATATTTTGATTTATTTCTTAACACTACAGGTTAACAAGATTTTTAAAGCTATAAGCATGCATGGAACTTGACAACGAGCGGAATGCTCCACAGCTACATATATACAAGTACTTGCATGCATTCTACCTATCTATAATTCTTTTTACCTCCCTTTTATTAGCTCGGGATGTAACTATGTAATATTGATGCGTCTAAAAGACGGATGGGCAAAGCCAGGTAGGACCCTCTAGAATTTATGTTAAGAAAGAAGAAGTGAATAACAGCATTTTTTTATGAATTAGCCTCGGAGTCCCTACCCAAAATAGAAATAAATGTTAGTAATAAAAGTTACATCGCGCTTATTGACACGAGGAGCTAGTCTGAGCTTGATCAATAGCGAAATAAACGATTTCCCTAAAATTTAATTACAAAATCCATTAACGAGGACAAGATTAACTATGCAGTGCACACAGTAGCACCAAAAGAATTTAATTTACCCAACAACGCCAGAGAAAGCTGGAAAGCCACACCTCTCACAGGACGAACATATGACTTTATAATAGGCATGGATAAGCTTACTTTTCTTAATGCGAATATTGACATTGAAAAACGAAAGATAACTTTAAATCGAAATGAAAGCAGAATTCTAAACAAATTAAACGATTTAAATCAAATATGTACCTTTGAATCTACAGATTTAAACTTTGAAAGATTAAATCTAGAACATTTAAATGATGAAGAATATAGGGAAATTACTAAACTGCTTAAAAGATTTAATAAATTGTTGTTTAAAGAAAGTGATAAACTAACAAATACTACTGAAATTCAACATGAAATAAAAACCACAACGCAACAGCAAATTAACTCGATGTTATATAGGTACCCACCTCAGCATGAAATGGAGGTGCGGAAGCAAATTAAAGAAATGGAAGAACAAGGAATTATTCAAAAGAGCCATTCCAGATATTCAAGCCCATTAATAGTGGTACCCAAAAAAATAGATAATTCAGGTGAGAAAAAATATCGAATTGTAATAGACTACAGAAAGCTTAATGAAGTTACAATAGACGACAAGCATCCACTTCCAAATATTGATTCAATTTTGGATAAGCTAGGGAGAGCTCAGTCAGATATTAGTAAAACAGGAAGACCGAGAAAAAACTGCATTTGTAACACGACATGGACTTTATGAATTCATTACGATGCCATTCGGTATGAAAAACGCGCCAGCCATATTCCAACGGCTGATGAATGATATCCTTAGAGATTACATAAATAAAATATGTGTCGTGTATTTAGACGACATCCTAGTGGTGCATTTACATGGTATGAATCTGTTCATAAGCCGTATGAATTTTCCTATAAAAGAAGCAACAACTCTATGAAGAAATGAATGAAAGCG
Organism: Rhagoletis pomonella; assembly: GCF_013731165.1. Taxonomy (NCBI): domain Eukaryota; kingdom Metazoa; phylum Arthropoda; class Insecta; order Diptera; family Tephritidae; genus Rhagoletis; species Rhagoletis pomonella. The sequence goes on along the minus strand of NW_023458556.1, from coordinate 88,494,879 downwards.
ATATATATTTAACAATTTTGACTTGTATACTAGACAATATTTTTTTTGTAAACAAATAAAAAAATTTTATTTTGTGCTAGCTTCGAAACTAGAAGCTTATTTTTTTGTTAAATGTGCTTTAAAAAGGACCTACTGCCAATAAAGCCTTGTGGATTGCTATTTTTCCATATTTGTAATGCTTCCATTTAAACATCTTTGAGGAAAAACAGTTTTTTGTTCAGAATTGCTTGTTTACGAAACGTTTGGCATAAGTTGAAATCATAGGGATGCCGTTTTCTTCCGTTTCTCAGTGGATTTTATACTTGAAAAGGCACCAAAATATGTATGCAATACTTCTACATATCTTCGTTTAAAGCACAAAACCGCGCATCAAGGAAATGCAAAACCTCGTATGGGAGATTGCCTAAATTTTAAAAACTGTTCTCTCTTTTAAACTTAATAATCTTCTCTCCTTATGTCTAAGTCGATATTTTATTATATCGATATTTTATTATAAATGGCTAAGGGCTTGATGTCAGGAGCTTCCGATGACCAAATATCTTTTTTGGCACAAATTTCAGTTCCGAGGTTTTGCAGAACCACGATACGCGCTTTAAAGCCTTGTGGATTGCAATTTTTCCATATTCGTATTGCTTCCATTCAAACATCTTTGTGGAAAAACAGTTTTTTGTTCAGAATTGCTTGTTTACGAAACATTTGGCATAAGTTGAAATCATAGGGATTTTCTTCCGTTTCTCAATGGATTTTATACTTAAAAAGGCACCAAAATATGTATGCAATACTTCTACATATCGTCGTTTTAAGTACAGTAAAGTTACACAATATGTTAGTGTTTGGAATAGCTTCTCCTCCGATATGTGGCGTGCGTGATTTTGTCACACAAAGTAAAGGACAGTTTTACGCCGACTCCGAACGGCAATTTTGTTTTTATGAGAAGCTGTTTCCATGGCAGAATACACTCGGAGGTTTACTATTACCAACAGAGGGGCAACCACTATTAGAAAAACTGGGCTTGAACTCAGGCTCTGCGTAATGCTCTACAGCAGCCGCCACTACTTTTACATATATTGCTGGTATATTCAAAATACTATCCCGAACTTCGGAGTGTATATATGTAATATAAAAAAGAATGAGAGGTACTATAAGAAAATGTACCCAAAATTCTGGAGCAAATGAAAAAATGCTCATTGAAAATAGTTCACATGTATAAATTAAAAGAGATAACTTACTAGGTTACAGCGCTAAACAAAAGGAAAAGTTAGAAAAAATAGCAATGCGGTTTGAAGGAAACATGAAGCCATAAAATGCTTGTTTGTTTCGTTAATACTCTGAACTTTGTAAGATATGGCACTCTATTATTTGCAGTAGTTTGCAAATATTCACTAATGGTTCTAAAATCGCAAACATTTTCGTGGGATGTTTTTGTTTGATTTCGAATTGAAAATACATTACGATCATATTGTACCGAAATAAGTGCGGTATCTCTGCATTTTTGTAAAAGCCAGAAAGAAGCATAAACTGTATGAAAAAATGAAAGGGAGAAGTATACATGCCTTCTATAATATTGACTTATATGTATATTTGGCAAGTCTTTGTGTAAACAACAAAAAATACAAATTTTCATTTCTTTGCCAGCTTGGAAAATATAGGCTTATTTTTACTTAAACGTGATATGATTTTCTTCCGTTTCTCAATGGATTTTATACTTAAAAAGGCACCAAAATATGTATGCAATACTTCTACATATCGTCGTTTTAAGTACAGTAAAGTTACACAATATGTTAGTGATATAAAGCTCATTAAAATGTTCTGTAATGTCTTGTTGTAAGTTTGTTATCATAGTTCTTCGTATTTTTATTGTCCACTAAACGTGAGTGGTTTCAATTTAAAAAGTTCTAGTACAAAGAATTTCTTTGTTTTAAATTTGTTTGTTTATTGTTTTTAATTTTTAAAATTCATACTTTTGACATGTATGTGAATGGCGGAGTTGCCGCTTTCCTCCTTTTCGGTGGGTTTTTATATTAAAAAGGCATCAAAATGGGAAAAACCCCTCTTGGTATCTCTGCATCTGTTAAACTTTTTATGGGAAGATGTATGAAAATTCAACTTGCTATAATTTCATATGCTTAACAGTATCACAACAGTATGTTTACAGTATCTCCCCATAACTTTTCATATGAAAAAATTTATTATATGCATCCCACTCGATATCATTGAATTCCTCATTAGAACGTGTAGTCCCTCTATTTTAACGTATCAACAGTTCATATGGCTTCATACCATGTAAATGCGCCATAATTTTCAGCACGTCATTAAATGAACATATTAGGGCAATAAGTGACATTTTTAAAGTGCTTGAAAGTAAGAATTTAAAAATCCAAATAGATAATTGTAACTTTCTAAAAAAGGAAACCGAGTTCCTTGGACACATTTTAACAAAAGATGGTATGAAGCCAAACCCTAATAAAATTAAAGTTATTGAAAACTTGCAATTGCCTAAAACGGAAGAACAGATTAAAAGTTTTCTAGGATTAACTGGTTACTATCGAAAATTCGTAAAAGATTACGCTAAGGTAGCCCAACCAACTACTAAATATCTTAAGAAAGATGCGAAAATTAACCTTAAAGACCCGACATACATCGAAGCTTTCGAAAAACTTAAAACATTAATAAGTACACATCCAGTTTTGCGTTATCCAGATTTTGAGAAGCAATTTACATTGACAACAGATGCATCAAACTATGCGGTAGGTGCAGTATTGCCACAAGAAGGACACCCAGTGTGTTATGCCTCAAGAACTTTGAATAGCCACGAAAGAAGCTATTCTGCAACAGACAAAGAGTTTCTCGCAATAATGTGTAGTGTCAATTACTTTAGACCATACGTCTATGGAAGAAAATTTAAAATTTTAACAGACCACCAACCAATCAAATACTCCAAACATTCCAAATGCAGAGGAAAAGATATGTCACCACGACATCGAAGATGGTTGTTAAAATTAGGGGAATATCAATTTGACATAAAATATTTAAAAGGTAAAGAAAATAAAGTAGCTGACTTTTTAAGTAGAATAGAAAATAGTAAAAACACTATTTCAGAAAAAAACGGAGTTAACAATATTAAGAATGATGAAGCAATGGCAACAGTACATTCAGCCGAAGAAGATTTAGGAGATTATTTCCCAATTAAAGAAGAAATAGTTAATAAATATAAGACACAGATAATTTTAACGAATAATAAGACAGAGGAATTCAAAATGTTACATGGAAAAAGAATTACTTTTATTTCAGAGCACGATTTTGATAGAATGAGCGAAATACTCCGAAAATATATCAGAAAAGGTAAAATAGGAATATTTTCAGAAATATCAGAGCGTAAATACAATATAGTGCGGGAAAAACTTGTTGACATGTTTTCAAATGATAATCAAATTGAATTTATTAAATGCAAAAAGAGGGCACAGGATATTGAAACAGAAGTCGAGGCAGTGAAGCAAATCTCTTTGTATCATGTTAGAGAAAGCGTTCACTTAGGTATTCAGGAAACATACAACCAGATAAGAAATAAAATTTATTATCCAAAATTAATGGAACTAATTCAAATTGTAATTAACCAGTGTGAAGTTTGTCAAGAAGTCAAGTATGACAGAAATCCCATTAAACCGAAGTTGAAGTTTACGGAGACGCCTACAGGAATAAATGATATTATACATATCGATACGTATGTTATGAAAGGATTTCATTTTGTGACAGTTGTTGATAAATTTTCTAAATTTGGTGCAGCTTATCCGCTGAATGATAGAAATCATATTACGATAATGGAACAGCAAGACCATTTTGCGAAATTTGGGAAAACTAGGAAAATAGTAGCAGACAACGAATTCAAAACTACAAGATTAAAATAATTTTTAGATTGTGAAAATGTGGAACTTCATTTAACGAAACCTCATAGCCATACAGGCAATGCCGATGTTGAAAGGTTTCACAACACTGTATCAGAAAAGTTTAGAATCCTGTATAATTTAAATAAAGAACTATCAGTAAAACAACTCATACAAAAAGCTATTCGAAATTATAACGACCGATTTCATTCAACCATAAAGTGCACCCCAAACGAAGCTCATTCTAATAAAATAGATCAAGAAACAGTAAGGAAAAACTTAGAAACAACGAAACGTAAAATCATAGAAAAACTGAATAGTAAACGGAAAACTTACGAGGAGAAAAGAACGGAAGGATTTATTAAAAATTATAAAGCTGTTAGACATAAGGAGCACCCTCGGTATAAGAAAGGAAATCTAAAACACGTCCACCAATGTAACATTAAGAAACCATTAAAATTTGCATATATTCAGGGTGATAATAATGATGACATTGATATGGACACAACCAACTAGAGGACTACTGACATCTACAAAATTGACGGATCAGGTAGGATTCATAGATATTCAAATGCGAACTCAAGAGATAGTCAAGGATACAGATATAGTATTACACATAATAAATATAAAAGAAATAGAAAGTGTAGTTAATGAAATGACTGACAATATTATTCTCATAAAAACGAACAATAAGGACATTTTACACGCAGAGTTGTTAGAAGCTAGAAATAAATTAATGACGTTAATACCGAACCCAAACGGAAAAGCAAGGGAACTAGTAAATACAATAGGCAGTGTATACAAATGGATGTTTGGTACAATGGACGACAATGATAGACAAATTATTCAAAACCATCTGCTAAAGACGGACGAGACAGATACACATAAATGATTATTTTAATTTAGCGATAGAACAAATAAACAATATTGTAAGTAATGATAGAAAACAAATTGAAAAAAGTTGTTATGTTATAAATAGCTAAGGCTTCCTCAAGTGGGCACCGAATTTACCAACATTAATATTTTTCAGTGATATTCAGGCAGCGCAAATCTTGCAAAGCCATTGCACATAGCACGGATTGCATGGATTGCATAACTTGCAAACACACAACAACAAAATACATGGGAAACGACATTTCCTATCGCTGCAAAACCCATGTAATAGCATGGCAAGATAAATGCGACCCTGTGCTAGTTGTTTTGTTGTTGGAATTGCTACATATTTCTCTTTCCTCTCATCTCGCTCACTTCATTTTTTTTGCTGTCTCTTATTATTGTATTTGATACATAATTTCGCTGCTTGCTACCCATGCATGCTACCACTTTGCAATGGGGTGCTCTCGTACTCTTCGAAATTCGGAAAAGTATTGGTCGGAATGAATTTTTATTTGCCTGCGTGCGGGCCCGACTCGCGTGGCTGGATCGCGCGATTCAAGTAATTTCCGTGCGTCCGGGCGTTTTTTAAAAAATAGTTTTACGCGATTAACCAAAAGACAACAAGTGGGTTTGGGCTCTCGAATCAGACTGAATTAAAATTATTTATTCAATTTAAAATTAAGCTTATATTCTAGTTACAATATTTGCTTACTAATTACTTTTGGCATATGAATTTAATAAAACTGCTTGCTAATCAATTTGTTCCATGTGAACTAAATAAAACTGCTTGCTAATCAATATGTTCCCCAATTTACTAATTCTCGGAAATTTGGTGTATTTTTGATTTTCAATTTCTCTTTTTGTGTACAACTTTTGCAATATGCCGGAAATGGTTTTATGTTTCAACTTTATTAATTTGCTTCAAGAATTCTTCATACTTATCAATTGCACCGTCAGGTGTTTTTGTGTAGCTGTTAATATATGTAACTCGCGCAATCCGTGTTGACTTCTTGCGCGAGAAAGAAATGCACGTTTCAATCGTTCCACTTTTATTCCTCATGCTCGAATTTCGCATGCCCGCGGGAGTCGGGCGCGCACACTGGCAAATAAAAATTCATTCCGACCAAACTATATCGAAATGCACGCATTTTTTCATAGATAAATGCAGAAATGTTTATTACATAAGTTGTTGTTAAAAAATTTCGTCCACGAAGCGCAGAAATTGCTTAAAAGTTCAATTTTTCACAAAAAAATTATTGAAAAGCAAAAAAAAAAAGATTTTTGTAACGCAAATAATTTAATTGTATAGTTTAATGTTTCTTAAATCTGCACTCAAATAATTTTTTCATTCGGACACTTATGCCGAATTTCCACTAGGCATTGAAATGACAAAAAATGTATGCCATTCAAAAAAATGCCATGTGGAAATGAACTTAATGACTATTTTTTAATGTAATGACACGATTATTTTTTAATGCCCAACTTTGTCATTTGTCATTTTTGCCATTTAATGCCTAGAGGAAATCCAGCATTACTTTCAAGGAAAAATAAAAATTTCCAAAAAACTGCAAAAATTTTCAATTGTTGATTAAAAAAAAACCATTTAAAATTTTGCAACAAACTAACACAAAACTCGGCGCTGCCTGAATATCATTGAAAAATATTAATGTTGGTAAATTCGGTGCCCAAATAAGATAATAGATGAAGAATATCAACAATACATGTATTTAGAACAAATGAATGAAAAAATGCAAGACAATGCACAATGGTTCGGATCGCAAATCTAGCTGGACGAAACTATCTAAACAAATACTCTTTGATGGATTTTTACACCACTTCTTATCTAGGGGCTTTTGGGTCGCTGATTACGAATCTGAAGCCACTTATCAAAAATTCAAAATGGCGGATCCCATATGGCGGACGAAAATTTAAAAAAATCGGCAATTTCTATGAAACTAGATATCTGGGGGTTTTCTGGGTCGCTGATTACGAATCCAAAGTCATTTACCAAAAATTCAAAATGGCGGATCCAACAGGGCAAACGAAATATTTAAAAAATCTTAACCCTTCACATATGAAAATGTTTTGTTCAGAGATTATTCCTAAAACGATTACAAATTTGTTAAAAGTTGAATAAAAATATTTCGCTTTATATTTTGATTTTTATTTTCAGTTCACAATAACAATGACTTAGTATATTTTAAAATAATCTTATAGAACAGCTAATTCTCTAATAAAAATTGTCCGTATCATAACTATGCGACACCCACATATTGACGAGTTTTGACTATTTATTTTATTATTATTTAATCTTAATTACTTTTTTGCATAAAAATTTAGTTTGTTCGTTATCAAAGAAATTGTGCAAATCCAGGTTTCAAACTTTGTGCAATATTTGAAAAAAAAAGAAACTCAACAAACTTTCACAAAAATTTCGATGTCTTTAATTAGGTTTCTTAGAAAGATATTAAGTATTCAGTTTTCTAGCCCATACAACTTTAGTAAAATAAAGTGCAAGTTTAAAGTACCTAGGGGTTTTTTTTTGTTGTTGAAGGTGTTGCTCATATTCTCCATATAAAAAAATCATCGAACATACTTCGTATGGAAGAAAATGACTGCCATCGTCAACAAAAAAATTGCCAAAAATCAACGAAAAGCCCTAGGTACTTCAAACTTGCACTTTATTTCACTGAAATTGAATGGGCTACAAAACTGAATACTCAATATCTTTCTAAGAAACCTAATTAAAAACATCGACATTTTTGCGAAAGTTTGCTGGTTTAAAATTTAAGAACACAGCAAGAAACACAAATAAATTTCAGAAAAAAAATGTATAACAGCGTTTAAAGATTTGCATGCCTGTTGTATAATTTTTTAATATCAGAAATCAGAAAATTTGCGAGTTACTATTTTTTTTAACTCTTACATAACCAAAGTTTTGACAACTCCAAGTAGTTTTCTGTTTTAACACCGAACCACCCCCTCCCCCATCACCCCCTGGATCCGAAACTGATCTTATATTTATATTCAGATACCCTAAAACTCTTATATAGTTGTCATATAAAGTTTACAATAGTATAAATTCCTGTTAATAATTACTTTTGAATTTTGAGATTGGACATACCGTCACTAAAATGCAAATATCTAAGCCAAGTGGTTGCACTTGGTTATCGAACTTACCCTCTGCATTCGCGATGGTGTAAAGAGTAATGTGCAAGTGGTTTTATAACGGCCTTCGGCGGCCTTTACTTTTCCTACTCTTTAATTTATTTTTTAATGAATCAAAACGACGAATTTTCAGCATACATTTGATTATACCAATGTGGACACAAATTGCGTTATGACCTCTGAATCTATAGCGGAATAAGTGTAGTTTTTGGTTTATAAAGTCAATTTGCAATTATTCAAAGATTTGTGAGTGCAATTAGCAATCTTTTAAGTTAAATTTCAGTTTTTAAAATAGAGTACTGAAATAGACGGCGTTGACTTACCTTTTTTTGTTTCCATTATGTTTATTGCTTTAATAAATGCAATTTATATTTGAATGTATTGGCAGGAATGTATTCGAAGTAACATTAAGTATTTTAAAAACAAATAAAATGTTGACTTTCGTCCAGCTAGATCTGTTATCCGAACCACTGTGCAATGTGGTCTCAGCAAAATATGGGATTGTGTACCCAAATATTCTAACAAACCATGAAATTACAAAATACAACATTGATTTTAACAAATTAATATATTTGCAATTAGGAAGTCAAAATAAGAAAAATTGTACCAATACCAAATAGAGATCAAAAAGAAATTTAATCAAAAATAGAAGAAGTTTTTATTTATGAAAACAAAACAATGCAGTTTGAAGAAAATAAACATTTTAGACAATTAATTCAGTACCCATTGTTTAATAACAAAAAGTTGTAAACTAGTAACAAATAAAGAATTAGAAATTATATCTTTAGATGAAAAATTACTCGTGGTTAAAAATGCAAATAACTTGTTAATCAATAGCACATGTAATAAAAATGAAATTAACTTAAATGGAAATTATGTAATTCAATTCAATAACTGTTGAATAAAGATCAATGACTATTACTTTTCTAATCTACTTGAAGCGGTTGAAGGAAATATTATGGACATGAAATACGAAGATTTTAAAAACTTTACAAAAAAGATCACACTGGACCAGTTAGATGAAGAAAGTAAAATACATTTTAAAAATATCTCTAATATAAAATTGCAAAATAAAGTTATATACGGGTTTAACACACTCCTCACAATCTTAGTAATATTCGCAATTATCATTTTGATAACGAAACATAGATATATTAAAATAAAATTAAATAAACGAATTCAGGAGAATTCTAATCTAAAAGGCGGGGTAGCCTTCCAAACGTATAGAAACAACAAGGTAAACGAAAATGATAAATTTCCAGAATTTCTCAATCAAGTAAGCCAGACAACAGGAAGTCGGTAAACGCAATATGACACCATTTCCTTTGCTTTAGCAAAATTCAAGACAAAAGGTGAAACAGAAATTATTGAGCTCATCATATTTCCAAAGAATCGAAATATTGTTGGCCAATAAGTTGGTTAATGCTAAATAAGCAATTATCTAATATATAAAAATCTCGTGTCACGGTGTTAGTGGTCGAACTCCTCCGAAACGGCTGGACCGATCTTTATGAAACTTTTTGTGTATATTTGGTAGGTATGAGAATCGGATGTAAAGTATATTTCATACCGCTAGGTGCAGGGGGCGTGGCACCTCCCATACAAACCGAATATTTCATACTGCATATCTCTGGAAGTGTTCATGGTAGAGTACTCTAACTTGGTATGGAGATATATCAAACCAATCGCATACTCATGGAGAAAAATTGTGGTTATTGGAAAAGGGGGCGTGGCACCTCCCATACAAACCGATTTTTTTATACTGCATATCTCTGGAAGTGTTCATAGTAGAGTACTCTTACTTGGTATGGAGATATATCAAACAAATCGCATACTCATGGAGAAAAATTGTGGTTATTGGAAAAGGGGGCGTGGCACCTCCCATACAAACCGATTTTTTTCTACTGCATATCTCTGGAAGTGTTCATGGTAGAGTACTCTAACTTGGTATGGAGATATATCAAACCAATCGCATACACATGGAGAACAATTGTGGTTATTGGAAAAGGGGGCGTGGAACCTCCCATACAAACCGAATTTTTCATACTGCATATCTCTGGAAGTGTTCGTGGTAGAGTACTGAAACTTGGTATGGAGATATATGGAATCGATCACATGGTCGTGAAGAAAAATTGAGGCTATTAGAAAAGGGGCGTGGCACATCCCATACAAACCGAATTTTCCATACTGCATATCCCGGAAAATGTTCATGGAAGATGACTCGAACATGGTAGGGAGATATATGAAAGCAATCGCTTACTCACGGAGACAAATTATGGTTAACGTAAAAGGGGGCGGGGCACCTCCGATACAAATCGAATTTTTTATTTTGCTTAACTTTGGAAGTGTTCATGGTAGATTACTCGAACCTGGTTTGGAGATATATGAAAACAATCGCATACTCATGGAGAAAAATTGTGGTTATTGGAAAAGGAGGCGTGGCACCTCCCATACAAACCGATTTTTTCATACTGCATACCTCTGGCAGTGTTCACGATAGAGTACTGGAATTTGGCGATTAGGGTGTCCCTATCCTAAAAAAATGTTCTCTATTTTTTTCTTTTAGATCTTTTGGTATTTTTGTATGAAAAATCTAATATATAACTAGTAATTTTTAGCAAAAAAAAACCGACCAACTCTCATATAAAAAAAAAATATATATATATATCTCATGATCCGCTGATCGGATCTTAACCAGATTAGTATGGGACCACCTCTGAGACACTACCTTTCCGATGCAAAAAGAATTCGAAATCGGTTGACGTGGTCCAAAGTTATGCGGTAACATACATAAAAAAAAAAAAAAAAAAATATTCCGACGAACTGATAACCTCCTCCTTTTTTGGAAGTCGGTTAAAAATATCGTGTCACGGTATTTGTGGTCGAACTCCTCCGAAACGGCTTGACCGATTTGAATGAAATTTTTTTGTGTATATTTGGTAGGTATGATAATAGGGTGTAAAGTATGTTTCATACCGCTAAGTGAAGAGGGCGTGGCACCTCCCATACAAACCAAATTTTTCACACTTTATATCTCTGCAAGTGTTCATGGTAGAGTACTGGAACTTGGCATGTACAAGACATATAAAATCAATCGCATAGTCATGAAGAAAAATTTTGGCTATTGGAAAAAGGGGCGTGGCACCTCCCATGCAAACCGAATATTTCACACTGCATATCTCTGGAAGTGTTCATGGTAGAGTACTTGAACATGGTATAGATATATGAGAAATCACTCCCATACTCTTAGAAAAAATTGCGGCTATTTTATAAGGGGGGTGTGGCGCCTTTCAAACGGTACTGAAGCTATTACGTATCTTTGTATGCATATACAATTTTGCTAGGTTATATAAGATGGTAATGGAAATAATGGAAATATGCCTTCCGACAACCACCAAACCGTAATATTAGAAGATAAATGCGTCACTGAAAATCATGAACGTGAACTGTTGGTGAAAATGTTGTACCAAAATGTTTCAATACAAAAAATTAATTTTGGGCGGGACGAAGTTCGCCGGGTCTGCTAGAGTAAATATAATAAGTTTCGCTTTAAGTTGAAGAAATTAAATAAATCAGTTTGGTTCGAACGCTTACATCGAGGAGTTCTATTCCGCTAAACGTGTGAAGTGATTTTTTTAAAAACGTCCCTGGCCGACTTACGTACGAAAATCGCGCGCAAGTACACGGCTATTGCTTCCCAGTGATGGAAGTGCAAATGCAATTATACTTTTCCAGCCGTTTCTTAATTTGAAAATATATTCGGTACAAGCACACCATTTAAGGTACATCTGCAACGTAACCAAATAATTTTTCATGAAACCCTTTCTTAGTTTCAGATAAAAAGTAAAGTGATTAACCTTTTTAAACATGGTTTTGTCTCGAACTGCTCGAAGATATTTCTCCCAATTTAATGTAATTCCAAAAGTTTATATGGCTTTGAAGGAAAAAGTTTCCTCCTACTATGAAAAAATGCATACTTATAAAAACCATTTTAGGTAGATTTCCTAACTTTTAGGTAGAACTAGGTACAAATAGGTACAATTTGAAAAATGTATTTTCCATCCCTGTTGCTTACCCTTTCGGTTTAAAGTTTTTGCCCCGCATCCAGCACCTGCTTGCCCGCGCTGCTGCGAGCGAGCTGTTCTGCCGCCCATCCATAGTTTAAGCTAACCATTTGAAAGCATGCATGCCTAGTCGGCAGGGGCTGAGCCTGCAGAAGGTCGTGCCGCTAATTGTTAGCTTCCAGAAAGTGCCGGGTTCGAATTCCGTCAGGCGCTTTCTAATTTTATTTTGTTTATTTGAACCATAAAAAAGTATCTGTGAGGTGTAGAAGGAAAGCGTTTTGAACGAAAAATTCAATCAGACAAATTTCAGAAAAAACAGCCGAAAAAGTATCCGTTTCACAAACAAGTTTCGGTAGTTATCGGAACATACATTTCTGCCGCACACTTTAGTGGGAAAACGGATCGTCAAAGTATCCGAAAATGAAATCGGTAAACAGACAAATATCCGCACTTCATCCACTTTTTTCCTTGTTTTTTTCCGTTGTGCGACTAAAGGGACTATTTGACCCTTTCTAAGCGCCAATACCCTTTGACCCGACTTCTTAAAAATTTAGATTTTTTGACCCTTTTCCAAAATTATGTGCGACTTTTCAGAAATTTTCCAATGAAATTTTAACATAACCATGCTTTTATAAAATATTTCGTCCTGTAATTACGAAAAAATTTATCAAAAACTTTTAAAGAAAATGCAACTTTTCTCCTTGCAGCAACTCGATTTTTGTGTATGTTTGCAACCGTGTTTTAGGCAAATCTTGTCCCCTATTTTCTTTTTAAATTCAGCAGCGGAATGTTCTAGCAGCGAAAAGATAATATGTACATGTAATGATTTTGACTTTGGTTCTCAGATTAATTCTTTTACTAGTAAAGAAAAGCAAAACTAACAAGGTTACTCCATTTTTCTTCAATGACCCCTTTTTTGCGACTTTCTGAAAATTCCTAACGGCAACACTGAACCCTAGCAAACACTTTGGTTGACGAGTTATGCTGAGGATCGTCGCTTGTGAGAATGCTATGAGTTGAGCGAATTCAGCGAACGAGATTTTCTCTGGTTGTAATAACAAATTTACCAACTCCCAAAAATTTATATTGCCAAAAAGGAACACACCCTAACCACATTCAAAAAAAAAATATATATATGTATATATATATAAATATACATATAACACGAAAATAAAAAATAAAACCCAGTAGTAAAATTCACTGGCCACAAATATACATACAGTCAAAAAAAAATCAATTAACAACCCCTTTAAATAATAAAATATAAATTAGTTTTCAAATATCAAAAATGCCAACTGAACATAGCCCCAAAATTATTTCCAAAATTCCAAGGAAAGCAACTCCCTCAAAAACAATGGAAAAGCTTCAGACTTCCACCGAAGCAAAGAACTCAGAAAGATCATCTCATAACCCGTGCGCGGAAAAATTTAATATAGAAAATTATGGTTTCATGAGATATTGTGCCAGACTCACCTCTTCTCCCATAGAGGAATTTGCAGAGTCGGCCCTTGAAATTAAAGATAAAACCATAAAAAATCGCTGGGCACGGTTACAAGCCGCATATGACTCACTTTTCCTAAAAGATGATGAAGACCTAGCAGATAATTTTTTGGCGGAAGGCAAGTATCAATTTAGTATTGATACTTATGAAATGACTAAAGCGATCAAATCAAATTGATCCGAACTATAAGTCCCCCAAGCTCTCACTGTTGAGAAGCACAGAATTCGAACACAGATGAAAATCCTCCCGCCATGTGATACAGAAATTTTCCACGGTGGCTTTGAAGAATGGCAATCAGATATGTTCAAGCCGTCTACATAAACCACCCACAATTATCATCCGCACAGAAATTATTCTACCTCCGGTATAAAACAAAAGTGCAAGCCGGTCAAACCTTCAAGCAATTCCCTCTTATCGACGAGATTTTTGACCTGGCATGGCACGCATTAAGCGAACGTTTCTAGTAGGGAGCCACAGACGTGGTCACCCAAATAGACAGCTGCTTGCAGAAGAGCCCTCGCCAAGATACGTCAGGAGGCATCTCTACGAACTGAAGAACAAAGTCCAGAGGTTCATTAAACAACCGCTGGACCCAACCGCATACAGACGGGCCCTGAACGACATTCACAGGGACCTGTAAATGCCGTTCTGGGCACACAACCACCTGACGTAGACGGGACAGAACTTTGTCTGCCTCGGGAGAGGCGCACCATAATAGCCCAACTTCGCTCTGGCTATTACAGTCAATCAATAAAGTTTAGGTACATCGTTTTCTTTGCAATAAGGGAAGCTTCTTTTTAATTATTTTATTTTTCGCAAATTTCGTATAAAACTATTGTTAATTCTACAATATAAACCCCAAAAATTAAAGATCCAAACCTTGTTCAAAATTAAAGCCGACTATGTAGCGATGAATAACTTTTTTCTAAGACTAAACTGGATAGATTTATACAAACTCAATAATATTGACGAGAAATGAAACTGGTTCTACGATGTGGTTAGTCAGGGCATAACTCAGTTTGTTCCCTTATATTGCAGGAAAAACACTGAATATCTGTGTTGGTTTTCAAAAGAATTCAGAAAATCTAACAAGCTCAGAACTAGCGTAGAACTAAGCAATGCTTTCAACTGTCCAGTTTTACACGGCGATGTCATTGGCGGTGGCAATTATCGTCCAGTGCCTTACTTTGGAACTAGTTTTTAACCGGTTCCGTTTTGGTCAGTTTTTTTTTATAAGAAACCGTTTTTTAGATTAGATTTTTGGATATTTTTTTAGTTTTCTTCTTTTCTGTTACAGATTTCATTTTTGTTACATATTTTATTAAAAAAAAAATTATTGTAAGCTGCTCTCAACAGTTTAAATTCAATTCGAAAATTCACAACTGCCTCCACCGCGATTTGAACTCGCGACCAACGATGCTTGAGTTGGAGGTCTTCTCGCTGAGCTACTTTCGTGTTGTACGAGTAGTGAGCATTTGCACATTTACACCGCAAGTTTCAACTGTCCCGCTCTGCATCCGTTTTGCACTAGTTCAGTGATAGTTCTGATATATGTAGTTCGGAACTACCGCTTTGTCAGACTGTCTCTAAATTTTACTGCAGGGAATTGATAAATAAAACAAAACAAAACAAAATCGCTCTCCAAAGCTACAAAAAAGAAAACACCCAAACGAACTATGCCGTATTTAGTACACTGAGATCCGAATGTAAAAAATTTAGCTCATCATGCTACGAGAGTTACCTGACCAAGGAAGAAATAGATCTGGAAAATAATCCTAATGTTTTTTGGAGCTTTGTGAAAAACAAACGACGCAACGATGCTGATATCCCGTCAACAATGATTTGGGACGAACTCACCGCGAGTTATGGCGCCAATGTAAGTAATTTATAAGATCATTTTTCAAAAGCATATACGGCGAACCTGCTGCACCTGCAGTTTACAATATGGAAAGTATATCTTACGATGTTGACATCTCAGAACTTGAAGTGCAATTTGACGACGTATACCGCCAATTGACACTTTTGAATATCAGCAAAGGCGCAGGACCAGATCGTATACCTAACATTTTTCTTAGAAACTGCGCTGTTGGTCTATTTGAACCAATCACACACATCTTCAGCAAAACGTTTGAAAAACGTCACTTTTCCTAGTTGGAATGTGTCATATATAAACCCCATACATAAATCAGGCGAAAGGGCACACGAAAATAATTCCAGGCCAATATGCATCCAATCGTCAGTTGCTAAACTGCTGGAGAATATCGTTCTACCACAAATAACCTTTCCATTTAAACACATTATAACTTCGAGGCAGCATGGATTCTTCGGCGGGAGATCTACGTCCACGAATCTCTACCTCTACATCAACTACATTCTCGATGCACTTAACTACGGCCAAGATATACATTCGTTATACACCGACTTCAGCAAGGCGATTTGCATGGTGGCTCACGAAATTCTCTTAAGTAAATTAAAAAGCTATGGTGTCATATCTATCTGGTAGGCGAATGAAAGTTCGCGCCAACGGTCATATGTCAAATGAGTATGGTATAACCGGTGTACCTCAAGGATCTAACTTGGGCCCTATCCTTTTTAGTACATTCATAAACGACATTGGCAAGAGACTCAAATCCGAGTTCTTATTATATGCGGATGATATCGTCTGTCCCTACGAAGAGTAGCACATTTTACTATTCGTGTCGAAGACATTTCATTACTCGCCTCGAAAAGTACCACGTTTGAGATTTTTGCGTGGAAAAGTAGCACATTTCATTATTTGCATGGAAGAGTAGCACATTCCAGATGCTTGCGTGGAAGACTAGCACATTTCAGATCTTTGCGTCGATAAGTAGCACATTTCAAATTCTCGCGTGGAAAAGTAGCACATTTCATTATTTGCGTGGAAGAGTAGCACATTTCATATTTTTGCGTGGAAAAGCAGCACATTTCAGATTGTCGCGTGATTTTGAATTAGTCAAATAAAAAAAGGCAAAATAAAATAACGAAATTGGCTGTAAAAGGCAAAATAAAATAGCGAAAAAGGCACTAGAAATCGCAAAAAAGGCAAAAGAAGGCACTAAAAAAGAGAAAAACCGAAAAATTATCAAAAAGTACGTCCGAAGTTTTAACTAACAAAACTTAAATCTCTATAGTTGTAGTAACATTGGACCACTAGATGCATTTTGAAGTTTTCTGGCAGCATTTTCATTTGATTTTCGCGAAGAAAAGCCTTCCGCTCGACGTGAGTTGATACAAGTGGCGCCCAATTTAAATATGGAACGTTTAAAACTTTTATATTATCAGGAATAAGGGCTTTTTCCTCGTCCTTAACATTTTTATACACACCCCGTTTCGCCGTCAAGCCTACATTAGCTGAGAAAACGGCTTTAAAACCATATGGTTGCTTAAAACGAATATATTATCCAATGAGGGAGCTAGACAAGGGCAAGAACGCAAAAACACGCCCTTTTGCAAGGTTGAGTGTAACATCAAACATATTTTGCCCCGTGAAGGGCCAACATTTTTTGGGAGAAACGTAGTCACCACCCTGCAGTAAAATTTAGAGACAGTCTGACAAAGCGCTAGTTCCGAACTACATATATAAGAACTATCTCTGAACTATTCAAAACGGATGCAGGGCGGGACAGTTGAAACTTGCGGTGTAAATGTGGAAATGCTCACTACTCGTACAATACGAAAGTAGGTCAGCGAGAATACCTCCGGACGATTTCGTCGTTATTTTGGCGTTTATTTTAGCTCAATGACGTATTGACGATTTTTTATTTTAGTTTTTCCACTAAATTACTTATGTATGTATGTATGTAAAAAAATTTTTACAGGAAATCGTAATCCAAAATACAACCATGCATTTATAGTTTTGTTCTACAACCGTGCTTTCAGTTGTATTAAATTTTTTTCTAATTGTAACCAACTCCTTAATTTGCACTGCTGACACTGAACAGTTAATAAATGCTAATGTTACACTAAGGGTCTTCACATCCACTTTGGTAGTTTTGGTAAATTGCTAGTTGACACTCGGTAATTTTATCAACTGTGAACGTCCTTTTCAGTTTTCTTTTGTTAGTCTGGTAAACTATGTTTATCAACAGCGGATTCGTAGCTTTTTTCCTAAAAAAAAATAAATTGTAACAGAAAATTTAAGGAATTTTACTTATTCATATACGTTATGCGTTTCGGCAGCGGGCGGATTTAAAATTGAATAAATATCGAACAGCTGATTGCAGTTTACCAACTACCAAAAAAATTATCAAGCTTCCTTCACGATAATTCCGTAACCGGTACACCGATAATAAAATATTTTTACATAAACAAAATACATTGGAAACAATTACCGAACACCGGACTAAGCTCGCTGTGAAGACCCCTACTTTAAAACTGGATCAAAAACTTCAAACCAGTGGAGTTCAACTATTTAAAAGCAATTGTCCTTTAAATTGTAATTTTAAGTTGTCGTTAACAATTGCAAATCCACTTTTATTAACCCATATGCAATGTGGGTCCCATTTGGTTTTGTAAAGTGTGGTCATATTTATTGGGCCGTATGAACAAAACCTAAGCAAATGCTTTTTCAAACGAAATTGCTTAGTTTTTATGCATACGAATCGATATATGTAATTTCGTTTGTATTTTTTATTTTGTTAAAAAATACAATAAACAAAAATTGTACGATTTTTTTTTGCCGAAATTACGATTTTTTTAGGGTAAGGTGACGATTTTCCAGCGAAAGCTTTCGGCAACGCTGGCCGCGAGTTCAAATCGCGGTGGAGGCGGATTTAAAATGTTGCGCGCAGCTTACAATGTTATAAAAAATGTAACAAAAATTTAATCTGTAAAAGAAAAGAAAAAACGAAAAAAATATCCAAAAATCGAATCTTAAAAACGTTTTCCTTTAAAAAAAAAACTGAACCAAATGGAACCGGTTAAAAACTAGTTGCAAAGTAGTGCACTGGGCGACAATTGCCACCGCCAATGACATCGCCGTGTAAAACTGGACAGTTGAAAGCATTGCTTAGGTATTGAGCTAGAACTAGTACTGTCGGCAAAAGGTCTAGTTCTACGCCAGTTCTGAGCTAGTCAGATTTTCTGCAGGGCATTAATGTTTGCTTAAGTATTTCACTACTACTTACACACTGCCATTTTCTATACAAACTAATTTTCGTTGCGCTATTTTCGAATCTGCCCACCATGCAAAATATGAGAAATAGGCAACAATCGTCAATGGCAACAAATTGGCGACTCACCGATTTATTGCTGTGGTGACAAATCGGCAACATCACTCCGTTTATGTCAATTTTGAATAAAAAAGTTCTCAAAAATTCCGAAACTTATGAATATGCCGTCAATAGTATTGGCCAAAAGCATCTAAATTATGCCCAAGGACAAGATTGAAGAAATAGGAAGCCTCACTGCGAGAAAATTAATTATTTCCGATTGTAAGTTGCGATTTTGTATACAAAAAAATAAATGAAGTATTAAAAAGAATAAAATTATTCCAAATATCGCCTGAAGCGATAAGAAAAGGACTCATTCAGGTAATAAGAAAACGACTCGCCCAGGCGTGTTGCCTTCGGCGGACGTTTTAGAGCGACCGGTAATAGGAAATCGATTCGATGGCAATATTACCGGCAATAAATTTGTTTCCGAGGGCGACACGTTTTCTTATTGCCGGCAACACAAATTGTTTGGTGGGTGGGCATTTATTTTTTAATATTAAATAAAAAAAATTAAATGCCATAACCACTTTCTTTAAAGATAGAAAAGGCAAAAAAAGGCAAATATCTTAAAAAAGGAAAAAAGGCAACATCAAATGTTTATACAGTGCCGGCAGAAATAATAGACTCGGCGTACTTTTAAGACCTTTGGCTATATTTCTTTAGTTTATTTAATGTTTAATATTTTTTTATAAAAGGCTAGGTAGTTATACAATAAACATCATATAAATCCGCTTTTCAAACTTTATACAAAAATTATAAAAATTCGACAAATTTTCACAAAACTTTTAAACTTTTTATTCAGAAGTTTTAGAAAAATTTTTGGTATGCAGTTTTGTAGTCCATTCAACTTTAGTATAATAAAGTGCAAATTTCAAGTGGCTAGAAAATACCGTTGATTTTTGACAATTTTTTTTGTTGACGATGCTAGGCATTCTCTTCCATATAAAAATATTGTCGAGCACACTTTGTATGGAAAAAAATGCGTGACACCGTCAACAAAAAAAAACTCTTAAAAAAAACGTATTTTGTAGCCAATTGAAACTTGCACTTTATTATACTAGAATTGAATGGTCTACAAAATTGCATACCAAGAATTTTTCTAAAAATTCTGAATAAAAAGTTTGAAATATTGGTGAAAATTTGTCGAATTTTTATAATTTTTCTTCAAAGTTTGATAAGCGGATTTATATGATGTTTGTTGTATAACTACCAAGGCTTTCATAAAAAAATAGTAAACATAAAATAAACTAAAGAAATATAGCCAAAGTTCATAAAAGTACGACGTCTATTATTTCTGCCGCAGGTGTATATGGAATTTGGGAAAGCTTAATCGTGGGCATTCTTAATCGAATATACTCTATCCCTTTAGCATAAAGAAGGAAATTTCCATAAAATCTGTTCCCTGCAAATCACAAATCCATAAATCAAATTTATTTCTGGATTGAAAGTTGCATCAAATCTTAAATAAATTGTTTTTGTGATTTGATTTGTCGACCAAATTAAAAATACAATTCAATAGTGATTTGATTCATCAACCAAATATAAAATAATTTTTATTTGTGAGTTGATTCGTAGACCGAATAAGAAATTGCGGGATTTTGGGATTCTCGAGACTATATCGTTATCTTCGAAACTACTTCGGGACATTCTGGACTACTTCCGGATTTTCGGGACTATTTCAGAACTTATAATAACAATTACAAACTTGGTAAGCACTACTTTGCGTAGAACTGCAAGTTGGAAAATACTTGAAAATCGTATTTGCGCTGCACAAAAAAGTATTATGTATTTAGTTGAAAAATCACGAATCAAATTGATTCACTCTACAAATCAAATCACAAATAAATTTGATTTCGTATTTGGTCGACGAATTTGGTTGACAAATCACAAATAAATTTTATGACACTCTGAAATGTGCTACTCTTCCACGCGAGAATCTGAAATGTGCTACTTTTCCACGTATGGTTGCCAGATTCCGAAACGTATTACATTTCTATTTTCGATAGAAAAAAAGCAATACAAACATAAAAAAGGAGTAAAATTTTTTGTGCAATTTATTGTTACAAATTACCAAAAAGTAAATATATGTATAATCACTTATTTGAGATCATTTTCATTAATTAGGTCCAAACAAATAAAGATATCTTAGAATCTTCTTCAAAGAAACAATAAATGTTAAAAATAAATAACTAAATTCCACAAAAGAATACCCGAGCGCCCTGCACCAGCCTGGCTACGACCATGCTTACACCTTATTACTATCACACTTTTACTAAGTAGTGTTAGCCACAATATTAATGGAAAAAGATTTTTTGAAAAATAAAAGGGTCCTTTATAGATTTTGCGAAACCACTATTTTATTGTTAGCTTTGTAAATATTTTACTTTAATTTTATGTTTTAAAATTCTAATCCTTTTTTGCGTTTGCCAGCTTGGGGAGATAAGTGCATGTCTTTTTCAGGTGTATTTGTTCTTAGACTTTGTATAGAAAAAAGAAAAAAAAACAGAATGGGGTTGGTCGAATAAATGGCCTCCTAGTCACCAGTTCCGAGTCTATTCGATTGCTGAGTATGAGGACATATGTTGGACAAAAGGGGGAGTATAAAGGACTCAAATGGGGGAAATTAGCCTATGGTTACAGAAGATATGTAATAAAGTAACCGACGAAGACCTGCGTGCCGCTTTTGCTTTTCTCTCAAAGTGTTTACTGCTAGTAAACCCAAATAAAGGTTCAAATTTCAAAAATTAATAAATAAAATTTAAGTAAAGTCTGTGGATAATTAATAATATACTGTTTTTTTCGCAAAATCTATTTTTAAAAAAAAACTGTGCGACAGTTATTATTTTACAAAATAAGTACAAAACTAAATAAAAAGGGAGTACATTTCCAGATTTTTTTTTTTTGGGAGTACATTACAATAAAAAGGAGTACGTTTACATCCAAAAGCAGTATGTCTGGCAACCCTATTTCCACGCAAAAATCTGAAATGTGCTACTCTTCCACGCAAATAATGGAATGTGGCGGGGGATGTTAAGAATCGTATAAATTTACATTATTTATCACTCTTTTCACTTTATTAGTAATAGTATTTAACTAATTTGTTGTTAAATTATTTGCAGTTTCACTAGCCAATTTTCATATAAAGCACTTAACACTTGTATTTTGATAAATATACGATCTTTGTAATGTTCACGTGTATTTTGTATACATTAAATGTATTTCATTTTATTTTTTAACAATATAAAACGCGTTTAATAATTTCACTACTTTTCTTCAACAAAGTAAATGGCTGTCAGAGTATCCAGATTTGGCGATTTAGCGCCAATTTGGCGATTTTTTTGGATATTTGCGCGTAAAAATTTAGGAAATTGCCATTCGCGATTTTTGACGATTTTTCCCCTTCAAATACATTTTTTTTCAATTATAAAAATATACAAAACTTAGTTTTCCACGATAATTTTACAGAAGAGGCTAATGAACTGCGTGAACTTGAGTTAACAAGCATATTAAAAGACTTTTAAGAAAGCTTTGATTTTGTCACCAGAACAACCAATTCACTATTTGAATTTGAAGGAAAGAGGAGCAGTGGAAACTGGATATTTAAATCTTTCAACTTTCCCATGGAATAACATTTTTCAGAACGGTATTCCATCCGACTCTGAATAATTTTGGAAACCGCAACAGGCAATAAAAGTAGCCTTCATTGCCGAACTCAAATGCTTTTGTTGAGCGCGTTTTTTCCGTAATGAATTCAACAAAAACTAAAATTCGAAATAGGATGAGGTTGGAAAGCCTTAATTCAATAGTTCGAATAAAATGTTATATAAAGGCGAATAGTTTCTGCTGCAAAACGTTTCCCATATCAAACAGTATGCTATCAAGGCTCAATATATGACAACAACACAATAGGTGATTTTGAAGAAATTGTGGAAATAGCTGATCTCACGTTATTATAGGTTTTTATTTTATTTTCAGCGCCGAGCACTTAAAAGCGGATTGTGCGAATAATCAATTAATATGAGTTATAATAAATTTAATAATAGCGCAGTACTATTGGAAAATATACAAATATTTTTAAAAAGAATGCGTATTTTAAAAGAAAATTTTTTATACATCACTATTATTAGTGATTTGCGTTATTTATTATTACCCCGAAGGTTTTATATTCGTTTTTTTTTAACTATTTTATAACAAGATCTCATTTTTTAAATTGTAGTATGCGACGAGGCACCCTGTAATGACAATATCTGAGGCAACCCTAAAAGAAAAGACGATATAACGTTTGACAGGTGCCCACGTGCACAGTGTATACAGTGTTCCAAGTAATGACATTTCATTTTTCTCATATCCATATTTGACAATTGCTTGAGTGTGTTGGTTAAAATTTTGAAATTTGTTGTCACATTCTTTAACCTTTTTGGTAGTTTGAATTTTAAATTATTTTGAAATCGTGAACAGAGGAAAATATTAACAAAAAAGAATCATAGAAAGCGAAAAAACTAATAATGCCGCATACGTGTTTTTTATGCAAGAGTGCGAAGTGCGGTGACTCCATGTTCATCGTACCGAAGGACATATGTAAATAAGACATAGAGGCCTCCTCTCGCCCATAGAGGCTCCAACGGTGGTCGGCGAATTATCTAAGTGGTCGACACTCGTCGGTACCGTTTAGAGACAAATCGAGCAAACTCAGAAAAAAACAGGGGTTTCCACAGGGTGGTGTCCTTTCCCCACTACTGTTTAACTTTTACATTTCAAAGCTACCTCAACCACCATAGGGAGTCTCGATTGTCTCTTACGTAACAGATTGCTCGATTACGGTGTCTGGGAATGGAATTGATGACTTGTGTTCGAAAGCAAACGGGTCTCTCTCCGAGCTCTCTAGCTTCTTCACTGCAAGGAGCCTAACCCTCTCCCCTACGAAATCCTCTGCGACTTTGTTCACCACCTGGACGAAGGAGGTCAGGCTACCGCTCTGCTCTCCTCCTCGGCGCACGCAACCGCTATTGTCAACAAAGTACAGAGCTGCAACAAGGTCCTCAAGTCGCTAGCCGGCAGTATTTGGGGCAAAGAAAAAGAAACGTTGCTGGCAACATACAAGGTAATAGGCCGGCCGGTTTTAAATTACGCAGCACCAGTGTGGTCGCCGAGGACTGGTAGGACGCAGTGGATGAAGCTACAGACGACTCAAAGCACCGCACTTAGGGCAGCGACAGGATGCCTCCGCCGACCTTATAGAGGCTGCACGCTTCTTAGGGCTTCCGTTAGTGGAGCTTGACGACAACGACTGAGATATTAACCGATCTGGGCGGGGTTGTTGTAGCCGCTACAACAACAACAATGATTATGTAAAAAAACAGTGGGAGCCAGCTTGCCACATGTCTTTGCCACCAACAGCACGTATTTGTGAGAATCATTTTTAACACCACCGACCATTCTAGTACTAGCCTAAAGCGTAAGCTATTGCATCCGGAATCAGTTCCGTCAAAGCAAATACCAGAACCCAATCTACCCAATGTGGAAATAGAAACAATGTTCGTAATTAATTTTTATTTGATTAAGTAATAGGCATTTATCTTTGTTATTAAAATCAATTTTGATTACAGAAGAAATATTTGTGTTTTTTTTTTTAAACATGTGTTATCTTAGGGTTGATTGAAATAAACAACTAACACAAACACATCAGTTCACGTATAAATTGTCAAATATGGATATTGTCATTACTTGGCACACTGTCTACACTGTGCCCACGTGGATCAGACTAGACTAGGCGAAGAAAGAATAAAAAGCGCAATTTTCACACTGCATATTTCTTGTGTTTTATTATATTTAACCTTCAGCAGAAAACATAATATTATGGCGACGAGAGTAAAATATGGCGTTGAATTAAAGTATGTTGGCAAACGTACACCTGATGGGCGCACAATCTTTCGGCAAACTTGAATCGTTCCAACCAACCATGGCGTGAAATAATTATAAAGAAAGAATGGACGTTGACTCCAAAAAACTTTTCATGAAATCGTTGAAAAACTCGAAAAACCCTTTCATCCAAAACCAAATGAGATTGTACAGCGGTTTGCGTTCCATAAGCGGCACCAGAATAGTGGGGAGGTAAACTGTCTGAACATTGTGGCTTCATGGAACTCGATAATATGTTGCGGTATCAAATTGTATGCGGAGTGGAAGCGCTGCAAAAACGCCTTTTAGCGAACCAAGATTAGACTTTAAACGCGCGTACGAGATAGCAATCGCCCATGAAGCGGCTTACCGCAATGTAAGGGACGTGCGCGGCAATGGTAATGACGTTTTGGCGGTGTCAATGAAGAATAAACCCAGGAAAGTAGAAAAGTTGCGGTGTTTCCGTTGTGAGGGCAGCCGTTTTGCCAACAAGTGTCATTTTAAAGTTAAGAAATTCGAATTTTGTCAGATAAAAGGACACTCTATGAAAGCGTGTTTCAAAAAGAGAGCACATGACCGCCAGAAACCTGCAGTTCACGCATTAGCTGGAGAGGCGGAGGAAACAGGGCCAGCGGCAGAAGAAAATTATTATTTTTATGAACTCAATACAGTTCAAGCCACTTCCACAAAAAGATTCTAACGGGGATGTACCTCAGCGGTATGTTAGAATCATTTGAAGTAGACTCCGTTGCGGCGTTTACGGTTATCTCGGAGACA
The DNA here is from genome assembly GCF_013731165.1 of Rhagoletis pomonella. Taxonomy (NCBI): domain Eukaryota; kingdom Metazoa; phylum Arthropoda; class Insecta; order Diptera; family Tephritidae; genus Rhagoletis; species Rhagoletis pomonella. The sequence continues at coordinate 88,469,480 of NW_023458556.1, read as the reverse complement.
ACGTGGAACCGCATAAACCTGGGTAATCGCGAACTCAGACCATCCAATATCATGCTGCAGACGTGGTCGAAGGAAAAACTCAATTTTTGCGATCAGCTCGGGTGAATGTGGAATACAATAAGCAAAAGTACGTATTATCCGTTTTGGTCATTGCAGGTGGCGGCAGGTGTTTGCTGGGTAGAGATTGGTTTGACGCGTTAGGGATTACGGTGCACGGAGTATTGACAGTAGATGTTCCAACGGATTTCACCATCTTAGAGAAGAAATATAACTCGGTGTTCAACGAACATTTGGGCGCGCATAATGGCCCTGCCATATCGTTAGAAATCGTACCAGGAGCTGTAAATACAGGCCGTGTCCTATTGCTTGGAAACCAGCCGTAGAAAATGAAATTGAAAAGTTAGTGGCGCAGAAAGTGTTGGAGCCAACACTTTTTTCACATTGGCCAACGCCAATTGTACCGGTCATTAAAAAAGATGGTACTGTGAGGATTTGTGGGGACTATCGCAGTACTGTAAACGCCGTGGTTAAGCCTAATACATATCCATTACCACTTTTTTCTGAGGTAAAGGCGGAAATCGGTGGCGCGAAATTGTTTGCGAAATTGGACCTGCAACAGGCCTACCACCAGCTAGTCGTAGATGACTTTGCGGCAGAATGGTTCACACTTAACACGCACTTGGGATTGTTTAAAGTTCGGCGTTTACCATTTGGCATATCAGCAGCACCCGGACTTTTCCAAAAAGTCATGGGTAATCTCCTAGCGGGAGTGAAAGGTGTCAAGGCATACCTCGACGGTATTATTATTTCCTTAAAAGATGAGAATGATCATTTTCGTAATTTAGAGGCAGTACTCAAGAAGCTAGAAGGAGCCAATTTAACAGTGAATAAGGCAATATTCTCATTTGCACAACTAAAAATTGATTTCCTGGGATATAATATTAGCCATAAAGGTATTTTGTCAAATGAAGAAAAGGTAAGAGCCATAAAACAAGTACCGACGCCCAAATATAAGGACATGTTGCAATCCTTTTTGGACCTCCTGAATTTTTATAACGCCTTAAGAAATCGAACCTAGCCGAAAACCTTCACCGCTTTTGGATAAGGACGCGAAATGGTCTTGGACTAAGGAGCACCAAAGAAGTTTCGAAAAACTAAAGGCGCTTACAAATTCGGATTCCCTATTAGTACATTATGACGTAACGATACCATTAGTTCTGTCGTGTGATGATTAACCATTTGGTTTAGGGGCGGTTTTAGCCCATCGTTCAGAAGGAATGGAACGACCGATCGCCTTCGATTCGGGGACTCTGGAGTACATGAGCGAAACTACGCGCAGATAGACAGAGAAGCCCTGGCCATATTTGGGGTAAAACATTTTCACCAGTATATCGCGGGCAGAGAGGTTATTATCGTTACGAACCATAAGCCATTATTGGTCATTTTCAACAGAAAGAAACAAATTCCACAAATGCTTTCACCACGAATGCTACGTTGGTGTCTGTTGTTGGCTGCATATGACTATCAGTTGGAGTACAGACCAGGGGAGAAGCATGCCAACGCTGACTGCCTTAGCCGGTTACCATTGATTTCAAACATAGACGCTGACACGTCAGGTCCTGCTGATGTGCTAATGTTGGAATTGCGGAGTAATACACCAGTAAAAGCGGAACGAAGCGCTGAAGCGACTTCAAGGGATCCAATAATGTCATGAGTTTTGCGATGGCTACTGCACGGTTGGCCACAAGAATGAGACAGATCTGAAGACTTACTTCCTTTTATTCGTAGACGGTCCGAGCTATCAACCCATAAGGGATGTTTGTTGTGGGGCAGTAGAGTGATCATACCCCCGAAATATCGAAATCAAATATTAGAACTATTGCATGGACATCATCCAGGTATATGTGCGATGAAAGCCTACGCTCGAAGTTATGTGTGGTGGCCCGAGCTAGACAAACAAATAGAAATCAAAGTTGGACAATGTGAACAATGTCAGATTATCGGTGGAAACCCTCCGGCAGCTCCGAGGCAACACATCCCTAGTACAGATCAACCCTGGGAAACGCTGCATATTGACTTTGCTGGACCCTTTCAGGGAAACACATTTCTGGTAGTGGTAGATGCAATGCCCAAATGGCTCGAAGTCAAAATCGTACGTAACATGTCGTCCATGGAAGTAAAACACAAGCTGCGGGAAATTATAGCAATGCACGGCTTACAGAAACGAATCATTTCGGACAACGGCACGGCATTTAGCTCTGCCGAATTGCAAGATTTTTACTCGGAAAACGGTATTAAATTCAATACTTCGGCTCCATATCACCCATCCCAGTAATGACCAGGCAGAACGAATGGTTCAATATTTAAAAAAAAATTTCAATTTTATAACCCACGGTGATATTTCAACGCGTCTGCAAAGAGTCTTACTAAAACAGCACAGTACCCCTCATACCACAACTGGCAAAACTACGGCTGAATTATTAATGGGACGCCGAATTCAAACGTTGCTGGATCTGCTGCACCCGGATGATCACAATTTGGAGCAGCGCCCGTATGTAGCCTCTGGGTGGGTTAGACAGTTCGATGTTGGAGATCTCGTTTATTTCCGTAATTACGTTGCGGTTGTGGCTTGCAGGAAAAGTTATAGAAGTCACTGGACCAGTCTCGTATGTAGTACAATCTACTGATAAGCGAATCGGGCGACGACATGTCGACCAAATTAAACGCCGTGTGGTGGCCCCTACTGAGCCGTTGTTGCCACATGAAGAAAAGGGACACGACTCTCGAGACGCAGGCATCCCTGTAAACTGCTCACAGCCGCCCTCGACACCGTCACCGTCTCTACCAGCACAAGCTTCGAGTGAGGCAAGCAATTCCTGCTCGCCACTACCAGAGACCTCTGCAGCCCATTCCTCGATCCCCAATCTTGAATCAAAGACGTCACCACAGCAGAGCAGCAAGGCAAATACAGTTACGCGATCGGGCCGCCAGGTGAGACCACGACGTTTTGAACCATGCTAAATGGGAAGGAGTGTAGTATGCGACGAAGCACCCTGTAATACAATATCTGAAGCAACCCTAAAAGAAAACACGATATGACGTTTGACAGGCGCGCACGTGGATCAGACCACAGTGTACACAGTGTGCCAAGTAATGACATTTAATTTTTCTCATATCCATATTTGACAATTGCTTGAGTGTGTTAGTTAAAATTTTGAAATTTGTTGTCACTTTCTTTAACCTTTTTGGTAGTTTGAATTTAAATTTTTTTTGAAATCGTGAACAGAAGAAAATATTAACAAAAAAGAAATATAGAAACGAAAAAGCCAAGGATGCATTGTAACGTTAATATTAGCGTTTACCAAGAAAAGCAATCGTTTCTGTTGAAACGATTCAGTTTTTTATCGTGTATGCAATTATCAACATAAATCTTTTGGTTTTTAACGAAAAGAAATTCAATCGTTAGTTCTGAAGCTGTAGCATGAATTTAGGTGCTAGGTGTTAACAGTGACAATGGTATACAACAACAACTTTTCGATGATTACTTTTTTCAATTACCTTGTTTATATGGCATCAAACGCATCGAATTAACTCGTGTCAGCGTAGCTCGCTTGAAATGCAAGTGTTTATATGCAACACAAGAAATGAGTCGGTCGAACACAATTTCCAAACAGAGTTTATCCCGATGCAACCCTGTTAGTACATGTGTCAATTCTTGAAAATAATGAACATTGAAAAATAATAATTAAAGACTCAAACAGCCTTGTTATTAGCTATAAATTTTATAAGAAAGCTTAGCATAAATGTAATTTCAAGAACTATTTAAATGCTTTACTGTATACAGAGTTGCATGAAACAACCGTGTGGACAAATTTCGTGTTTATTACACTCTTAACACGATTCAACAACTCTTAACTCGCATTCAAAATGTTATTTATGGTGGCACGGTTAAAAGTTTCAATTCGATTAGAGAATGTGTTTACATGTGTGTGTCCATATAATATGGTTTGACTTAGAACGAATTGAAGTATCATATAAACGTGGTAAATGTTAACGATTGGTGATTTATTTCGTTTCAACGTTAACGATTGAGTTTTTTTCGTTGATTTAGCTCTGAAACAAAACGAAATTATTTTGATAAGTTATTTTTACGCATCAACAAAACGAAATCGATTCATATAGTTTGTTGAGCATCTCTGGAAAAAATAATAATGCCGCATACATACGAAGTGACTCCGTGTTCATCGTACCGAACGGCGAATATGTAAAAAAAAAGTGGGAGCTAGCTTGCTACATGTCTTTGCCACCAACGGTATGTATTTGTGAGAAGACATTTTAAAAGCTCGGACCTTTCTAGTAAGAGCCTAAAGCGTAAGATATTGCATCCGGAATCAGTTCTGTCAAAGCAGATACCAGCGCACAATCTATCCAATGTGGAAATAGAAAGAATGTACGAAATTTAGTTTTATTTCATTAAGTAGTAATAGGAATTTATCTTTGAGATTAAATTCAATTTTGATTACAGAACAAAAATTTGTGTTTTTTTTAACATGTGTTATCTGAGGGTTAATTGAAATAAACAACTAACACAAACACATCAGTTCACGTAGGAATTGTCAAATATGGATATTGTCATTACTTGGCACACTGTCTACACTAAGGATCAGACTAGACTAGGCGAAGAAAGAATAAAAAGCTCACACTGCATATTTCTCGTGTTTTATTATATTTAATTTTCAGCAGAAAACATAATAAAAATAAAAGATTTGTTAAGTCGATTTCATTAATTTTATTTAAAAAAAATTGCGATTTTTGGCGATTTTTTTCAGAAATGGCGCTATGGCTGTAATGGTGAATAGAAAGGTGCTACCAGATGTTCGAAAATTAAATAGGTACACTAAAAGGAAGGGATATTCAACAACCTACTTGTTTCATAATGATCACGATAAAATTAGGGAATAAATGAATGTCTGCGGCCCGTTAAAGAAAAATCAATACTTCGATAAATAATGAAAATTTTTAATAAAAAATCGCGCGATTTTATGTAAATCAATTTTTTTATAAGAATCAATACTTCGCGCAATTTTTTATTCAAAAATTTCGACTGCGGCGCCTCAAAAATAAACACAATGCTTTGATATATAATAATTCGATAAATAATGCACATTTTTGTTCAAATCAATACTTCACCTGCGACTAATTTTTTATGTAAAACAGTATTTCAATGTAAAATGAAAATTTTCAATAAAAAACCCGGGAATTTTTTTACTATTCTCATCATCTGGCAGCACCAACAACTGTGTTCATTTTAAACACTTCCATGTAATCAATGAAATTAGTATGGTGAATTGTGCAACTTTAAAAGTTAATAACTTTTTAAATAGAAGCCTCCGCGCTCTGGGGTTTTCACTTTTAGAAAGAAAAGCTCCTCTATACGCCCTCATTTTTATTCTTTTCAAATTTGGACCGAATTTAAGGAAAACTTTCCCAATTCCGCAGAAATACTAGAGCAGTTCAGGTTCATCGGCTCCAGAGCTGATCTTCGATCGAGACGACTACTAGACCTAACCGGAACTATATCGCCTGTGGACCGTACAACATAATAGCAAGCTTATGGTGCGTTTACATGGTATAAATCTGTTCATAAGCCGTATGAATTTTCCTATAAAAGAAGCACCAACACTATGAAGAAATGAATGAAAGCGATATATATTTAACAATTTTGACTTATATACTTGGCAAGTATTTTTTTGTAAACAACAAAAAAATTTCATTTTGTGTTAACTTCGAAACTAGAAGCTTATTTTATTTTTAATGTGTAAAGGACCTACTGCCAATAAAGCCTTGCGGTTAGCTATTTTTTGAAACGTGTAATGCTTCCATTCAAACATCTTTGTGCATAAACAGTTTTTTGTTCAGAAATTGCTTGTTCACGTTTTTTGTCTTTCATATTAAAAATGTTTGGCATAAGTTGAAATCATAGGGATGCCGTTTTCTTTTGTTTCTCAATGGATTTTATACTTGAAAAGGCACCAAAATATGTATGCAATACTTTTACATATCGTCATTTAAAGTACAAAACCGCGCATCACGAAAATGCAAAACCTTGTATGTGAGGTTGCCTAAATTTTATAGGAGGGAGTAAAACTTGTCATAATTCAAAACGGTTCTCTCTTTTAAACTTAATTATCTCTTCTTATGCTTAAGTATCGAAATTTTAGTATAAATGATTAAGGGCTTGATGATAGGAGCTTCCGGTGAGCAAATATCTTTTTTGGCACAAATGTCAGGTTTTGCAGAACTACGATACGCGCTTTTGTACTTTAAACGACGATATACAGATTGGCGCTTACACAATATGATAGTGTTTGGCCTAGCTTCTCCTCCGATAATGGGGCGTGCGCCTTGATTTTGTCAAACAAAGGCGAAGGGCAGTTTTAAGCCGACTCCGAACGGCAATTGTATTTTTATGAGAAGCTGTTTTCATGACAGAATACACTCGGAGGTTTACTATTACCAATAGAGGGGCGACCGCGAACGTCGGAGTGTATATACAGTATCGGTCATATCTATAGCACGCCATTTCAAAGTGATATTGTGTGCCACTTATGTTCATTTATTTATTTTTAAGAATTTTCAATTAAAATACAGTTCATTCTCAGACAAACCCCATATAAACCCAAGTGTAACAATTTGTAGAAAACTACAAAAAAGCGCAACAAATTTTCACCTAAATTTCAAACTTTTTTCTCGGAAGTGTAAGAATTTTTCTGAGTACACAGTTTTTTAGCCCCTTCAATTTTAGTCTGATAATGTGCAAGTTTCAAGTGGCCGTTGATTTTTTAGAATTTTTTTCGCCAAAGGTGTTGCGGATTTCTTCCATACACAAATAAATTGAGTTTATTCATTATATAGAAGCCAATGCGACAAAAAAAATTCTAAAAAATAAACGGTAATTCGTAGCCACTTCAAAGAAAAAAGTTTGAAATTTATGTGAAAATTTGTTGCACTTTTTTGTAGCGTTCTACAATTTATTAAGTTTGGGTTTGTATCGGGTTTGCCTAAGAATGAACTATATTTTAATTGAAAATTCTTAAAAATTAATAAATAAACATAAGTGGCACACAATATCACTTTGAAATGGCGTGCTATAGATATGACCGATACTGTATGTAATATAAAATATAATGAGAGGTACTATAAGAAAATGTACCCAAACTTCAGGAGCAAATGGAAAAAAGATTTAGAAAAAATAGCAATGCGGTTTGAAGGAAACACAAGACCATAAAATGTTTGTTTGTTTCGTTAATTCTCCTAACCTTTTAAGATATGACACTGCATTCTTTGCATTAGTTTGCAAATATACACTTATTGTTCTACAATGGCAAACATTATCGTGGGATGTTTTTCTTTAATTTCGAATTGAAAATACATTACGATCATATTGTACCGAAATAAGTGTGGTATCCCTGCATTTTGTAAAAGCCAGAAAGAAGCATTAACTGTATGGAAAAATGAAAGGAAGAAGTATACATGCCTTCCATGGTGGAATAATAACAAGGTGTTGTCAGTAGCGACGTGTTTGTTGTAATTTTGACAAGATCGGCATGCTTATTTTAATTTCTATACTACAATTCGTTGAGAAATAGTATCTAAAATGTTCCATTTTAGTAATTTGTTTTTTCGCGATTTTTAAAGAACTTGGTGTTTCAGAACGATATTAATATTTAAAATTTATGGGTTTGTATAATTTTTGTCCTCAAAGTGTAAAAAAAATAAAAGATATCGTGGTTATCAATGGAAAAAACGTACACAAAAATCGTATGGAAAGGCGATTTTTTATATTAAATAACTTTTGCTGTATTGTCAAAATATTGAGCCAAATGGACTGCTGATACGCTTGAATAGAGTGACTGCATGGTTAAATTACGAACTCGCTTATATTATCGATATTTATGTGTTTTAACCTATTTAAAAAAATCATTTATAGTCTTATGGGAAATTGCCTTATTTTACCGCCTTTACTTTTTTAAAGTTACAGTATATGTCCAAGCTGTGTGGAGCTGCCGATACAAACATATATTTAGCCTTATAAGCCTGTAATTATACATTTTTCTACATTTAATTTGAAATAGTATGCACCAACGGATTAAAAGTAGTATATGTGACCTGGTCTACGAAAAGGGAGCTTACGTGCGAAAACTAGTTTTCTGTGAAAAAGCTGTTAAAAGTAAGCAACTCGTTTCGTCAGTTTCTCATTATCTCGTTAATTGTTCTCCGCTCCGGACGTCCAGTAAGTGTTGTTTTTGGTCCAGTAAGTGTTGTTGTTGGTCCAGTAAGTGTTGTTGTTGGTCGGAATATTATTATAGTTCATCGTGTAAATAAATTATATTTTGTCGTATTTTTACTCTTCTTTCTCTACATTTTTAGTACACTTCTAAGCAAGTTAGGATTTCCTGCTTTTCACCACGTGAAAAAGCATCTCATCTTCCATCCGAATCAACCAAAAAGTGAAAATTGATTTTTTGACACCTAAGCCCCCTTTCCGTAGACCAGGTCACATATAATTAATACCTTTTCTACTGCTTTAAAATGCGTGACCGGAATAGACCTGCCGAAAATGTGAGGTTAAGTAACTGACAACACCTTGTTATTATTCCACCATGCATGCCTTCTATAATTTTGACTTATATGTATATTTGGCAAGTCTTTGTGTAAACAACAAAAAATACACATTTTCATTTCTTTGCCAGCTTGAAAAATATAGGCTTATTTTTACTTAAATGTGATATAAAGCTCATTAAAATGTTCTGTAATGTCTTGTTTTTAAGTTTGTTATCATAGTGCTTTGTATTTTTATTGTCCACTATGCGTGAGTTGCTTCTATATAAAAAGTTCTAGTACAAAGAATTGTTTTGTTTTGAATTTGTTTGTTTATTGTTTTTAATTTTTAAAATTCATACTTTTGACATGTGTGTGAATGGCGGAGTTGCCGCTTTCCTCCTTTTCGGTGGGTTTTTATATTAAAAAGTCATCAAAATGGGAAAAAACCTCCTTGGTATCTCTGCATCTGTTAAACTTTTTATGGGAAGATGTATGAAAATCCACCTTGCTATAATTTCATATGCTTAACAGTATCACAACAGTATGTTTACAGTATCTCCCCATAATTTTTCATATGAAAAAATTTATTATATGCATCCCACTCGTTATCACTGAGTTCCTCTTTGGAACATGTAGTCCCTCTATTTTAGCGTATCAACAATTCATATGGCTTCATACCATGTAAATGCACCATTATAACGAGCAAAATTATTATTATACCTTTCATGAGCATGAAATGGTATTATAACTTTGGTCCGATGTTTGTAAGTACCAGAACAAAAAGAGATAGACCCATGAAAATGTATACTTATATGATCAGAACGTCGAGCTGAGTTGATTTAGCCATGTCCGTCTGTCCGTCTGTCTGTCTGTTTGTATGCAATCTAGTCTCTCAGTTTTCGAGATATCCGGATCAAATTTGGTAGGTGGGTGTATTTTTATAATGTATTAATCATTTGTCGGAACCGGAAGAATCGGACCACTATAACATATAGCTCCTATACAACTGATTGTTCAGATATGAGATTTTTCATTGTAACTTCTCCATTTATGCAGCTACGAACATGAAATTTGAATTTTGAAATTTTGAATACTTACAGTGAAAATTACAAAGATCGGGTCACTATAACCTATAGCTCCCATACAACTGATTGTTCAGATATAAAATTTTGCGTTATAACTCCTCCATTTATATAGCTAGGAACATGAAATTCCGCACTGTTTTCAATAATTATCAACAGAAAACTTACAGCGAAAATTAAAAAGATCGGGTAACTATAACCTATAGCTCCCATACAACTGATTGTTCAGATATGAGATTTTTGGTTATAATTCATCCATTTATGTAGCTAGGACCATGAAATTTCGCGCTGTTTTCACTCATTATCAACAGAAGACTTACAGCGAAAATAACAAAAATCGGGTCACTATAACCTGCAGCCCCCATATAACTGATTGTTCAGATATGAGGTCTTTTATCATAACTCCTCCATTTATGCAGCTAGGAACATGAAATTTCGCACCATTTTCACTCATTATTAACAGAATACTTACAGTGAAAATAACAAGGATCGGATGACTACAACATATATCTTCCATACATCTGATTGTTCAGATATGGGATTTTACTGTAAAACTCCTTTATTTGAACAGCTAAAACCGATAAATTTCGTAAGATATTTTATAAATAATAATACAAAGTCTACTGAGAAAATCGTCAAAATCTATGCTGTATAAGCTTTATCTCCTATAGCACTGATTGTTAAGATACCAGTTTTTGCCATATATCTCCTTTATGTACGAAACTAAACCCAATAAATTGTGTTACCGGTTTACATACCGATCACATAGCGGTGAAAATCACTTAGATTGGTGTCATATAAAGTATATCTTCCATACCTCTGATTGTTTAGATGCGATTTTTTATATAAGTTTGTAACTCCTCTATCGATGTATGCAGATGTATTCAAAAGCAGTAATCTGTCAAAGTAAAATTTGCAGATGTTCATGAAAGGTATGAAGCCTTCGGCATAGCCGAAGACAGCGCTGCTCTTACTTGTTTTTTGAGTAATCATATTTCAAGTAACTCGTCTAATCATCGTTTTGAGTAATCAAAATCTTGATTACTCGAGTAATTGATTAACCGAATAACTGATTAACCAACTTGCTCGAGTAATCGAATAATCGCACAGCCCTATTAAAAATGTTTATATTAGAAGTAAGAGAGAAAAACTATGGACTAGTTTCATTATATGAAAAATGTGTACTTTGAATCTTTGACTATTTTCTCCTTTCGAGTTTTTAACTCACAAAACTTGAATCTGTATAGTTGCAGTAACATTGAACCACAAGATGCACTTTAAAGTTTCCTTGTCGGCATTTTCATTCGATTTTCGCGAAGAAAATCCTTGAATGTACTAAACGTGCGCTCGACGTGAGTTGATACAAGTGGCGCCCAATTTAAATGTGGAACATTTGAAACTTTCGTATTATTAGGAAAAAGCGCTTTTTCCTCGCTGTAATCACTTTTTTAAAGGTAGAAAAGGCAATATAAAATGAGTAGATATATATGGAATCAGGGAAAGCTAAATCGTGGACATTCTTAATCGAATATACTCTATCTCTTTAGCACACAAAATGCAATTTCCATAAAATCCGTTCCCTGCTAATTACATTTATCATTTTCGTGGCATATTTATCCATCGAATGCCATAGGTCCACAAAAAACCTACTTCCGAAAAATTCAAAAACTGCATTCACTGCATGCATATTTAGATCGACGAGCCCGGATACGCCCTCCGTTTTTTCGGATTGGCTCTCATTTACGAATAATTGCGAATTTTTTAGAATTTTCAGTTTCTAAAATTTTGATGCTTTCTTAATTTAAATTAAATAAATAACTTAAAAACTTAAAACAGTGGCATAGTCCTTCTAAACATCGTCCGAGGGCACTGAAATTTGAGATCATATAACGGTTGAAACACAATACCGGCGAACAGCGAACTGCGGCGAATATTCTTCAGAAAAAAAAAATAAAAACCCCTTCGATTGATACCCATATTTTAATAATTCATTTAACTTATAAAATAATTTGAATTTAACTTTTTAAATAGGTGGCAACCCAACACCTCAAAAATATTCTTAGCGTTCAAACTAAATCTTTTCAAAAAAGTAAAACCTTATTGCACATCTTCAGTCCAATGCTTTTAATTTTACGCCTTATTTTGGAAAATCGGACGAACGGTGCGGATTTGATGGCCTTGATTATTAAATAATTTGAATTAAATTTGTTAAAAACTTTGTTCGAAAAACTAAAACCAGTTTGCACATCTACAGACCAAGCGCTTTAATTTGACATCGTGCATGAGCATCGTGCTTATCTTAATATATAAAATCCCGTGTCACTGTGTTCGTTTACGCTAATCTCCGAAACCGCTTAGCCGATTTCAATGAAATTTTGTGGGTGTGTATTGTTGGTTCCAACTTAAAAGATAGGGTAGTTTTGAGAAAAAATACTTTTTTTTATCGACATTTTTTTATGCTTCTCGCAACATTCTTAAAAATCCCGTGTCGATATGTTCGTTTACACTAACTACAAACTGTCCATATCCGAAGCGAGAGTTTTGCAATGTTATTCGCGGCTATGCTTCATATCGTCGTTTAAAAAATATACATATATCCTTTTTTTGAAGTCAGTAAAAATTGAATAGGCTAAAAAATTGCATACTCAGTTTTTTTCTAAAAAGTGTAATATTTTGATGAAAATTTGCACAATTTTATTTAATTTTGCACAAGGTTTGGACCTCGGGTTTTTAGGGTCTTGGTCGTAGAATACACCATGTTATGTACATAGAAAAAATATTTTTGGATATTCATTCAAAAAAGTTTCATGTATTTCAATTCAATTTATTTTCAGTTTGAATATTGTTGTAACGACACAAATATCAGAACAGGTATTCACTCAAATTTAAAAAAAAAAAAAATTAACACCCGTATGCTGTAATCCGAAAGTTCGTTGTTACGAATTCGTAGCTCCGTTCCGAAAATTCGAAAATTGGTATGCTGTAATCCGATCGTAACTATCAACGGCGTTGCCAACTAAAATTGTGAAATTCGAAGTTCTTAATCAGCTGATTTGACAGAAACAAATCAAAATAAATATAATCGCAAGTGAATAGTGAAATTAAAAAAAATTAGTTTAATCATTATTTGCAAATACTTTTCCTTAATTAAGTAGAATACAAAGGATTCAGTGGTCGGTGCACTTTCGTCACAGGAGGAAGAACAGCTAACGGTTGCATTAATATACAAAGGAGATTGCTAGGAGATTGTTCTGATCCATTTAGCTTAAATGATAAAATGTAAGCTCCCTTCTTTAAGGGCCTCCATTTCATTAGATATTGTGCCGCTTTAATTCTTGAAACGCTTTCCCAAAATTCCACCACATCCTCTTTAGCTCCTTTTACAAAGCCTCGACCAATGTCCGGCCTTTCGCTCATGCATTCCACCAGTTTTTCGCATTGCGAGCGATTTGTTGTGATCTTCGATCAGTTAATTTTGTAAAAATTTATAAATTTTTTCTATTCACACTTCAACTTATATACATATTTTTGCGTTTACACACTTTATTTTATTGATATTTTAAAACAGTTTGTTTCGCTCCGACACGAGTTGCTATTCGTACAAAATTTCCGACAAATACATAAAAATGACAGCTACGTCGGATTCAGGCATACCAACATTACGAATTTCGAAGATGGCCTACGAATTTCGAAATTAGGATACGACAACGCGGATTTCAGCATACCAATTTTACGATTCATAGCAAAATCGAATCTACGACGGATTACAGCATAGGGGTGTAAGTCAAAATCATTCATTCGTTTTGTATATGGGTTATTCCAGCGAAAAGTCTACCGCGTAAAAAAATTAAGTCTTATATCTAAATTATTTATAAGCCGATTTGGCTGCTTTTTATAATATACATATACTGGTTCTGTGAGCAGAAACATTTTTGCCAAAAATGGTCTCGTTAGGTGGAGACAGGGTCGAGATATTTTGAAAAATCGTATTTATGCTCTGATTTGTTCCAAATTTGGCATGTTTAGTTGAAACCTAGTAGGACATAGATTTGTAAAAAATGGCACCGCTGGGGGTGCTGATGTCAAAATAATAAGTACGTTCGACATAAAATGCATGTTTCTTCCGGTTAAAAATTCCTTCAAGAACAATTTTAACAAAACTTTTTTTAATGGAAATTTCAGTAACGTAACGCCAGGTAACGTCACGTCAGATAATTCAGCCGATTAAGCATAAAGCGGAAAAGATTTTAGCATTTCAAAACTTGGAAAATTAACCTTAAACATTTCCAATATTACTACATAAGCTGTTATACAAATAGTCTTGCCGAATTCACAGAGTTTTGCAATTTTTTACTCGAAGTCAGTATCCATTTCTGTATTTTGTAACGTCACGCCAGCGCGCAAGTTTACTAATACCTTTGAATCGCTACTACTAACAGTTGTAATTTTTTTACTGAATAAGGGGCCATTTAATTCCTATGCAACTCTAGAAAAACCTTTTGAAAATTTTGACTTTTTCAATTCTTTTTTTTTAAGATTTTGTCATACGAGCGTCACGTAACGCCAGTTTCGAAATACCAAAGAATGTAAATCTATAAGAGGAGACAACACGTTATAATTGTAGCAAGTGTGAACATCAGGAGCGTGCCTTCTCTTTTCATCCAATCACAAAACGCATTTGGGCAAAAGAGAAAGCACGCTCCTGATGTTCCCACTCGTTACACTTATAACGTGTTGTCTCATCCTACATGTCAAGTATGACATACCGTCGCATCGTGGATAGGCGGGTATGCATACCAAATTCTAGGTCTGCAGACATGTATGAAGAAATTTGAAATTTTTCAATTTTTCTGCTCGTTGTTGCGACAGGTATGAACCACCACCAGAAAGAACTTCGTACTTCTATAGAAAAGTATAAGCTCAGCAAACATTTGGAGTCAGAAATAAGGTCCACTTGCAGAACAGCAAGTTTACCGGTTAAATTGATAAATTAGCTTGCACAATCAATGGTTAGGAGTAAAATCGTTAAATATTTAGCCCAGCAATTTTCGAGGGTTAAGTTGCTAACTCTACATATGTCAATTCTGTCAGTTACAAGAATAAAAAAAATTTAGATTTAAAAAATATTTTCAACTCTGAGGTTTCGGCCAGTCTTGCGTGAAAAATATATGCCATTAAAATGTACCAAACGTATGCAGTGAAGAAGTGTCGCTAGCCAATTTGCACAGCATTTGACTTAATATTTGCCACATTCTTTAGCTTTTCTGTTTGTATTTGAAATTGTATATTCAATTTCAAATAATAAATGTAAACAATCAAAACAAACATCGAAAAAGAGAGAGTGGTGCCAACTTAATTTAGAAATCCCTCGGTTTACTTAACACAGGGCCAGCTTTCAATGCTGTAAGACATTGTCAGGTTTAGGAATATAAAAAGTTAACTCTGAGCTACTGAACTCTGTATTTATATATTTAACTCTGGATGTTCAGCAAGTGGGCCTAAGTCAATTAATTTAATTTTTTTAAACTGATTCGCAATATATCTTTACGGAAGACTATTTCGTGTAAAACACTAACAGAGAAGCCCATTGGCTACATCTTCTTGGCATACTTCGGCTCAGGGCTGGCATTGAGTCAAACGCTGGACCAGAAACCTATACCTGCTGCGTGTGCCAGAGACGGCTACACCACAACTCCACCTCCGTTAGATGCAATGCATGCAATGGGTGGAGCCACCTCAGAATTTGCTCAGGCCTTGCAACTCACAGGCACTGGACCACCGCATACATGGCCCCTTGCTACGAAGTGAAAAATTTTGTTTGAGTTTCTACACACACTCTTACAGATTTTGAGTTTATGCCGCCAAAGCAAAAACAAAATACATGTAAATTTTTGTTTTTGTACTCCTGCTATCACCTTATATTAATTCGCCTTGAAATTAACTTTCAACAAGAGCAATCAATAAAGAAAATAAGATTTTAAATAAACTATATTATAACCATATATTGGCGATCCTGCCAGGAGTCACAGATAAAGCTAGCAGCACCAACAAAAGCAACCGGAGTTTCGCAACAATCAGGAGAATTTTCGTACTACGTACATTTATAGGCTACTTCTTTACCGAACAGCCGACTGCATCCAAAGCAAGCGTTTCGCCGCTATAACCCACATCAACGCCTTATGCTGTAGCAACCGGTCGTATCTTTGGCGATTACATCTTTCAACCAAACATAATCTACGCAATCTGTTAACGCTGCAACGCAAACCCCTATAGGTATTTATCCAGAGGGACCAACACCAATGCTAACACCTTCTCAACAGCAGCAGCAGCCACCACCGCAATAGCAACCATATATCGATGGCTGAGTGGAAGATCGACCTATCTCGGCAGCCAGTTCGGAAACGCTCTATCTCAAAAAACTTTTCAAGAACGCCCTATTTCAGAATTTAATTGAAAAACACCCTATCTCAAAATTCGGTTCAAAAACGCCCTATCTCACTTCAAAATGTATTGAAAATATGCTGATATAGGGCGTTTTTGAATCGGCAGCTGAGATAGGGCGTTTTTGAAACGAATTCTGAAATAGGGCGTTCTTGAAAAGTTTTTTGAGATAGAGCGTTTTCGAACTGGCTGCCGATATAGGTCCATCTTCCACTCAGCCATCGATATGCAAACATATAGCAACAAACGCAACTACGGGTTTCAGTCGATTTTTGCTTCCGGATATCATTGATTGATGCAATATAGATATGACATCTAGTTGTCAGTCACTTTGTCGTCAAGAAGTATTGTGTTCAACAATCAATTCCATGAACCGAATAATTACATAATTTTCATGGCCGAAGTACACTCGGAGGTTTGCTATTGCCTGACGAGGGCCGACCGCTGTTAAGAAAAAACCTTTTTTCTATATTTTTTGCGATGTTGCTTTGACCAGGGCTTCAACCCAGGTGCTGATGAGTTAAAGCGCGCACTGCTTCCCACCACACCACAGCGGTAGATACCAGAAAGTAAAATCAGGCCTACAACTATTACAACAACAACTGACGCAGCAACAGTGGCAGAAGTCATTTTCAGTTTTGCTGTCACATGTAACGAAAGAATTAAATGAGTAGTTATTAATTTTTTTTCCAAAAAAAAGTCCTTTTAGGAATATTTTATAAGTTACTCTTCGAATTTGTTTATTTGTTTTAAAAATCAAAATTATTAACAAAAATTACAAAATTAATTTAAAATTTATTAACAAATTAATTTATAATTAATTAGAGATTTAACAATCTACCATTTTCAATATAATTAAATCTTAAAACCAAAATTTTTAAAAGAAATTTAGAATTATTAACGTTAACTGATATAAATCATTTTATATTAATCTAATAAATATTATTAACATTTATTTAAACTTTTAAACGTTTTTTTGTTTATAAATACATACATAAATATTATTTGTGTTAACTAAAATTATTATTACTTATATTTATTTTGTACACTTCTTCTCCAGTT
>NW_023458556.1:88434193-88452281 GCF_013731165.1 Rhagoletis pomonella | reverse complement strand
CTCGAAATATTTAGCGTTTAGCGCTGGTCTGATGAACAGCATATCATGGCGACCTATGCTGACTTTAGCATCAGACCATCTGCCCATAGTCATCTCGATTGAAAAAACCGCCGACTTTGCTTCAGCGGAACAGCGGACCTATGTCAACTTTTCTAAAGCTGACTGGATAGGCTTCGCGGGTGTTACTGAAAGCACCTTCACTGCACTACCCACGCCAACCGACGTTCACGTAGGTGAGCGTAAATTCCGCAGAGTTGTCACTGCTGCTGCAGCCCGCTTCGTTCCAGCAGGATGCATTTCAGACCCACGTCCGAATTTTCCTGCTGAATCGGCTGTCCTAGCCGATGAGCTTGACAACCTTCGTCAGGCCGACCCCGGAAATCCCCGTATCAGGGATCTTAACTCGGAGATTCGGCAACTTGTGAACGTACATAAGCGGAAGAAGTGGGAAGAGCATCTGAAGACCTGCAACTTCTGGTGTGAGTAAGCTTTGGTCAACCGTGAGGTCATTGTCCAACCCGACGAAGCGTGACGACAGAGTTGAAATAAATTTTGGAGACCGACAGTTCATACTGCATCCTCCGGTGGATAAAGCCAAACGTCGAGTAACGAGAAGGCTGCACAAACTGCCAACACCTAGTGTGCCTCTTGTTTTCACCATCGCACAGTGGGGTAATGGATCCTGAAAGTGGCGATCAATTCATAAGTATATTTAATTTAAAATATTCTGATGAATTTGTATAACTAGCACCAAGTGAAGTAAAAAAAAGACAAATCCGAAAATAGTTTAGTGGGCATTTTGTCTTTTTATGTAGGTTTTTATGGCGTTACCAAAGAGCGAGAAAAGTTAAAATTTAGTTGTTACTCCCATAAATAATTTTTATTATTAATGATAATTTGTTAAAATCCTTATCATCATTAATTACAAGTTAAACACCACTTCTATCATTATAATAATTATCCTCATCATTATCTTCATTACTATTTTCATCATCAACATTACCCACATGATCACTTTTTTAGGTAATTTTTTATATGACAATGAATACGAATTGTACAAATTTTCTCTTCTACATGTTTTTGTTAAGCCTATAAAGTAATTTAGAATATATAACCTTTAATAAAAATAATGTTGTTGTTGTTGTTGTAGCGGCTACAACAACCCCGCCCATATCGGTTAGTCCCTCAGTCGTTGTCGTCAAGCTCCACTAACGGCAGCCTTAGGAAGCGTGTAGCCTCGACGGAGTCTGTCCATAGGGACAGGGGCGTTAGTGTGGTGGGGTTTAGAGGGCATGCGAAGAGATGCTGTGAGTCATGGGGCGACTCTCCGCATGCCGGGCATTCATTTGGAATATCTTCGATTAATCTGCTCAGGTAAGAGTTCAACCTGCTGCAGTAACCAGAGCGTAGTTGGGCTATTGTGGTCCGAGTCTCCCGAGGCAGACGAAGGAGTTGCCTGTTTGGATGGCCACATCTGTGGCTCCCAACCAGGAACTGCCTGCAGAGCATTATGTTATGCTCCTTAACTGGGAGCATGTGGGCCTCCTCGTGCAGGTGGTGTGCGGCGACATCAGGAGGCATCCTGTCGCTGTCCTAAGTGCCGTGTTTTGGCAAGTCTGCAGCTTCATCCACCGCGTCCTACTACCACCGTTTGAGTCCATGTGGGAGAGAGGAGGCCTCTATGTCTTCTAGTAGCGTTGAATGGCTGACAGTGTAGAACGCCTTAGACAGGTCCAGCGCTACTAGAATGGTTCTCTCACAGGGGCGCTTTCGGTTTAGGCCACGAGTTATCTGGGTATTTATGGCGTTAAGTGCTGTTGTTGTACTGTGCACTTTACGGAACCCATTCTGCTGATGCTTCGCTGGGGTCAGGTGGTTTGTAAAATACGGGAGTAGCAAGGCCTCTAGTGTCTTCGCTACCAGGGAGAGCAGGGTTATCGGACGAAAAGACTCTCCTTTGTTGGCTGGTTTCCCCGGTTTGAGCAGTGGGACCACTCTCCCCATCTTCCAGAGGTCTGCAATGACAAGTGGCCATAGACAAGTTGAGGACCTCCGTTAGGTACGCTACTCCCGTAGGACCCAAATTATTCAGCGTCAGCATGCATATTCCGTCGGGTCCAATGGCTTTGGAGGCTTTCGCCTTCCCGATGGCTACCCTTACCTCACCGCTGGTGAAAATCAGAGGCGCACTTGGTTTTGGCAGTTTGTGCAGCCTTCTGGTCACTCGACGTTTGGCTTCATCCACCGGAGGATGCAGGATGAACTGCCGGCTAAAATAGCTCGCGCATCGCTCCGGGTCCGACGAAGTGTGTTCACCAAAGTCTATTTCAACTCTGTCGTCACGCTTCGTCGGGTTGGACAATGACCTCACGGTTGACCAAAGCTTACTCACACCAGAGGCGAAGTTGCAGGTCTTCAGATGCTCTTCCCATTTCTGCCGCTTATGTACGTTCACAAGTTGCCGAATCTCCGAGTTGAGATCCCTAATGCGGGGATTTCCGGGATCGGCCTGACGAAGGTTGTCGCGCTCATCGGCTAGGACAGCCGCTTCTGCAGGAAAATTTGTACGAGGGACCGAGATGCATCCCGCTGGGATGAAGCGGGCTGCAGCAGCAGTGACAACCGTGCGGAACTTACGTTCACCTACGTGAACGTCGGTTGGTATGGGTAGTGCAGTGAAGGCGCTTTCAGTAACATCCGCGAAGCCTTTTCAATCAGCTTTGGAAAAGTTGACATAGGTCCGGTGATCCGCGGAAGCAAAGTCGGCTGGTTTATCAATCGAGATGACTATGGGCAGATGGTCTGATGCTAAAGTCAGCATAGGTCGCCATGATACGCTGTTTATCAGACCAGCGCTGACTATTGTTAGGTCTAGCGAGCTGCAGCAGCTGTCGAATCGTCTATCTGCTCAGCCAATTGTGTTCCCCTACGATCGTTTGACTGGCTTGAATTCCAAAGATCGTGGTGCGCATTGAAGTCACCAACTACCATACGGTTTTCACCTCTGAGGAGCGCACCTATTTCAGGGTGATATCCTGCCGGGCAGCTGGTGGCAGGGGGTATGTATATGTTAAATATTTCGAGTTCGACATCGCCTGACCGGATAGCAATTCAATGACATTCTAGGATAGTATCCCTGCGATCGATGTCTGCTTCGATAAGACGATACTGCACGGTGTGGTGCAACAGTGTTGAATTGCCGTGCAGCTTCGTCTCTTGGACCGCAGCTATTAATATTCCGCGCCGACCCTTGAAGACCGTTATCTCCTCGATCTTGCTCTGAAGTCCGTTACAGTTGAATTGTAAAATCTTCGTGTGCCTAGGGAGACTTATTGGAATGTGGGGTGTTAGTGATGTGTGTTGCCGTGCCGCCACATGCTGTGCTTGCTGCTGCTGAGGCTGTTGCCCTGTGGTGTTAGTGGTCGGCGTCGCAGCTGGGGGTTGCGACCGAGCAGCACAGCATGGGCCCTCATAGTCCGTCGTCCAATCTCGCGTGGTGCGTAGTCTTGAGCATGCCCTAAAGTGACACCAGCCAAGGCAAGTGTTGCACTTGACTGATGTCACATTACGGAATATCCTGGACTGGCATACCGTGCAGATTGTCGGAGGAACTAGGAGTTGTTGGCGGTGGCGTGTGGGTGGTGGTGCAGTTGTATCTGTGGTGTGGTCTGTTGTGTCTGTGGTATTGTCTATTGTATTGTGTTGTGATGCGGTTGTGTTTGTGTTGAGTTGCTCAGGCGGACTCTGTTGTGCCGTGGAAGCAGTTCGATTGGTGCAGCAAGGGGCCACGTACGCAGTGGTCCATTGCCTGTGAGTCGTGAGGCCTGAGCAAACTCGGAGGTGGCTCCACCCATTGCATGTATTGCATCTGACGGAGGTGGAGTTGTGGAGTAATCGTCTCTGGCATTCGCAGCAGGTATATGTTTCTGGTCCAGGGTTTGACTCAATGTCAGTCCTGAGCAGAAGTATGCGAAGAAGAAGTATCCCTATGGACGTACAACTTTTGAGGGATTTCGCCGACCTAAATGGGGTTAGATCGTCGAAACAACAGCCCTTGGTCGGGTAAAATCCGAGTCATTCCGGTACGTAGAACCGGTTGTCGTGGAAATGAATGAATGAATATATATGGCTGCGTAATTAACAACTGTTGTGCTTATTTCGGGAACTCCTGCAATTTTGTTGGGGGTAGTTTTCTCAGACTTGATACAACAGGGTCGGAACTAATCAAAAGTCCATTGAATATACCTTTATTCGTCTTTTTTCTGTTGCACTTGCGAGAAAAATGTCCTTTGTAGCTCTTAAGATCTTTATTTCGCGCCTCTAAAGCTTCTTCTGACAATATACCGATAGGTAACAAAGCGTGGGATATTATCGCTGGCCCATGGATGACGGAAAACCTGTAGCCATCAAGCCAACTCTTGTTTGCTTTAAAAAAAAACGTTCTTCGTGTCTACAGGACGTATTCCAAGGAATTTTGAACTCAGAGATGAAATATCTCATCTTTTCATACAAATTCTTTTAAATTTTCATCAGATAGCCTGATGCGATCTCATTTGTCCGGTTACAACGTTAAATTTATCATTGAATTGATCGCAGCCAGATTTTTTCACTATTTCATAAAGGCTTTGAGCCTTAAAAATTATGGTTATTCTCTGTTTACCCGTCTACCCGTAACCATATTAGTTAAAAATATCATCACTATCATTATTTCTATTCACTGCACATGACATTCATTCATAGAAATAGCAACACTATAAACAATAACAAAGATTATAATTAACACTAAAAATACGAAATAAGTATGTACCATTCTTTACGGTTTCACATATACCCTATAAGTCATTGGACAAGAAAATTACGTCATTCTAATCTATTATTGTAAAATTTAATATAACATACCAGCATGCTGGTACAATATTTATTTCTTTACAAATGAGGTCCAGAAAAGATCGAAATGAGTAGAAGCGAAATTTCATAATATTTTTACCATTTGGTTAAACATCGGCTTTTTCATTTCACAATTGCAATATTATTAACTTTAATCTTCCACAAACACGGCTTTGACTCATATAGTGTAAGAAATTTAAGCCAAAATACTTTTTACTTGAAAAAAATGAGCTAATTTCACCATTCACGACACCAGCATGCTGGTACAATCATAAAAATATCAAATCGTTTTTGATGTCGCGCCAGCAGCTGGTACAATCACACCACAAGGCCATACACTGTCAATCGGCTGGTACCAACACTCGATGGCGCCACCATGCTGGTATCATGTATGGGCCCTTTAAGTCTGAGCAGATATGTACATAAATGTATACATACTTTCTTTGATACATGCAAGTAATAAAAGTTTCGCCTTTGAAACAAAACGGTATTTAGCCTACTTTTGATAATATACGTATGTACCGAACTGTTATGCCGCATATAGGGTATAAAAAAACAGCGAACAACAAACGTGGACAATAACAATATTACTTTCTTGTATGTTTTGTACTTAGTTTTCACTTGTTATATTTGGTTTTGTTCTTCATCGAGAATTTCATGTATATTTCACCAACGAGGTTATATTATATAAATTGATATACTGAAAAAGTGCGCAGACATGCCGCAACTTTTTTTTACAGAATGACACTATAATGTCCAGGGTATATGCAAATGATTACAGTTTTGCTTGATTGCACCTACTTCTCAACTATATGTCTACGTATATAGCCAAAAACCACTTATTATTACGCTTACGATAAAAATTTGTATTGCCTAAATACCTGAACAACAAGGTTCCATTGCCGTTTTTGATATATTTTTAAAGAAAACTCAGATATAGCTTGGAAATTTGAAATATTAAATCACGTTTTTCACTTTGCGCACACTCAAAGAAAAAAGCGACGACTTTAAGAGTATATTGCAAGAAAACGGTAAATTTTTGGGCAAATATTTGATTATATAGTGATGTAGAATTTTATCTACTTTCATTTGGTACTAAACCCTTCTTTGTATTTTGAAATTCATTTTTTTGAATTAATACGCAATATCGACATCAATTACCTTACTGTGCAGCGGTGAGGTTTGGGTAAGCATCGGGAAGGCGAAAGCCTCCAAAGCCATTGGACCCGACGGAATTTGCATGCTGATGCTGAAAAATTTGGGTCCTGCGGGAGTGGACTATTTAATCAAGGTCCTAAATTTGTCAATGGCCACTGTCATCATTCCAGACATCTGGAAAATGGGGAGAGTGGTCACACTGCTTAAACCGGGGAAACCGTCCAACAAAGAAGAGGCCTATCGCCCGATAACTCTCCGTTCCCCGGTAGCGAAGACACTTGAGGCCCTTTTACTCCCGCACTATACAAACCACCTGACCCCAACGAGGCATCAGCATGGGTTCCGTTAAGTGCACAGCACAACAACAGCACTTAACGCCATAAACACCCAGATAACCCGTGGCCTTAACTGAAACCGCCCCTGTGAGAGAACCATTCTAGTAGCGCTGGACCTGTCTAAGGCGTTCGACACTGTCAGCCATTCAACGCTACTAGAAGACATAGAGGCCTCCTCTCTCCCACAGAGGCTCAAACGGTGGTCGTCACTCGTCAGTAACCTTTAAAGACAAATCGAGCAAACCTAGGAAAATAAAACAGGGGGTTCAACAGGGTTGTGTCCTTTCCCCACTAATGTTTAACTTTTAGATTTCAAATCTCCCTCAACCACCAGAGGGAGTCTCGATTGCCTCTTATGCTGACGATTGCTCGATCATGGCGTCTGGGTATGGAATTGATGACTTGTGCTCGAAAGTAAACGGTTATCTCGCCAAGCTTTCTCGCTTCTTCACTGCACGGAGCCTAACCCTCTCCCGTACAAAATACTCAGCATCACTCTTTACCACTTGGACGAAGGTGGTCACACTACAACTGGGAATTCACGTCGATGACGAACCAATTCCGACGGTGAACAACCCGAGTAACCTTCGACAGTTTTCTCTCCTTTAAGGCGCATACAACCGCAATTATCAACAAAGTACAAAGCCGCAACAAAGTCCTCAAGTCGCTAGCCGGCAGCACCTGGGGCAAAGACAAAGAAACGTACGCTGGCAACGTAAAAGGCAATTGGCCGGCCGGTTCTGAACTATGGAGCGCCTGGGTGGTCGCCGCGGGCTAGTAGGACGCAGTGAATGAAGCTGCAGACCTGTCAAAACACGGCACTGAGGGCAGCGACAGGATGCCTTCTGATGTCGCCGCAACATCACCTGCACGACGAAGCCCATATGCTCCCCGTTAAGGAGCATAACACAATGCTCTGCAAGCAGTTTCTAGTTGGGAGCCACAGACGTGGTCACCCAAATAGACAACTGCTTGCAGAAGAGCCCTCGCCTAGGCACGTCAGGAGGCATCTCTACGAACAAGGACCACAATAGCCCAACTTCGCTCTGGCTACTGCAGCAGGTTGAACTCATACCTCAGCAGATTAGATGCAGATGGGGGAAACTTCGCGATAGTGCACCACGCCTAGAAAAAAATGACTTTATGGGGGGTGTAGAGGGGGTCGTACACATCACAAAACTGAAAACCGGAGGGCGAGGAAACTCATATTTTACGAGTAATTTGTCGTTAAAGTTGAAAATTTCACCTAACAAAATGTACGATAACAAACCATTTCAAACAAATACAAGTGAGCAGAACACACACATTTCAACCAAATTAAGCTCTCTGAACGTTTATCTATTTTATATTTTATTAATTTTACTGTTTAGCGATGAAGAACACGTTTATAGATTTGTTTATTTTCCATTAAAGAACCGGAATAGTATGTATGTATGTATGTATGTATATACAATGACCAAAACGAAGATGGCCGCACGTGTGAGTAATGTGTTGCCAGAATACGTTTCAAAATATGTTGCCAGATGTTCAAAGCGTAATATTATAAAGGCGAATATGATAAGTGCTAATTTATTATGTGTTCAATAGCAATTATGAGTATTATGTACGCAGAATTTTCTTTTTTGTGTTGCCTTGTCAAGTGTATAAAACACCTTCTGACAAAGTAGTATTTTTGACGTAGAACACTTTCTGCGTAGGAGGCCTTCGGCCGCGCTTAGGGATTATAACTAGGGAAGACAAAAATATGCAGATGCATATTATGACACAAATTACATATTTTGGCGAAAAAGCATACAAATGCATAAAAGTGATTATTTTGGTAATGAGTTACTTAATTTTCGCATAATTTCATTTGACAATACCTTTGTGGAGATAGCCAGGGTTGTTGACAAGGTTTGTTTAATTGACAGAAAGAAAACGTTGCCAAACAATGGGAAGTCCCGCTAGTTTTTAGCAAACAATTTTGATATAATCGTAAACATTTTTCGACTGTCGTTTTCCAATAGCGAAGCTTCGCGCTAAACCGGTTTGCCGCTAGGGCAGGCACCTTGTCGTTGGTGCGGGGGCTTAGCCGAATCGCCATTCGGTCCTTCCCTGGGAGGGGGGAACGCGGATGCTCCCGTAGCCTCTGCACTACCCCTTCTTCCAGCTGAGGGCCGCTGGCGAACGGTGACCAAGAACTGCCGCCTCCTAATCCAGGGTGTAACGCGACACCGTGCCCATTGGACGGTTTGCAGCCAGGAGGGAAAACCGGCTGTCTTTGAACGGCGCCTTCTCGGCACCGGGCCGCCTCGAGGAGTAACGGTGGCCTTACCGCGACATGGGGCGCTGGCGCGGCGGACTTCGTGAGAATTTAGACTGCTACGTCTGGCAGATCAGGCACGCAGTCGTACGAACAAGATGGTGAACAATAAAGAAAAAAAAACAAAAAAAAACAAAAAAAAACAAAAAACAACAAAAACCACAAAAACAGCAGACAACAACAACTGAGAAAGGCAAAGGTACCCCGTCAAAATCTCTGCCGAGAAGCAGTAAGCCAGAAGAGCGTAAAAGAAGTTTTCTGGAGAGCCTCTCCGATGCAGAGGCAGCGCTTTTTATAGAGCACGCGCGGGAAGATGATGAGGCACCTTCCACTAGCGCAGGCATCCGACATGAGAAAGCCCTTAAAGATACCGGTAGGCATGAGACCACCGGCAGTCGAGAATCGAGGTACGAGAGAGCGCGACATATGGAAAGGCGGGCAAAGCCACCGCCTCTTCCACTCCTAGGGCAACCTGGCGCCCTAGATGACCGTATGCGGCTAGGTCTTAGCGGATCAGGCTCCAGGCGGTATGTGAGGTACCTTGAACACGGAGACGGCAAGAGTGATGACCAATGGCGTAAGGAGACCGCACCCACGGACAAGTGGAAGAGCGGGTATCACAGCCAGCACGATAAAAAATCGCGCATTAAAACCGCACCCGCCGAAGAACGGAAGAGCGTTCAGTCTGACCACACCCGCCGATGAGCGGAAGAGCGGGCATCAAACTGAAAGAGGTACAGAGCCCGCACAGCTGAGAAGCAAGGTAGCGGGCATCAAAGAAACATCGAGAAAAGCGGGTACCATCGCAGAGAAAATACGCCGGGGCAACGCAGAAAAGGATAGGGGTATCAAGACCGCACCCGCTGTAAAGCGGCAGAGCGGGCATATAACACCCCAAACCCCCAATCCAAAGAAAGATAGGGCGCTTGCACCCACTTCGACATCGGGAACCGGGGGTGGGAACGTCGAGCAAGCGGTTTCGCGGGCGGGTGATGGACTGACGCATAGCTATTCTGATGCTCTAAGGGGCATCAGGCTGGCTGTGTTGCCCCAAAACTACCCCGCGGAAGCGCTAAGCCCAGATGAGCTGACTACCCTGCACCGCAAAATGGCTTGAAGAGACGAAAGGATAAAATTAATATGAGTATTGAAGGATAACTTAAGAGTCAAACACGACTCCAAGGTCCTTAGTCTCTGTTACTTTTTGAAGCGCACAGCTAGCAATAGTGTACTGTGTTGAAATAATATTTTGACGCTTTGACAATGTTACGTGAAAACATTTTGTTATATTCAAAGAAAGACCCGACTTCAAACACCATAAATGCAGTTTATCCAAGTGCCTTTGAAAATTTATTGCATCGGATGAGTCCTTGACAACTGTGAAAACTTTCAGATCATCGGCGTAAAGCAAATAATTCGAAAAAGAAAAGCAGTTGCTAATATCATTGATAAAAAGGACAAATAAAAGAGGTCCTAAAATGCTCCCCTGAGGTACACCTGAAGTAGCCACAAAAAAAAACTCATCGTATATACTTACAAGTATGGAATCCTATGCCCCTTTTTAACCGACTTCCAAAAAAGGAGGAGGTTATCAGTTCGTCGGAATCTTTTTTTTTTTATGTATGTTACCGCATAACTTTGGACCACGTCAACCGATTTCGATAATTCTTTGCATCGGAAAGGTAGTGTCTCAGAGGTGGTCCCATACTAATCTGGGTAAGATCCGATCAGTGGATCATGAGATATATATATATATTTTTTTTTATATGTGAGTTGAAGTCGGTTTTTTTTTTTGCTAAAAATTACTTGTTGCCTATTCTCTTTCTAACAGCGGACGTGCCTGCCAAACTGCAAAGCATGATGGCGGCAGTGTTTGACAGGCACGTTCGACGATGCGAACGGCAATGGAAGGTAAGAAATGGAAGATGGATGACATGAGAATGAAAGAATTATGAAATAGCAGAATGTCTAACCAAAACGAATTTCAAAAACCTGACAATTCGAATGACGCCAAAATGAGAGAAATGCAAAATAGCGAAATGTCGAAACAGAAGAAATAGATACAGGCACGTGTTCAAGGGTTTCGTGCAACAAAAAGAGTTGTTGTGTTGCGCCATTCAATATTAAAAAAATTTTAATGTGGTTAAATACGCTTTTTTATTAAGTTGAAAAAACTACATATTTCGCCAGCCAAAAAGTGTATAAATAAATATATAGCATCTTGCTATAAGATTTATTTATAAACACGGTATATGCTTATGGCCTTCTTCATAAAAAATAAAATAGATTTAACGAGCTCTATACAGTAACATTAAAAAAATAGATTTGTTTACTTTTTAAGAATTTTGGTATAACATTTAATAGCGATTTCGTTTCTAAAGAAAATGTTGCCTCCTCATCGCCCTCTTCTTAGTGTTTGTGCGTAGAGGGCAAGGAGAATGTTGCCTTTTTCGGTAGAAAGGAAATCGGCATAACTTAACTTTTTGTGCACCCATCTCTTTTTCTGTTTATTATTCTCAAATTTTTCTTTTCCTAAATACTCATTTGACTGAGTTTCAATTACACCCAGTAAAAATCATGATAAAAACATTAGAAAGTAAAACAATTCTCTCAATTCGTCGGCCATGATTTTTTTGACGTTTGCAAACATTTTAAAATCATATAAAATTTAAAATAAAAAAATGAAATTGTTCACAATTGTTTTTGTTTGAGATTAAAAACGAGAATGTGTGTGTGAGCTTGAGTTCGAATTTAAAAATTATATTGCTGGCAATGTTTTTATCATGGTAAAAATCAAAATATTTTATAGATTTCCTCCTTCGCACACTTCTCTCATGCTTTTTTATCGTAGTTATTATTCTGTTGACATCTAAATTGCCATTCATTTTATGTCGTTGCCAATACATTGTTTTCCGGCGTTTCCTCTGTGAACTTTTATAACTACATTCATAAAAATATTACTAATTTTGGTTTATAATTTTTTTCCATCTTGCTATCTATATTAGACTGTTCCAAGAATATATGGAAAAAACTTGTTTGCAAATTTTGATATGCATACCCTCTATATTTGTGCTTTTTAGCCTAAATAGCATATATATGAAGTTTTATGGCCGTAGGCTAACGATAACCCGTGCCGACTTTTATTTGAAGTTTTAGTTAATAACTTGAACTAAGGCTGCCAAATCGTCCATGAAAACTTTGGAAATGCAATAAATTCGAAATGTTTCCAATATTTGAACGCATTTCTAGTAAATCTGCATATTTAAATTTTTAATAGGACGACAGGATTTCTCCCAAGGACATCGAAAAAATTAATTAATCGAAAAGTATAGCGGCTTTTTAACGGTGTATTACAAGGCTGCAAAACGATATGTTTTCTATTCGAATAATTTGTGTATGTCCTGAAGGATTGCGATTGTAGAACATTTTTTAATAGGTGTGACAGAGCGTATGATGAACATTAAATTATTAAATTCAACTTGTATTACAAATTTTTATCCTCATTTAAAAAAATACCTTTCATAATACTAAATAATCAAAATAAATCGTTTTAGTCTTTGACATGTCCTCTCGGGTTGATATAATGGTTTTACTTTCCTTTTGACATAAAAAAATTTAACTAAACATAATTTTTATATCGTACTGATTTACAACAGTTGAAAAGCCTGAAGGGACATATAAAATAAGAAAGCATATGATTTGGTTTATTTAATATTTTGTAAGGCATTTTTTTAAGAAAAAGGAATGTAGTAGAAAAGTTGAATTTAATAATTTTGTATTCATCATACGCCCTGTCAGACCAATTAAAAAATGTTCAGAATTGCACGTTTTCAGGAGATACACAAATTTTTGTACTAGAAAAGATACATATGTATGTACGGCAGGATTTCTCCCAAGGACATCGAAAAAATTAATGAATGGAAAAAGAATAGTGGATTTGAAGGGGTGTATTACAAGGCTGCAAAACTATATGTTTTTTAGTCGAATAATTTGTGCATGTCCTGAAAATTTGCAATTTTAGACCATTTTTTAATTAAATTTTTATATTCAAATTTTTAACAAATGCTTTTCCTCCTTTAAAAAAATGCATTTCATAATATTAAATAAACAAAATAAAGTGTTTTAGTGTTTGACATGTCCTCTCGGGTTGATTAAAGAATAAATGTGGCAGTATTAATTACAAAATTTTTAAAATATCCTTTGAAATTTGTATCCTTTAGTATCCTTCTATATATTAATAAGATTTAAATTAAACTAAGATTCTTCCAAACTCATTCAAAATTGAAGATCTTGAAGGATAATATTTTTAAAGGACATTTTTGACATGTTCCAGAAGGATAATTGGAAACAAAAGTTATAGTTAATCTTGTTTCGAATTCTTCTTTCATTTGGTACCCATATCCCCATATTTTGTGTAAACTTTTGGAAATATATTATAATTTTTGGTCCTTTGGAAAAAATCCTGACTACCAGGTAAAAAACCAAAACGCAGATTTACCAAATATTATGTCCTAATACTGTAGGGTAGGGATGGGCGGCAGGACAGCTCGCGCGCAGCAGCGCGGGCAAGCAGGTGCTTGATGCGGGGTAAAAATGTAAAACCGAAAGGGTAAGCAATAGCCGTGCACGTGTATTAACCCATTTTATGCAATGTATATTGCCAAAGGTCGGCCGCTGTGGTGTAGTGGTAAGCAGTGCGCGCTTCCACTCCGCAACGCCTGGGTTCAAACCCTGGTCAAAGCAACATCGCAAAAAATATAGAAAAAATGTTTTTTCTTAACAGCGGTCGTCCGTCGGCAGGCAATGGCAAACCTCCGAGTGTATTTCTGCCATGAAAAACAGCTTCTCATAAAAATACAGTCGCCGTTCGGAGTCGGCGTAAAACTGTAGGTCCCTCCGCTTTGTGTGACAACATCAAGGTGCACGCCGCAAATCAGAGGAGAAGCTCGGCCAAACACTAACATATGTGTAAGCGCCAATCTATTATTATTATTATTATATTGCCAAAGGCTATTATATTCACCTCTTTGTTTATAGAGGAACAATTTCTAACTATATTTGTAGTCTTTTTATTAAAAATAATTCAACATCATTTAACCAATTAAATTTTTTTTTATTAATAAATCAATAAAGTTTAAATTGATTATACATATGTAAAAAATAGTATGTGCTAATTCATACTGGCGAACAATAACGTGTTAACGATCTTGCTTGCGCATGTGTTCGTAAATAAGAGAGCCGAGCGCTGCTACTAGGCTCAGTCGGTAGAAAACCGTCATATAAAAAGGTTGTTTTGCGCATGGTAGTCCTTTTTCCAAGCAAATTTCTAACGAAAATTATCTGCGCAAGAACAACCCCTCCCTTTGAAAATTTGCGACCAACTGAACGCTGACAATGCAAAAGTGAATTACAAAACAGCTAATATGCGCGCAAGCAAGTCGGTACTCACCACCAGTGTTGCCATTTCTGTTTCTGCCGTCCGGCCAGATTAATAAACAAAAATCGCTAGAATCCTGCTAAATCATTTAAATTCTGTAAACTCTTATGAAAAAAGAGTTTCTTTTATAATTTAGCAGTTAAACTTTATTTGATAAAATTAGAGATCATATGCTTATAAAAAACCATCAGTTTTTTAACAATAACAAAATTGGAACTTCGTTATATGGTTCTATAACCAGTGTTCGGATTTTGTGGCATTAAATAAAGTATAAAAATTGGTCATAAGAATGTCGTCTTCGTTTTCGTGACTGTTGAGCTCGTTGGAGTTTGTAAAATGTAGTCAATGCAAAACTTATTTGCACTTTTATGTCCATACCTGCAATTAAAAAAAAAAAATAAATAAAGCATTTGCACAAGTGCTGTCAAATTAAATATACACCTTTGATTTAATCAAAATGTATATACATACACTTCACTTTGCATCGTTAAAAATTAATTTTTTCATGTTAGCTGAGCCGAAGATACCTAAAAATATTCGACAACTATATAATACTATTAGAATACCTTTCCCGCCATGTTCAGTGCTTATTTAGTGCATTTTATTCTGGATACGAAAATCTTTTTATACACATAAGTATGTATGATGTTTTGATTTGTCCCCAGTTTTGGTGCTTTTAGGAAAGTTGGCAGCCATGGGGTCTCACATTCCTGAGTACTCACATATACTTGTTCTCTCATTCCGATCACACATACAGATGCAATTCGCGCAAAATTTTCTGTTTCCCCCCCCCCCTCCCCCCGGGCATAATTACCTCACCTCATCTACCCAACGGTTTGCACATTTGCCCGCGGTTTGCACGTTTGGGCATTTTGCCCGTATGTGCACATTATGCCCATCGCTACTGTAGGGAGTATAGTAATACCGTCTTATAAGGAAGTAAAATGAGTAAATTAACAAAACACGCGAACTGCAACAAGCTTATTCTGATAACTTTGACTGCAAGTCGGCACGAGTTGCCGTGGTTAGAATTGCATAAAATTTTATTCGGATATTTTTTAAGATAACACCAATGAAATGAGGGGGTATGCGTAAAAAAAAACAATTTTGGTTTTTTGGGACAGTCTAATCTATATATATAAAATAAATAATATAAAAAAAACTTTTTAATATACAACGCTTTTATAAATGGACTAAAAAGTAGAAAATAATATTTCTCAGTCCCATAGAATTTGTTTTGATAACTTTTGATTTTGAAATTTTTAGTAAAAGTCATTATAAACTATCTTTGAAATTGAAAATGAAAAACGTGGAGCGCATGCAATACAAAGCATTCGATTTAATTGACAATAGTCAAACTACATAACGTAGACCTAAAATTTCTACAGCGAAAGTAGAACTTTGAAATCGATTTTAAGCGGTCGTTATTCATATACCCACATACATACATACATATATTACTTTTCATATCAATTCAAGTGTATTACATGCGCCCCACGCTTTTCATTTTCAATTTCATAGATTGTTTATAATGACTTTTGCTAAAATTTCAAAATCAAAAGTTATCAAAACAAATTCTATGGGACTGAGAAATATTATTTTCTACTTTTTAGTCCATTTATAAAAGCATTGTATATTAAAAAGTTTTTTTTTATATTATTTATTTTCTACTTTTTAGTCCTGTCTGAATAAAATTTTGCAATAGATATTGAAATAATTCAACGATATCAATAGAAAGGTGCACACACATGCATTTACATATGTATGTACATACAAACGAGCACCAATTAATTTTATTTAAAGAAATGGCGTGTCGTCTATTTCCGCTGTAGCAAACGTAGTAGATAGGGCGACATCTAGATGTCATCTACCTCGCCCTATTCACTACAGCTGTCGCCCTATGCACTATGCTTTTTTATAGGAACTTTTCAAAGCTTTGCTTTGGTGTCGGACACACAACATTGAAAGTTTCTGGATCCACAACATTGAAAGTTTCTGGACGCACAACATTGCAAGTTGATAAAAGCGTTGTAATAATAGCCGTTTTCGTTGTTCGGAGTTAACCCAAAAACTACTGCATAGATTTCAGTCAAATTTTCTGAGGTTATACCTTGCATATATGGTCCTATTACAGACTACCAGAAAATTCGCTAGGTGGCGCTGGGGTCGAGTTATTAAAAAAATATTTATTCATATTTATGAACCGATTTCATTCAAATTCAAAACGTGTGCTACCTCCATGATGAAAAATACGTATGCGAAAAATACACTCGCTAGGTGGCGCTGGAGTCGAGTTATTTATAAAAATCGTATTTACGATCCGATTTCTTTTAAATTCAAAACGTACGCTACCAGCATAATTGAAAATACGTTTACCAAAAATAGACCCGCTAGGTGGCGCGGAAGTCGAGTTCTTTATTAAAGTCTTCTTTATACCCAAGTTAAACAATTTGTAGAAAACTACAAAAAAGTGTAACAAATTTTCACCTAAATTTCAAACTTTTTCTCGGAAATGTTTGAATTTTTCTGAATACACAGCTTTATAGCCCAATCAATTTTAGTCTGATAATGTGCAAGTTTCAAGTGGCTAAAAGTTACCGCTGACTTTTTAGAATTTTTTTCGCCAAGGATATTGCGGTTTTATTCCATATACAAATAAATTGAGTTTATTCATTATATGGAGGCCTATGCGACAAAAAAAATTCTAAAAAATTAACGGTAATTCGTAGCCACTTGAAATTTGCACATTATCAGACTAAAATTGCAGGTGCTAAAAAACTGTGTACTCAAAAACATTATATCACTTCCGAGAAAAATGTTTGAAATTTAGGTGAAAATTTGTTACACTTTTTTGTAGTTTTCTACAAATTGTTAAACTTGGGTATATATGGCGTTTGTCTGAGAATGAACTGAATTTTAATTGAAAATTCTTAAAAATAAATAAATAAACATAAGTGGCACACAATATCACTTTGAAATGGCGTGCTATAGATATGACCGATACTGTACATACATAAAATGATAGCCGTTTTCGTTGGTCGGACTAAACTCAGAAACCAGTCAAATTGTCGGAGGTTAAACCTTGCATATATGGTCCTATTATAGCCTACTAGACAACACGCTGGTGGCGCTGGAGTAGAGTTACTTATAAAAATCGTATTTATCAACCTATTCCGTTCAAATTCGCAAAGTGAGCTACCTGTATAATGAAAAATTCGTTTCCTAAAAATTACCAGCTATATTTTATAAAATCTGATTGAAATTCATAATGCGTATTCATTTCATGGCAGGCAGTGGTTTTGCAGAAAAGGGACCTAATGGATTGCGCTGCAGCCGAAATATATAGAAACCAACACGGGGTTTGGTCTGCTTTGGCCCTATATTCATCTTAGACGAATTTGCTTTTCATATTAAATTTCGTTTAAGTATGCATGTAAAGACCGCAACATTGTGTAAGCGCGCCTTTGCCTGACGACCTCATACAGCCTAAATGCGATCTTGCCCCTACCTGCGATTGACGAAACTGCTCGGGGCGGCCTTAGTACAGCAGTAAGACTCAAAGAAACCAGTTCATAAATATTAAGGTAAGAATTCTTGGCCCTCCTATAACTGAAAACCTGAAAACGCTCATCTGTGTTCTTTAGTTTCCTTATAAGGACTTTTATTGGCTTACATGGTACATCAGACCAATGTTGAAGTTGCAAATCATTGAAGAATATTACGCACGCTTGGCAGAGATCTCACAGGTGGAAATAAGACCATCGGTAAAACTCATGACATCGAAAGGGATTAGTATTCCATATGGTATCACAGCGCTACTATTCTTGGCCTACGTGTGAGGAGGATTCTGCTCTTTATTCGTTTCAATTTAAACTAAAAATGTTTACTTTACAGACCGCTTTTGCTTTTAAACGCTATTTTTGACGTGTGTCAAGTTAGCACTACACTTTTCGAAATTGGAAAAGTTAA
>NW_023458556.1:88430046-88434093 GCF_013731165.1 Rhagoletis pomonella | reverse complement strand
ATGCGGAGAGACCCCACATGACTCGAAACATCTCTTCGCATGCCCGGCAAACCCGACATCCCTAACGACCTTGTCCTTATGGGCAAACCCCGCAGAAGCTGCACGCTTCCTAGGGTTGCCGTTAGTGGAACTTGACGACAACGACTGAGATACCAACCGATCTGGGCGGGGTTGTTGTAGCCGCTACAACAACAACAACAATCAGGGAAACTCCTTCAGGTGGCTGGGGGAGTTTCGAGATATAGAAGTTAAAAAGTAAGGGGGAGAGAACACCACCTTGTGGAACCCCTTGTTTTATTCTTCTAGGTTTCGAGGTTTGATCTCTGAAGATTACTGATGATTGCCGACCACTCATATAATTCGCCGACCATCGCTTCAGTCCCTGTGGGAGAGAGGAGGCCTCAATGTCTTCTAGCAGCGTGGAATGGCAGACGGTGTCAAACGCCTTTGACAAGTCCAGCGCTACTAGGACAGTTCTCTCACAGGGGCGGTTTCGATTTAGGCTGCGGGTTATCTGGGTGTTTATGGCGTTAAGTGCTGTTGTTGTGCTGTGCACTTTACGGAAGCCATGCTGATGTTTCGCTGGGGTTAGGTGGCAGGTGAAGTATGGGAGCAGCAGGGCCTCAAGTGTCTTCGCGACCGGGGAAAGGAGCGTTATCGAGCGATAAGAGTCTCCTCTGTTGGCGGGCTTCCCCGGTTTCAGCAGTGGGACCACTCTCCCTGATTTCCACACATCAGGAATGATGAGAGTGGTCATAGACAAATTGAGGACCTCCGTGAGGTATGCTACCCCCACAGGCCCCAAATGTTTCAACATCAGCATACAGATTCCGTCGGGTCCAATGGCTTTGGAGGCTTTCGCCTTCCCGATGTCTCCCTTTACTTCACCGCTGGTGAAAACAAGTGGTGCATCGTTTTTGGGCAGTTTGTGCAGCCTCCTGGTCACTCGACGTTTGGCCTTGTCTACCGAAGGATGCAGTGTGAATTGCCGACTGAAATAGTTCGCGCATTTCTTCGGGTCCGATGAGGCGTGACCTTCGAATGAAATTTCCACTCTGTCATCACGCTTCGTCGGGTTGGACAAGGACCTCACGGTTGACCAGAGCTTACTCACACCAGAGGTGAAGTTACAGGCCTTCAAGTGCTCTTCCCACTTTGTCCGCTTCTGTTGATTTACCAGTTGCCGAATCTCCAAATTAAGTTCCCTCAAGCGAGGGTCCCCGGGGTCGACCTGGCGTAGGTGGTCACGCTCATTTGCTAGTACAGCTGCTTCAGCCGGGAAATTTGGGCGGACTTCCGCGATGCGTCCGGACGGTATGAAGCGAGCTGCTGCGGCTGTGACTACCTTGCGGAACTGGCGTTCGCCAGCATGTACGTCTGTGGGTGTGGGGAGGGCGGCGAAGCTGCTCTCGGTAACTTCCGCGAAGCCGTTCCAATCAGCTTTGTTGAAGTTGGTGTAGGTTCGGTGATCCGCGGGAGCAAAGTCGGTGGGCTTATTGATCGAGATGATTATGGGCAGATGGTCTGATGCTAACGTTAGCATAGGTCGCCATGATATGCTATTTATCAGACCAGCGCTAGCAATTGTTAGGTCTGGCGAGCTGCTGCAGCTGCCCACAATCCTGGTGGGGGCGTCGTCGTTCATGGTGCAGAATGTCGAATCGTCTATCTGCTCAGCCAAACTGTTTCCCCTCCGATCATTGGCCAGGCTTGAGTGCCAAAGATCGTGGTGCGCATTGAAGTCACCTACTACCAATCGGTTTTCGCCTCTGAGTAGCGCACCTATGTCAGGGAGATATCCAGCCGGGCAGCAGGTGACAGGGGGTATGTACACGTTAAATATTTCGAGCTCGACATCGCCTGACCGGACAGCTATGCCCTGACATTCTAGGGTAGTGTCCCTTGGGTCGATGTCTTCTTCGATTAGCCGATACTGCACTGTGTGGTGTAGAATGAACGCTAGTCCACCACCATTTACTCGCTCGCGATCTTTACGGAGCACATTGTAGGCGGCGCAACCCAACAGAGTTGAGTTGCTGTGCAACTTCGTTTCTTGGACCGCAGCTATCAATATGCCGTGCCGACCCATGAAGACTGCTATCTCCTCAATCTTGCTCTGGAGTCCGTTGCAGTTGAGTTGGAGTACGTTCATGTGCCTTGGGAGGCTGGTCGCGATACGGGGGGTCAGAGAAGTGTGGGGCCTACCTTGGGCCTGTTGCGCCTGACGCAGTTGCTGTTGCAGCCTGATGGTAGGTGACTGCGATATGGGCGTTGTTGTCTGCGTCGGCGGTGCACTACAGCAAGGGGCGCTGTAGTTTGTAGTCCATTCGCGAGTGGTGCGTAGACCAGAACATAGCCGGAAGTGGCACCAGCCAAGGCATGTGTTGCATTTGACTGATGTCACATTCCGGTATATTCTGTTCTGGCACACGGAGCAGATGGTGTGGGCAACCAGTAGCTGCTGGTTGGCTCGCACTCGCGAGTGGGACCGGCCGGTAGGTTGTGTGGGAGGGGTGTGTTGGGAGGTTTGCTGTTGCTCAGGGGAGCTTCTAGGGGCCGTGCAGGCTCTTCGGGTGCTAGGTCGCACCCGTGCATTACGCGAGTGGGTAGCCGTGGAGGCTGATTGTGCCATTTGGCTTGAGCAACAGGGAGCCACAAAGTTTGTGGTCCACTCCCGGTGAGACCTAAGGCCAGAGCAGGTTCTTAGGTGACTCCACCCGTTGCAGGAGTTGCACCTAACCGAAGTGGAGTTCGGGTGGAGTCGATTCTGGCAAACACAGCAGAAGTAAATTTCAGGTCCGGGGTTGGGCTCTACGCCCGCCCGGAGAAGAAGGATGCGGAGCACTCCGGCTGCAAGGTATTGCTCCATGGACGGATAATGATTAATGGGTATCGCCGATCTAGACGGGGTTAGATCGCCGAAACAACAGCCCTTGGTCGGGTGAAACCCGAGTCATTCCGGTACGTAGAACCGGCTGTCGTGGGAATGATGGCTGTAGCCATCGATGACAATGCTGTTATAAGGCTGTTGAGTTGCTGTGCATCCATTTTGCACAGCTTATAAAAATTTTCACCGACGTCGCCAATCTGTTATGTCTTCTTTTGCTTTTTATTCAACGACTTACAATTCAATAGAGAAGGTAGTTATAATTCATGTTAGCGATGTACAAACTAGGAATGATACTTATTGAGTAGAGTTACCATACTTATGTAATAAGTAGTTGAATCTAATAAGTGAAGACACATAATAGGCAGTAAGAGCTAGTACCGTCCGAAAACACTACAGTACAGATATATCAATAAACACGTACGAAAGAAAAGGAACACATACGTTTACAAATAAACATGTACACAACACATATACAAAAACGGCAACTCAAGTACACAATACATTGACAAAAACGGTACTAGACTGTCTCGCTTTGATTTCGGAATGCTTACACATTGAGAAGTTAGCTTACTGCCAATATAGAAGTATTACATATATGCATTGTATAGGCTTACAAGTATGGAAAGCGCCATTTTGTTTGTTTACATTTGAAAACAGCTGAGATCACCTGATTTTCAATTCTCTCATTCTCCGCACAGAGTTACATTAAAGTTTCAGAAAAAACTTTAAAATGTAAATTGAGAAATATTTTAGAAAAATGTGTTTTTATTCATTTCAATTGATTAAATAAGAAATTAAAAATGCTTGCCAAGTCTTGCATTTCCAATAATAACGATAAATGTGTATATTCCAGGCAATAATTTAAAATATTTGTGAAACATACCGTTTTGCGCTAAAATCCAACAATGTGTGTAAAATTCGTAGTCATTGTTTCTGTTTTGAATACGATATTCGTGCCTGCCGGTGGAAAAAATAGGTAAATTTGCATTTATTTTTAAGAAAACATATAAATTAAAATATATTTCTTTCCAGAGCGACATACGGAAAAGTAAGGTGATAAATTTGTATGATAAATACCGCGGAAACTCTTTTGCATAAAAATTTCTATTCTAATTTGCATTTGAATTATGATATCAACAGGGATGCTTTGGAACGTA
>NW_023458556.1:88427945-88429946 GCF_013731165.1 Rhagoletis pomonella | reverse complement strand
AGAGTCGACGAAATACTTAACAAGATAAAAGACTGCAAATATTTCTGTAAACTCGATTTGTATAATGCATATCTTTATGTACAAGTAGATGATGAGAGTCAGCACATTCAAACTATATCGACACATAGAGGTACATACCGCATAAACAGACTTTCGTTCGGAATTAAAACAGCTCCAAGTGAATTCAATCGTATCTTTGATCAGATTCTATATGATCTGCCAGGAACATCATCATACTTTGACGATATAATTGTGTTCGGCAAAACAATGCAAGAATGTGAAGGAAGGTTGAAGAAATGCCTGAAT
This sequence comes from Rhagoletis pomonella, assembly GCF_013731165.1. NCBI lineage: Eukaryota > Metazoa > Arthropoda > Insecta > Diptera > Tephritidae > Rhagoletis > Rhagoletis pomonella. The sequence continues at coordinate 88,429,640 of NW_023458556.1, read as the reverse complement.
AAGCTAAAATAATGTAACCTACACGTTAATAAAGATAAATGTCAATTTTACAAAGAAAAAATTCAGTACCTAGGATATACGGTAGAACACAACAAAATTACAAAATGTTCGGAAAAAGTAAAGGCAATTCTAGGGATTCCTGCCCCGAAGAATATAGACGAACTAAATCCCCTTTCAGACACGTCAAGTCTTGAAAGCAATTTTTATCGCATTTTCTTTTGTGTTTTCTCTTTGCTTCCACACGCGTCAAGTTTTATTGAATTCAAGTCCTCGGATCTTTAAATGGGAATCAACGAAAAGATCAAAAGAGAACTAGAGAGAAAACTTGCAACGAATTGACGGTACGGAGGTATCTGTACTCTTCCCACCTCCTTCACCAACGAACGAGCAGACTTGAAAGCAAGACTTGACGTGTCTGAAAGGGGACTAAGGAGATTTCTAGGAATGATAACCTACTATGCACGGTTTATTCCTAATTTGTCAACAATTACCACCCCATTAAGAAAACTATTATCTAAAAATACTAAATTCAAATGTTCGAACCAATGTCAATTATCTTTTGAGAAACTTAAAAACGAAATAGTAACTGATCGAATTTTAATGCCATACAATGAAAAATTACCGGTAACGTTAACATGTGACGCTAGCCCTACGGGCATTGCAGCAGCACTTGCCCACGAAGTGGAAGGAACAGAGCATCCTATTGCATTCATTTCAAGGGCTCTTACTCAAGCAGAGCAGCATTATAGTCAGCTAGATCGGGAAGCACTTGCAATAATATTTGCAGTTGATAAATTTTTCCAATATTTATATGGCAGAGATTTCACGTTAGTGACAGATAATCACCCACTTTCAAGAATATTACATCAAAACGAAAAAATGCCGGCAATGACATCGGCACGCCTAATTAGATACGCATCTTTCCTCCAAAGATTTAACTATAAAATGAAACATCGGAAATCCCAACAAATTGCGCATGCTGATTGCTTATCCAGAGTTCCCGCAAAGGATTCGTCAAATCGCTTCACACATTTCCTAGACGAAGAAGTAATAGCAGTACATGAGCAGACAATAAATACGATTGCCACGAATACAGTTACGGTAACATCTACTGAAATGGAAACAGGAAATGACCCGGAACTAGCTCAATTAAGAACAAATTTAAAAACTGGAAAAAACCGAGATCCAGAATACTCGCTACAAGGTGGTATTATACTAAGAGGCCAACGAGTAATAATTCCAATGCCCTTGCGCAACGAAATATTAATAGAACTGCATTACACCCATCTCGAGTAGTGAAAATGAAACAACTGGCTCGGAGGTATTGTTACTGGAAAGGGATCGACGCAGATATAGAGCGTATGGTAAAAGGATGCCGTGATTGTGCTTTGGTTAGGAAGACCCGCCACAAAACACCACCCATGTTTGGGAACAACCAAAAGAAAACTTTGAAAGAGTTCACATGGACTATGCAGGGCCATACCAGAATTGCTATTTCTTCGTTATTGTTGACGCGAAATCTAAGTGGTCTGAAGTGAAAGTAGGAAGAAGTGCACCCACATCTGAGAGCACGATTGAATTACTTCGAAGTATTTTTGCAACACATGGTCGGCCACAAGTATTCGTTTCCGATAACGCAACGATTTTTCAGAAATATTTGCAGTCTTTTATCTTGTTAAGTATTTCGTCGACTCT
>NW_023458556.1:88420824-88427845 GCF_013731165.1 Rhagoletis pomonella | reverse complement strand
TTTTTGTCAATGTATTGTGTACTTGAGTGCCGTTTTTGTATATGTGTTGTGTACATGTTTATTTATAAACGTATGTGTTCCTTTTCTTTCGTACGTGTTTATTGATATATCTGTACTGTAGTGTTTTCGGACGGTACTAGCTCTTACTGCCTATTATGTGTCTTCACTTATTAGATTCAACTACTTATTACATAAGTATGGTAACTCTACTCAATAAGTATCATTCCTAGTTTGTACATCGCTAACATGAATTATAACTACCTTCTCTATTGAATTGTAAGTCGTTGAATAAAAAGCAAAAGAAGACATAACAGATTGGCGACGTCGGTGAAAATTTTTATAAGCTGTGCAAAATGGATGCACAGCAACTCAACAGCCTTATAACAGCATTGTCATCGATGGCTACAGCCATCATTCCCACGACAGCCGGTTCTACGTACCGGAATGACTCGGGTTTCACCCGACCAAGGGCTGTTGTTTCGGCGATCTAACCCCGTCTAGATCGGCGATACCCATTAATCATTATCCGTCCATGGAGCAATACCTTGCAGCCGGATTGCTCCGCATCCTTCTTCTCCGGGCGGGCGTAGAGCCCAACCCCGGACCTGAAATTTACTTCTGCTGTGTTTGCCAGAATCGACTCCACCCGAACTCCACTTCGGTTAGGTGCAACTCCTGCAACGGGTGGAGTCACCTAAGAACCTGCTCTGGCCTTAGGTCTCACCGGGAGTGGACCACAAACTTTGTGGCTCCCTGTTGCTCAAGCCAAATGGCACAATCAGCCTCCACGGCTACCCACTCGCGTAATGCACGGGTGCGACCTAGCACCCGAAGAGCCTGCACGGCCCCTAGAAGCTCCCCTGAGCAACAGCAAACCTCCCAACACACCCCTCCCACACAACCTACCGGCCGGTCCCACTCGCGAGTGCGAGCCAACCAGCAGCTACTGGTTGCCCACACCATCTGCTCCGTGTGCCAGAACAGAATATACCGGAATGTGACATCAGTCAAATGCAACACATGCCTTGGCTGGTGCCACTTCCGGCTATGTTCTGGTCTACGCACCACTCGCGAATGGACTACAAACTACAGCGCCCCTTGCTGTAGTGCACCGCCGACGCAGACAACAACGCCCATATCGCAGTCACCTACCATCAGGCTGCAACAGCAACTGCGTCAGGCGCAACAGGCCCAAGGTAGGCCCCACACTTCTCTGACCCCCCGTATCGCGACCAGCCTCCCAAGGCACATGAACGTACTCCAACTCAACTGCAACGGACTCCAGAGCAAGATTGAGGAGATAGCAGTCTTCATGGGTCGGCACGGCATATTGATAGCTGCGGTCCAAGAAACGAAGTTGCACAGCAACTCAACTCTGTTGGGTTGCGCCGCCTACAATGTGCTCCGTAAAGATCGCGAGCGAGTAAATGGTGGTGGACTAGCGTTCATTCTACACCACACAGTGCAGTATCGGCTAATCGAAGAAGACATCGACCCAAGGGACACTACCCTAGAATGTCAGGGCATAGCTGTCCGGTCAGGCGATGTCGAGCTCGAAATATTTAACGTGTACATACCCCCTGTCACCTGCTGCCCGGCTGGATATCTCCCTGACATAGGTGCGCTACTCAGAGGCGAAAACCGATTGGTAGTAGGTGACTTCAATGCGCACCACGATCTTTGGCACTCAAGCCTGGCCAATGATCGGAGGGGAAACAGTTTGGCTGAGCAGATAGACGATTCGACATTCTGCACCATGAACGACGACGCCCCCACCAGGATTGTGGGCAGCTGCAGCAGCTCGCCAGACCTAACAATTGCTAGCGCTGGTCTGATAAATAGCATATCATGGCGACCTATGCTAACGTTAGCATCAGACCATCTGCCCATAATCATCTCGATCAATAAGCCCACCGACTTTGCTCCCGCGGATCACCGAACCTACACCAACTTCAACAAAGCTGATTGGAACGGCTTCGCGGAAGTTACCGAGAGCAGCTTCGCCGCCCTCCCCACACCCACAGACGTACATGCTGGCGAACGCCAGTTCCGCAAGGTAGTCACAGCCGCAGCAGCTCGCTTCATACCGTCCGGACGCATCGCGGAAGTCCGCCCAAATTTCCCGGCTGAAGCAGCTGTACTAGCAAATGAGCGTGACCACCTACGCCAGGTCGACCCCGGGGACCCTCGCTTGAGGGAACTTAATTTGGAGATTCGGCAACTGGTAAATCAACAGAAGCGGACAAAGTGGGAAGAGCACTTGAAGGCCTGTAACTTCACCTCTGGTGTGAGTAAGCTCTGGTCAACCGTGAGGTCCTTGTCCAACCCGACGAAGCGTGATGACAGAGTGGAAATTTCATTCGAAGGTCACGCCTCATCGGACCCGAAGAAATGCGCGAACTATTTCAGTCGGCAATTCACACTGCATCCTTCGGTAGACAAGGCCAAACGTCGAGTGACCAGGAGGCTGCACAAACTGCCCAAAAACGATGCACCACTTGTTTTCACCAGCGGTGAAGTAAAGGGGGACATCGGGAAGGCGAAAGCCTCCAAAGCCATTGGACCCGACGGAATCTGTATGCTGATGTTGAAACATTTGGGGCCTGTGGGGGTAGCATACCTCACGGAGGTCCTCAATTTGTCTATGACCACTCTCATCATTCCTGATGTGTGGAAATCAGGGAGAGTGGTCCCACTGCTGAAACCGGGGAAGCCCGCCAACAGAGGAGACTCTTATCGCTCGATAACGCTCCTTTCCCCGGTCGCGAAGACACTTGAGGCCCTGCTGCTCCCATACTTCACCTGCCACCTAACCCCAGCGAAACATCAGCATGGCTTCCGTAAAGTGCACAGCACAACAACAGCACTTAACGCCATAAACACCCAGATAACCCGCAGCCTAAATCGAAACCGCCCCTGTGAGAGAACTGTCCTAGTAGCGCTGGACTTGTCAAAGGCGTTTGACACCGTCTGCCATTCCACGCTGCTAGAAGACATTGAGGCCTCCTCTCTCCCACAGGGACTGAAGCGATGGTCGGCGAATTATATGAGTGGTCGGCAATCATCAGTAATCTTCAGAGATCAAACCTCGAAACCTAGAAGAATAAAACAAGGGGTTCCACAAGGTGGTGTTCTCTCCCCCTTACTTTTTAACTTCTATATCTCGAAACTCCCCCAGCCACCTGAAGGAGTTTCCCTGATCTCGTACGCTGATGACTGTTCGATTTTGGCGTCTGGGAATGGAATTGATGACCTCTGCTCAAAAGTAAACGGCTATCTCTCCAGCCTTTCTCGCTTCTTCACTGCAAGGAGCCTAACCCTCTCCCCAACGAAATCAACGGCGACCCTCTTCACCACCTGGACGAAGGAGGTCAGGCTTGAATTAGGCATTCACGATGACGGCACACCAATACCGACGGTGAACAACCCGAAAATTTTAGGGGTTACCTTTGATAGCCTGCTCTCTTTCTCCGCGCACACAACCGCAGTTGTCAACAAAGTACAGAGCCGCAACAAGGTCCTCAAGTCGCTCGCCGGCAGCACTTGGGGCAAAGACAAAGAAACGTTGTTGGCAAGTTTGGACGCCGGGGACTAGTTGGACGCAATGGACGAAGCTACAGACTTGTCAGAACGCCGCTCGCCGGACAGCGACTGGGTGCCTTCTGATGACGCCTGAGCATCACCTACACAGTGAGGCCCAAGTGCTCCCCGTAAGGGAACACAACAAGATGCTCTGTAAGCAGTTTCTTGTGGGGTGTCACAGAAGTGAACACCCCAACAGACCACTGCTGGAGGAGGAGCCTCCGCCCAGGCACGTCAGGGGGCACCTATTCATGTACAAGGACGCAGTCCAGACCTACACAGACCAACCACTGGACCCAATGACGTACAGACGAGCGATTAACGACATTCATAGGGAGTCTGTCTCCACCTACCTCGACTCCCGGCCTAGGAATGTCGTTATCGGAGCCCAATCACCACCTGTGGAAGAGACGGAGCTTCAGTTACCTAGAGAGACCCGCGTTACCCTGGCTCAGTTACGGTCTGGATATTGTAGCCGCCTAAACAGCTACCTGTCCAGACTCGACCCAAACATCCCAAATGAGTGCCCGGCATGTGGAGACTCCCCCCACGACACCAACCACCTCTTCACATGCCAGCTCAATCCGACTCAACTAACACCTCACTCCCTTTGGTCCGACCCCATCGAAACAGCTCGTTTCCTGGGCCTACCGTTAGTTGAGCTTGACGATAATGATTAAAAGTTGACCCGAAACAGGCGGGGCTTAGTAGTGCCGCTACAACAACAACATGGCTACAGCCATGCAACAACAACAACCAACGGCAGGAGCAACCAACGCAAGTATCTCCATTCTAACTACCTTCGACGAATTTAATGCAAAATCGTCTAGAACTACATTTGCAAATTAAAGGTATTTTCGAAAATAAAGATCTATGTACTAAGCTCTTATTACAATACATAGGAGCATCGAATTATGCCCTCCTAGTAACTCTGGCATCGCCAAGAAACATTAGTGAATTGAAGTACGATGAAGTAATACAAAAAATTAGGGTTAGAAAACTCGTGTTTACGATGCGCGCGGAAAAACCATACAGCAAAGAATTGTAGGATAGATAAGAAGAAGCTCAAGTGTGAATACTGTTACAAGACAGGGCATGTAAAAGATGTATGTATACAATACAAAATGAAAGGAAGATGATATTCGAAAGCGACAAACAAAATTACAGAATCAGATAATGATTTTTCAGAAGAAGACAGTGAAAGCATACACAAAATCATAGACATATACAGTAAATCAGAAATTTTAGCAAAAGAAATAAAAAAGTTTATGCAAAAGTGCTCATCGAAGGCAGAAGTCAAAAATTTGAAATTGACTCGGGGGCAGGGTACACGTTGTTACCAGAGAACGAATTTAAAAAATTGAAATTAAACGTAAAGCTTCAAAAGTCAAACATCGCATTCCGTTCATACACAGGCGACATTTTTTTACCCAAAGGAGTGGCAAAAGTAAATGTAAAGTATAAAAATAACAAGTCACTAGAAGAAATGTATGTTGTATTGTCAAAGCATTCCCCTCTCCTAGGTCGAGCCTGGATTCTCCGGCTAGGAATAAAACTAGAAGATAGTGACAAAGAAGCAGAAAATAAAACTATTTGCAGCATAAATTCGATCGCGAACTTAATAACAGAGTACCCGGAAGTATTTGTAGACAGGTAGGAGCAAAACCAATTTTTCTGAAAGAGCGTCAATTACCATTCGCACTAAGAGAAAAAGTCGAAGAAGAATTAGACGAATGGGAGCATGAGGGAATTATAACGCAAGTAAGCACCAGCGACTGGGGATCCCCATTAGTAGTTATTCCTAAGCCAAACGGGAAAGTGCGTCTATGCGTAGATTACAAAATCGCAGTAAATCCACAATTAGAAGCGGCTCATTACCCGATTAAAAGAGTCGACGAAATACTTAACAATCTAAAAGACTGCAAATATTTCTGTAAACTCGATTTGTATAAAGCATATCTTCATGTACAAGTAGATGATGAGAGTCGACACATAGAGGTACATACCGCATGAACAGACTTTCGTTCGGAATTAAAACAGCTCCAAGTGAATTCAATCGTATCCTTGATCAGATTCTATATGGTCTGCCAGGAACATCATCATACTTTGACGATATCATTGTGTTCGGCAAAACAATGCAAGAATGTGAAGGAAGGTTGAAGAAATGCCTGAATAAGCTAAAAGAATATAACCTGCACGTTAATAAAGATAAATGTCAATTTTACAAAGAAAAAATTCAGTACCTAGGATATACGGTAGAGCACAACAAGATTACAAAATGTCCGGAAAAAGTCAAGGCAATTCTAGGGATTCCTGCCCCGAAGAATATAGACGAACTAAGGAGATTTCTAGGAATGATAACCTACTATGCACGGTTTATTCCTAATTTGTCAACAATTACCACCCCGTTAAGAAAACTATTATCTAAAAATACTAAATTCAAATGGTCGAATGAATGTCAATTATCTTTTGAAAAACTTAAAAATGAAATAGTAACTGATCGAATTTTAATGCCATACAATGAAAAATTACCGGTAACGCTAACATGTGACGCTAGCCCTACAGGCATTGCAGCAGCACTTGCCCACGAAGTGGAAGGAATAGAGCATCCTATTGCATTCATTTCAAGGGCTCTTACTCAAGCAGAGCAGCATTATAGTTAGCTAGATCGGGAAGCACTTGCAATAATATTTGCAGTTGATAAATATTTCCAATATTTATATGGCAGAGAGTTCACGTTAGTGACAGATAATCGCCCACTTTCAAGAATCTTACATCAAAACGAAAAAATTCCGGCAATGACATCGGCACGCCTCCTTAGATACGCATCTTTTCTCCAAGGATTTAACTACAAAATGAAACATCGGAAATCCGAACAAATTGCGCACGTTGATTGCTTATCCAGGGCCCCCGCAAAAGATTTGTCAAATCGCTTCACACATTTCCTAGACGAAGAAGTAACAGCAGTACATGAGCAGACAATAAATACGATTGCCACGAATGCAGTTACGGTAACATCTATTGAAAAAGAAACAGGAAACGACCCGGAACTAGCTCAATTAAGAACAAATTTAAAAATTGGAAAAAACCAAGATCCAGAATACTCGCTACAAGGTGGTATTATACTAAGAGGCCAACGAGTAATAATTCCAATGCCCTTACGCAACGAAATATTAAAAGAACCCCATTACACCCATCTCGGAGTAGTGAAAATGAAACAACTGGCTCGGAGGTATTGTTACTGGAAAGGCATCGATGCAGATATAGAGCGTATGGTAAAAGGATGCCGTGATTGTGCTTTGGTTAGGAGGAACCCGCCACAAATCACCACCCATGTTTGGGAACAACCAAAAGAAAACTTTGAAAGAGTTCACATGGACTATGCAGGGCCATACCAGAATTGCTATTTCTTCGTTCTTGTTGACGCGAAATCTAAGTG
>NW_023458556.1:88418401-88420724 GCF_013731165.1 Rhagoletis pomonella | reverse complement strand
ATACAGTTGCGGACATTGAAATCTAGCCGATTAAAAAAACATGCATTTTCGTATTCTTAGGGGTGTTTTTATATTTTGGTTAGTTTTAAAGCCAAATTATTAGTATATACATATCTTTAATAAATCAAGAATATATTATTTTAAAACCTAAAAATTCAGAAAATTATGTTTTATGATAATATAATGCAGAGTCTTCTTCGCTTCCTATAAATCTTTTACGCGCTACGACATAAAATTTAGAAAATCCAGAAAATGGTTCTGCTTCGATAACATTGCACAAAAAATCCTCTAGAACTCAATTCGACTCAAGAAATGCATTGGCAATCATTTTTGCTAGCTAGGTCTTCATGATATGCCAAAGGCCTACGATTGGATTTTCGGCTTATGAAGAAGAGAGTTTATTTCCCCAAACCATTACCGAATTTTAAAAATTTTTCTTTCAGCAAATGTTGTTATTTACCGTTTTGTGTGTATTTCAATGCCCGCAACTGTATTTATAAAAACATATATAATCAAACGTCATATATTTCAAGATGTGAACGTCAAACATATCTCGTTGTTGCAATGGAGACGGTTAAGGTTTAGCAACTAGATTTATTAAATCTTAATAGGTAGATCTTTTAATGGAGACATAGTATTATTGAAATATTTTTCAATAGGTGTCTTTCCTAGTTTAGACATTTCGGTTTTAAAGCTAATTAAGTCCATTTCATTTAATACCAAACTTGTTTAATTTGGATAAGCGGTTTGTTTATTATCCGGAAAGGACTTTTATTTCGGAATAAAAAATATTTGGCCAAGTTTAACTCGTAAAAAAAATAACAATTATTTTCGTTCCCTTCAATATTCGCATTCACAAAAGATCCGCATTGATTATTGCGAATGCGAAAGCGAATGCGAATGTTAAAATTAATGCGGAAACTACGCGGATGCTAATGAATGCGAATATTCGCAACAACCCTGGTATGTATGTACATATGTATATAGTAAACGTGAGCAAACCACATTTTGCTTGCATAGGCTTCTGTTCTCTTTTCACTGCAAGTTGAATTATTTTAATATCTATTGCAAAATTTTATACAGGCAAGACTAAAAAGTAGAAAATAAACAAAATAAAAAACAACTTTTTAATATACCACGCAAGGCAAATTAATATAAGGTGATAGCAGGAGTACAAAAACAAAAATTTACATGTAGTTTGTTTTTGCTTTGCCGGCATAAACTGTCAAAATGTGTAAAGGGCCATTCACATACAACTTTCCTCGCTTTGCTTGACAGTTCAAACTTTGACAACAAAGCGTGAAACGCAGAAGGTATGCTACAATAAACGCTTTGACAGCTTTTGCGTTCTCCTTTTCCTCCATATATTTTCTCTGCAAAATAGATAACAATATAATAATATGCATTAATAATAGCAATAAAATTTCATATTTTTGTCATTAAATGCAAATGCAAGCGCACGAGAAAAGATACATGTAGACAGCTGATAGCCAAAGCGGGCAAAAGTTGAGAGTTGTGCAAGATTTTGCTTCGTTTTGCTTTGCTTTGCTTCAAACGTTTTTTATGTGAGCATACTCATGCATATGCCTACATCGATCTTATATGTCAAAGCAAAGAACTATCAAGCAAAGCGAAGAAAGTTGTATGTGAATCAGCCTTAAGAGTGTGTGTAGAAATTACTATACTATATCCATTAAAAGATCTACCTATTAAGATTTAATAAATCTAGTTGCTAAGCCTTAACCGTCCCCATTGCCACAACGAGATATGTTTGACGTTCATATTTTGAAATATTTGACATTTGATTATATATGTTTTTATAAATACAGTTGCAGACATTGAAATACACACAAAACGGTAAATAGCAACATTTGCTGAAAGAAAAATTTTTAAAATTCGGTAATGGTTTGGGAAAATAAACTCTCTTCTTCATAAGCCGAAAATCCAATCGTAGGCCTTTGGCATATCATGAAGACCTAGCTAGCAAAAATGATTGCCAATGCATTTCTTGAGTCGAATTGAGTTCTAGAGGATTTTTTGTGCAATGCTATCGAAGCAGAACCATTTTCTGAATTTTCTAAATTTTATGTCGTAGCGGGTAAAAGATTTATAGGAAGCGAAGAAGACTCTGCATTATATTATCATAAAACATAATTTTCTTAATTTTTAGTTTTTAAAATAATATATTCTTGATTTATTAAAACAAAAGATATGTATATACTAATAATTTGGCTTTAAAACTAACCAAAATATAAAAACACCCCTAAGAATACGAGAATGCATGTTTTTTTAATCGGCTAGATTTCAATGTCCGCAACTGTAT
>NW_023458556.1:88409388-88418301 GCF_013731165.1 Rhagoletis pomonella | reverse complement strand
GTTAAATCTCGTCAGAGGGCTAAATCTTCATTAAATCTCGCAATGGATACATACAGCCCTATTCTGCATTTCGACTCGAATCGAAATTTTCTCCGTTTGGCAACTTTGGTATTCTGCGTTCCGTTTCCTTTCGATCAATCTTCCGATCATAGTTCCGTTTTTCTAAGTTGCAAATTTGTTGACGGATAACGTTTCAATTGTTATTTTCGTGGGTTTAAATAATAAAATTTTATAAAAAATTTAAGTAAAATATACTATGCATGATTGTAGAAATCATAAATGAATTTTCTCGATTTCTGTGTTTTCGCGAGCGGTAATACGGGCAATACGAAAAATTGGCTCAAATAATGGCAACCAAAAGGTATATTTCCCGACGTTTTCAAAGTGGAAGTCCAGGCGTTTTTGTTTACATTATCTATAAATAAGACTGTGAAATGCACTGAATACAATTTATTCTTTTTATATAAAATTAATAGATGTATGCACATAGATACATGCATACATAAAATGTGAAGTTACATAAAAAAAGATGCTTTTATTATTGCACTCGTTTTTACTAACTTTTTAAAAAGAGGTGCGTATGTTGCCTCGAATTCGATTTGCTATGGAAAGATAAGCTTTGTTCTTCCCCTCCTCCTGACGGCTTTCAAAATGGGATTAATTTGCGTTCAAATCTTCCACTCTGTAGTAAATGCAAATGTTGTGGACTGCTCAAACAACGTTTATAATTTCACTGACTTTAAACGATGAGTAATACAGTTCAAGATGAATTCCTTATGACTCTTTACTCATCTAAAAAAGATCAAACATGTCCCTAAATCTCCGCCTTTCAACTTCCGCATCAGCAATCTGGGACTCGTTCTTCTCTTCAAGCAATAACGCCGCGGCTATGGATTTCATTCTTATAATTATGTATCCACTTAAATTTTATTTTTAAATTACAGTGATGCTAGGTATATTTAGTTATTTTAAAATATTTACAAACTTTAACTTCATGTGCTGCTATAGTTTGGTGGCAAATATTTCTTTGTTTTGTTTCGATTTCACACATTCCTAGGCAAACAGCTAATTTCGAAAGATGTTTTCTGTCTTCCTCTTCTTCTTTCGTTTCGATCGTAACGCAGAATACCTAAGTTCTATTCCAGCGGAGCGGAATGCGGAACGTAATCGAAACGCAGAATAGGGCTGATAGCCTAAAAATGTTAATTAATTACCATAGAACAAAACCTTGGGTCAGCTATATGAATTTGGTAGCCATCGTTCGTTATTTCTGTTTCAAAGCTATTTCAGTCATCTTTCATATGATACTAAATTCGTTTAATGACAATAAGCGGTTTGTGTATTATCCGGAAGGGACTTTTATTTCGGAATAAAAAATATTAGGCCAAGTTTGACTCGTAAAAAAAATAACTGTTATTTTCGGTCCCTGGAATAGCAAGTGCAAGTGCACAGACGTATATCTAACCAGTCACAGAAGAAAGCATTAAAAATTAGTTACAAAAACTAAAATCGAAAAACGCTGATGACGTGACAAATTCCGAAACAACAAAAAGAATGAGAATGAAGAATTCTTTGGAAAACAACGGTGTTTAAACAACGATCTTACCATGATGCTAGATTGTGAAGATGAAAGTCAGGAGGATACATCCGACATTTGCAGCCCCGATGAAATTCTCAAAAAGTAATTATTGCACCGCATTAAAAATAAATAAATATAACTGAAAGTCCTCTCAACTGGAGCAGCGTCAATGGAAAGAATTTACAATTTTGTCAAGTTAACTCTTGATAAACTTGATAATATGATCAATTTATCATTTTGATAAATGAACTGTCAAACTTTGTATGGAAATCTATTTAACCAAAATGTATCACTTTATCAAACGACTTTGGTGGATATATGTATAAATTTCAGCAAAATTCAACCCTTACAGGTTGCCAGGTAGTCACCTCTGCTACGAACACATAAAAGCAAATGAACACAATGTACGAGGTAAGAAAAGTTAAATAATAAACAGTTTTATGCAATTATTTACCAAGGTGCGTTCATGAAAGGCGGGAATTTAAGCAATTTATCCCATTATCACTTTAGATGAAGACCCCTAGTATAAATGGTGGTATGGACACACAACATTGCAAGTTGATAAAAGCGTTGTAAAAAATAAATATGAGGGGGGGTAGAGGAGCTTTTGTAGATTCTAAAAGTGAAGACCCCACACCACGGAGGCTTCTTATTAAAAAGTTATTAACTGTTAAAATTGCACATTTCACCATACAAATTTCATTAATTACATGCAAGTGTTGGAAATGAACACAGATGTTGGAGCTGCCAGATGAAGAAAATAGTAAAAAAAAAGTCGCGGGTTTTGTAATGAAAATTTTCATTTAATATTGAGATACTGTTTGACGTAAAAAGGCGCCGCAGGCGAAGTATTGATTTCAATAAAAATTTATTATATAAAATTATTAAAAAAAACCGCAAGCGAAAATTTAAAAAAAAATAGTGCGATTTCTTATAAAAAATTTTCATTATTTATCTAAGTATTGATTTTAATAAAAAACCGCGGAGAAAATTTTCCTTAAATTCGGTCCAAATTTGAAAAAAATAGGCCCTATAGAGGAGCTTTTTACGATTCTAAAAGTGAAAACCCCAGAGCGCGGAAGCTTTTATTTAAAAAGTTATTAACTTTTAAAGTTGCACAATTCACCATAAAAATTTCATTGATTACATGGAAGTGGTGGAAATGAACACAGATATTGGTGCTACCAGATGATGAGAAGAGTAAAAAAGTGGGGGGTTTTTGTATTCACCATCTATTGAAATACTGTTTCATATAAAAAAAAGCGACGCAGGTGAAGTATTAATTTTAATACAAATTTTCATTTATCATTCAGTAAGAGCTAGTACCGTCCGAAAACACTACAGTACACATATATCAATAAACACGTACGAAAGAAAAGGAACACATACGTTTATAAATAAACATGTACACAACACATATACAAAAACGGCACTCAAGGACACAATACATTGACAAAAACGGTACTAGACTGTCTCGCTTTGATTTCGGAATGCTTACACATTGAGAAGTTAGCTTACTGCCAATATAGAAGTATTACATATATGCCCGCAGGCGAAAATTTATCATTATTTATTTATCGAAGTGGTGTTTTTTTTGAAAGCGCCCAACCACCTAGGCCCCCTATGGGTCCCTAGGGACCCCTTAGAAAAATGGCCATAAATCACAATTTTTACTTGGGTCCACAGTATTTTTGCGTAGAATTTCTTTCTGCGTAGGCGTAGCTTTGTAGCCTTGGGAAAGGATGAGGTAACTTTATGCAGAGCTTTTGTTTAACTTATTTTAAAAACACATTATACTCATTTATTCCCTACTGTTATCGAGTTCATTATGAAACAGTTTTGTGAAACGTTTTAATTTGTTGAATTTTCGACATTTTGTGGTAGCACCCTTTATATTCACCATCTCAGCCAATTTGATTTGTTTGCTTGTTTACTTTGTCGATGAAGAGTAGTGAAATTATTAAACGCGTTTTATATTGTTAAAAAATAAAATAGAATACATTTAATGTACACAAAATACACGTGAACATTGCAAAGATCATATATTTATAAATATAAGTGTTAAGTGCTCTTTTTCATATGAAACTTTGCTAGTGAAACTGCAAAGAATTTACCAACGAATTAGTTAAATACTAGGAACAAATGCAGTTGGGCTCCAAATCTCAAAAAAAAATAAAAAATTGGAATCGATAGAGATGATTGAGCTCAGTATAACGGTATACTTCTTTTTTTGGGCAAACAACAACAACAAAAATTATCAAAGGTTAAAGTTCAAAATAAGCAATTTTTGAGTTCAATTATCTTAAAAACGAATGGATGGATCTTGAAAATTCTGATCTCATTTAATAGGAAATTTGATTCCCTTTAATTTGGATACGTACTCTATATATATGTTGGATAGTTCTTACACTCTATACTCTATATACATATATGTTGGATAGTTCTTACAAAAAGTGAATTAATGTTAAATAATTATAAAAAAAACACCTTTTGCAGAAAACACCTTTCTTCGTAGGCGGCCTTCGGCCGCACTTAGGGATTATAACCCTCACAAAGTAGAATTCTCTTTCTGTTTTGCGAAGAAAAGACACTGAACACCTTTGGCAGAGAACACACCATTCTGGGTAGACGGCCTTCGGCCGCACTTAGGGATTATAACCCTCACAACGTAGAATTATCTTTCTGTGTTGCGAAGAAAAGGCACTGAACACCTTTTGCAGAGAACACCTTTCTGCATAGGCGGCCTGCGGCCGCACTTAGGGATTATAACCCTCACAACGTAGAATTACGTTTCTGTGTTGCGAAGAAAAGGCACTGGACACCTTTTGCAGAGAACACCTTTCTGCGTAGGCGCCGTCGGCCGCACTTAGGGTTTGTAAGCTTTTTTTATAATTATTTTACATTAATTCAATTTTTGTAAGAACTATACAACATGTATATAAAGTATGTATACCAAATTAAAGGGAATCAAATTTCCTATTAAATGAGATTAAATCAATTCATTCGTTTTTGAGAAATCTTGATTTCAAAAATTGCTTATTAACCGACTTTCAAAAAAGGAGGAGGATATCAGTTCGTCAGAAAATATATATTTTTTTTTTTTTTTTTTATGTATGTTACCGCATAACTTAGGACCATGTCAACCGATTTCGATAATTCTTTTGCATCGGAAAGGCAGTGTCTCAGAGGTGGTCCCATACTAATCTGGTTGAGATCCGATCATAGGTCGTGAGATCTATATATATATATTTTTTTTTTATATGGGAGTTGAAGTCGTTTTTTTTTTTTGCTAAAAATTACTTGTTTTGAACTTTAGCCTTTGATAATTCTTGTTGTTGTTGTTTTCCCAAAAAAAGAAGTATACCGTTATACTCAGCTCAATCATCTCTAACGATTCCAATATATTTTTTCTTAATTTGAGATTTGGAGCCCAACTGCATTTATGCCAAATACTATTACTAATAAAGTGAAAATAGTGATAAATAATGTAAATATATACGATTTTTAACACGCCCGCCATGTTTCATGACGAAAATCGTGATAGTTTTGTGAAAATAGCCAAAAACCGATGTAATGGAAAGCCAACCCAAGACGCGCCTCAGGGGAAAATTTTTAGTAAAAACTCGTGCGATTTTCTATTAAAAATTTTCATTATTTATCGAAGTATCGGTTTTTATGAAAAAGTGCCGTTGGCGAATATTTGTAAAAAAAATCATTGTTTATTGAAGTACTGGTTTTTATAAAAAAGGGTCGCAGGAGAAAATTTGTAATAAAAAATCACGCGATATTTTATTAAAAAATTTCATTATTTATCGAAGTATTGATTTTTTTTAAAGCGCCGAAGACATACGCATTTTTTCTCCAATTTTATCGAGATCAGGTAATCTAGGTGGGCTTTCAACCCCTAAAATTGATTTTGAAAAAGTTTAGGGAAGGGGGTACCATTAGACGCGTCTTGTTCATTAACTATAACACATTCGCTTGAGATATACATATGTGACTTGAATTTCGTTAAAAATGTGATTCTACATACGTACTATTTATACAAATAGACCAATACCTTTTGCTTCCAAAAATTTGTTTACTTCAAATACGTGTGCATTTTCATTTTTACATTATAAATTTCAAATGACCAGTTTCTAAGCCTACTTTCAGTGTCGTAGCCCTTCTCATTGATGAAGCTTCTGTAGTATTTTCGTCAATATTTTTAATTCTTTCCAGTAAAAGCTTATTCTATTGCAAATTCTGTCGGTTTGTTGACTTTTATCGAGATTAGGAAGGAAACGATACGAGTAAATACAACTACATACTCGATACTTTTCCATCTATACCATGCAGAGTTGCCGTGGACAAATTTATTTCTCTATCAAATTTTCCTACCAAATTTTTCCAATGTCAAGTTTATTAAAAATTTAGATAACATAACACTAAGGGCCGGTTACTCAATGTCTGGTTAACGCTAATCCCCGGTTAAACATAGTTATCGACGTTACCGACTCCCTGTTGTATGCATGGGGTCGTAGACGTCGATAACGATGTTTAACCGCAGATTAGTGTTAACCAGACTTTGAGTAACCGGCCCTAAGTAAAACTAATGGCCCAATTCTGTGTCGCTGACAAATAATTTTTTACTGACAAATTTAAACTTTTTCATAAATTTTTCCGTAAGAAACACTGTGACAAGATTTTGTCACTAATAGAGAATAGAGTCGTAAAAGAGAGCTAGTACAATAAAAATAAATTAACTGCTTATAACAATCCATTTTACTGCACAGACATACAAATATATGTCTCTTTACACATATATATTACTATCATTATTAATATTAATACGTCAGGAATACTGCCGCTGCAACCTAAGGAGATTATTGTGCTAAATTGTAATCACTCTAACCTCGGGCTATTTAAGAAGTTAAGCCCTTTGGATGGAAGAGACAATCGTTCCCCAAGGTGTACTTTCGCGATACTTGGGCAGTCAGTTTAGAATATGCTCTGGCCTTTCCTCCACCAGCCCACTAAAGGCTCGGGACCATGCAAGCGCTTTTGGGCTCCAGGCTTTGCGAGACAGTAAACCCTTTCGTTGCCTTCAAACCCTTCATGTCCCGGAACCCACTCCAACGTTACGCTACTGTGGGCTCCCGTCCACAAACCTTGGGGCTATTTTAAAAGAGTCTAAGGCCTTTAAGGCTGCCTGACTATCCGACATAATATTTATTCTGGCCCCGTTAGTCCTTCTACAAGGACATACCCGAACACAGACTTCGATTGCGAAGACTTCTGCCTGGAATACGGTTTATTATGTGCCCATTGGTGGCAGACTTTCCTGGAATCTTGGTCCAAGTACACCGGCCACATTAGTCCCGTCGTCCGTCTTCGATCCGTCGATATACCATATTTACCTGGGACCCTTCGTCAATCATAGTTATAATCACTTCGCAGCACTCCCTTTCCGAAATTCTGACCTTGTAGGGTTTGTAAAAGGATAACTTGGGATCATCTAGAAATGGCTTAAGAATCTCCAAATAACCCCGAAGATCTCCACTTTTCATGCTGATCGCATTGGGCAGCCGTAGGGCGCTCCATCGTAATCATGTCAAGGGCATCCGTTGGACAGATGCGTATAGCTCATGTGATGGCCACGCGGACCACTCGGTGCAGCTTACTCAAGGTGGCACCCGCGTTTATTTGCTTAGCTTTTGGCCACCAGGCCAGTGTCGCATATATAACAACGGGTTTTACTACCGTATTTAAAGACCTATAGTTAGTTAGGGAGATATTCCCCCAAGTCTTACCATGAAGTCTCTGACAGGCATAAAACGCCCTTGTAGCCTTGTTGGCAACATTCGAGAGATTTGAGCTCCAATTGATTCTTTTGTCCAGAGTTACCCCAAGATACTTCACTGAGAACTCAATTTCCGTCCCTGCCAAGATGGGTCTAGTCAAGTTAACTTTCATTCTTTTGATAAATGTTACAATGGTGGAACTCAGTGGCTTTATGTAAAAATATATGAGCCATTCTTTTTTAAGTCGGACGGATTTCGTAAAAAAATTATGTCATGGCTCCGATTCGCTTCAATTTTTTTTTCATGGGTTCTATACATGAAATAAGGTAACACGTATTCAAGGAAATTTTTTTAATTTTGTTTCTTCGGAGATGTGATCTGTCAAAATTTGCATTTTTTCGTGATTCTGACTTATCATGTACTTCTTCAAATCATTGTATCTTGTTGCATACAGTGTTGAAATACAATGCAACGCCAACGTGGAACTCAAGCAGAACCTAGGAATGGAGGCATAAGGACCAAACGGCGCCGAGGAATTTGTTTTTAGTGACGAAAATTCAGCCCCCATTGTAAAATTAGAAGAGTTGTCTGAGCTCAGTACCTCTGAAAAAGCTTGGGAAATTAAGTTAATATTCTACAATATATTTTTACCAAAGAAGGTAAATTTATAAGAAGAGACAACTCGTTACTTTGATAATGTGCCGCGCCGATTTTGACCGTATCTGAAACGTTTGCAACAGGAATTTGTCTCCGTTTTGACTCTGTCCGCGGCAGATTTTTTATTTTCGCGGCGACCACGGAAAAGACAAACAAAACAGAAGAAAAGCGGCAAATGTGAATTTCTGTGATTTTACACAAGTGGTTGGAAATATATAATTTAATTTAGAAAATATATAAATGAAGGTGTAAAATATTAGTCTGTTCCAATAGCAGGTGGGTTTACAGGATTTAGTCAGAACTTACAGGAAGTCGTTCCTATTGACATAAAACCTGTAGGTGGGAACACTTTTGAGAGAGAAACTGAGCAACTGTTCCTAGTCAGAAGTTACAGGATTTAGTCCGGAGTTTTTTTTCCTGTAAGTTCATGAAAAGTGTCAAACGATCAGCTGATTTGCATCTGCAAACAAAAACAGAAAGCGGTGAAAGGAAAGAACCTTATATATGTAAAAAAAGGAAGATAACAACGAAATATTTGAATATGTATAGATTTTAATAATTATTTAGTGATATTTCAGCCAAATCAGTTTTGTACCAATGACATGTAAACAAACCAACTGACGTTTTTACAGGAAATAGTGCTTTTTGCGTTCCCGTGCACTTCTGCATCTGTTCTCCTATTACTCTCACTTGAGAGAGTAAAATTGTAGTTTTACAGTTCCACAGGTTTTAGTCCGAAGTTCTAAGGAACAGACTATGAGCGTGTGTGAATCGGTAACAAAGTTCGCGGCGAGTAAATTTTTGACAACTATGAGGTGAAAAAAATTTCAGTAGCTTATGAGGCTAGTATAACGCAGTCTTTAAAATTGCAAAGATGTCTTTTTATATACTTCG
>NW_023458556.1:88403903-88409288 GCF_013731165.1 Rhagoletis pomonella | reverse complement strand
TAAACTTAAATAAATAATTAGTTTACAAGTGGGTAGGGAACATTACATCTCGACCAATCTGACTTTACGATTGACCTCAATCAGCTGACAGTTCTTGTTGAGGTTGTGTGACCTATTGCCGTTGGTGACTGAAGAGGCTCGAGACGATTGTTAGTTGGTGAGCACCATTTACGAATTTTTATAGCTTCAATAACGCCGTCATATGGTAAATGTGTCAATTGGCAATTGTCTATATCCCTTATAACATAACGGTCATTCGGCAATACTTTGTGTATAATATAAGGGCCTCTATACTTCTGAATAAATTTCTTATTAGTTCCAACTGTGGTATCAACATGCCTAATTACTACAAAATCTCCTATCGAGTATGTCTTTGCGGGGACACTATTTTTTAAGAAGTATTGTAGGTTGTAATCCTGCGATCGCTCTATATTCCTAAGTGCACTTTGTCGGGTTTTCTCAAGGTCCCTGGTCGTTTCATCCAACAGTTTTTCTTCAGTGCATTCCGTAAATTCATCTACAATGCAACCCCGTTGGTTAACACCAAAAAGCAAATCACTTGGAGTGTGTTTGGTTGTACTATGGACAGTATTGTTTAGCGCATATTCTACTTGAGACAATTTCGCAGTCCAATCAGCATGGTCTATAGTCTCAGTAAGTTTACTCAACATTGTCTTAAGAACACGGTTGACTCTCTCAACTTGACCATTTGCCTGTGGTGATGCCACTGCAACCTTCACATGACCTATATTTCTTTTCAATAAAAAGTTACTGAACTCGAGGGAAGTAAAACAAGTGCCTCGGTCAGTTATGATACGTCGTGGACGACTATAGTAGCTGAAATACTTGTCCAGTGAGCAACATACCTCTTTTGTACTCGTAGAATTTACCGGATATAATTTGACGAATTTCGTGAATGCATCTATAGCAACTAGTATGTGTTTCCGCTTTGACTTAATTGCTGGTAGAGGACCGAAGTGATCTAAATGGAGGGTGTCGAATGGTATTGGTTTTTTAGGAATGCTAAAAAGATTATGCTCATTGGAACGGGCTGGCGCAGAATATATAATGCACTTGATACAATTCTGAATAAATCTGCTGATTTTATCCCTCATATTTTCAAACCAATAAGCTTTGCGTATTTGGTTGTAACATTTTTCAGTACCTAAATGACCGATTTTCTCGTGCGTTGTGCGAATTACATTTTCTTGCATCTCCAAAGGAACACAAAGCATTATCTTGCCCCAATCCTACGACATACTAATCCGTCTACTAGTTCATATCCTACAACCTCCTCCTTCTCTAATTTACTCATAAGTACCCTGAGCTTCTCATCCCGATTCTGTGCGATTTGTATCTGAACATCCAAGTCATCCAAATCTACAGCGGCTATTAACTCACATTTATTCATATGACTTATCTGGCGTTCAGAGCTAGACAGCAGCTTCGATTCTACAGGGTAAGCGCACCGAGGACTTGCAAAGTCATTTGTTTCATATTTAAGAACTGAATTGATACTATCATATTCCTTTTCCAATAACGGACTTCTACTCAAAGCATCTACATGGCCAAGGTTGACTCCGACACGGTGCTGGATAGAGTAGTCAAAATTTTCTAACTCTAGCGCCCATCGGGCTATCCGAGGATTAATCTGTTTTTTGTTTAAGGTCATAGTCAACGAGTTACAATCTGTAATAATTTTAAATGGTACACCTTCTAAATATATTCTAAATCTGCGAAGAGCATAAATGATCGATAGTGTTTCCAGCTCGAAGCTGTGATATCTCGACTCAGCTGGTGTAGTTGTTTTGGAAAAATATGCAATTGGATGAAATTTGCCGTCGTCCTGTTTTTGTAACAAAACAGATCCAAAACCATGACTGCTAGCATCACAATGGAGTTGTGTTTCACGATTTCGGTCATATATTGCTAACAACGGTGCACTAACTAAACTATTTCTTAAGTCCCTAAATGCTGTTAAACAATCTTTCGAAAATATGAATTCGGCATCTTTGCGTAGCAAATCCAAAAGTGGCTTGGCAATTTTTGAAAAGGAAGGTACAAATTTTCGGAAGTAGGAAAACAAGCCAATACAAGAACGAAGCTCTTTTTGATTCTTCGGAATCGGGTAGTTTGCAATTGCTTTAATATGGGACTTCGATGGTTGTATTCCTGATGGAGTGACGAGGTAACCTAGGTACTCAATTACGTTGTAACAAAACTTGCACTTCCCAAGCTTAAGCTCCAAATTTTTTTCATAAGCTCTCTTAAGAACTTTTCCTAGGGTCTTAATGTGACATTCAAGGTTGTTGGAAGCTATTAATATATCATCAATATATACAATGATTTCTCTTGCATCTATCAAGTCCCTAAAGATATTATACACGAATCTCTGAAAATTAGCTGGTGCATTCTTTAACCCAAATGGCATTCTAAGGTATTCGAATTGTCCGTGTGGCGTGACGAAAGATGTTAACGGAATAGAACTCTCATCCATTGCTAATTGATTAAACCCATCCTTCAAGTCCAAAAGCGTAAACCACTTTTTCCCTGACATATACTCAATACAATCATCTATTAAAGACAACGGGAAATTGTCCCGAATCGTTTTCCTATTAAGAGCCCTATAATCAATGCACATACGCGTTTCTCCATTCTTTTTCTTTACCAAAACAATAGCAGAAGCATAAGGGGAGTTGCTGGGCCGTATGATTTGACGTTTAATTAGGTCATTAGTAATCCTTTGAACCTCTTCTTTGTCTCTGAAGGATAATCGTCTTGGCAAACAATAAAAAGGTGTATCGTCGGTTGTTCGGATGGTCATTTTATAGTCATAAGGTTTCTTCTCACTCAGTGTGGGAGCCAAATATTCTCTAGCCAAAACTTCCGTTACGGCGTCTCGTTCACATTCATTCAGACCGGGCCCTATATCTATTTCTGACCGAATTACACTCTCATCAATAGCACTTATTTCCCTCACTGCCAACTCAAACGAATCAGTTTCAATATCAAAATAGTTGTCCGCCTCTCCTAAGTTTTGTTTTTCATCATGTTTATGAACACATTTACCTGACACTTCATTTAATTCATGCTTATTAACAACCGATTTATCACTACAGTCACCATCAACAGTTTTAATAATAATCGAATCAGATGTACAATTAGGTTTCAAACTATTTTTATTAACTTCATTTCTCTTAGTAGATACATTTTCCAAATATTTATTTTGTTGTACTTTGTTTTTAAATTCATTTCTTATATGACTTATTTGCGTTAAGTGAATATTAAATTTTAGCAAAAAGTCTTGACCAAGAATTAGTGGTATATTTAATGTTTCATCTGGAACCATCATCACGTTTATGTTTCCAACTTTTCCACGAAATTTTACTGCGCACAATATTGTGCCAAATGAGTAGATTCTGCTTTTACCAATGCCAACAAATTTTGGAGGTATCGCAGTAGGCGACGGTTTTAAAAATCTTTCAGCAACGGATTTTTGCATTATATTAATCAAACTACCAGAATCAAAAAGAGAAATAATATTTATAAAACCTGACCATCTGTTTCGATTTTGTTCATAAAAGGCCACACTTACCTCTTGCCTAGTTTCTAAGTAATTATAGTCCTCCGCGGAAATAGCTGCAACATGAGTGGGTTGGCTCTTCTTCTTCGGGCAATTCCGATGCATGTGTCCGAGCTGGTGACAGATGAAGCAGGAACCTACTGGTCGTTGTGGCTTTGGACAGCTGCTCTGATAGTGACCGAATCGCGAACAGTTGAAGCAGCGCACTGTTGAGAGATCTTCGGTGACGGTCGACTTTGCTTCCGTGCGTGAAACAACAGTGGCCGACGGTTTACGCAATGCAATATTCTGGCGACGCTGTTCGTAGCGTTCCATTCGCCTTACTAATTCACTCACTGTATTAGCGCCATACAGGATACTTATGTTGTTACTGTTGTCAGGTATGCCATCTATTACTATATCAATTAGCTCCTGCTCTGGTATTTCCGACTGGGCGGCAATGGACTGCATTGCCACAATGTAACTAACACAAGACTCTGACGATTTTAGTTTGCGTGATCGTAGCTGCCGGTAAACCTCCTGCCGCGAACAATTGCGTCGAAACATTGCACATAGCAACGACTTCAACGTTGAATAATCAACAAGTCCTTGGTTAAGTAGAAATTCTTTTGCTGTCCCAGACATGCATCGTCGTAGTGCTAGACACCTATGTCTTTCATTGTAATTATTGGCATCAGCATAGTCCTCGAATTGCAAATACCACCGATTTATGTCATAATGGTTGTCGCCACTAAACTTTGGAACTGCCGCATCGAGTTCGTCAAAATGTATATATTTACCTAGGCGCACGCCCGGATAAGTTTCTATTTGTTGAACTTGACCTTGCAGCTCCATCAATTCGCGACGTAGTCTTAAAATTTTCAACTGCTCTTCTAGCTTATTGATATCTCCAATCGGAGTTGCGGTGCCTAATTCAGTGGCGGTATCGGAACCAACGGTGCGACTCAATACGGAGAAAGCGGATTGGGCGACAGACTCGCATGAGGAAAATTCTGTGGTGCCATTCCCGGCAACATGGTTTACAGCGGTATTAGATATAACAGCAGAGGGACCATCAAACGCGGTCCCATCAGAGACGGCAGAAACTGGAACATTAGGAACATTGGTAGCAGGAGCTGGCACATAAGGTTCGGCAGCGGCAGGAACAGCAGGCAAATCATGTGACGTGGTAGCAGGAACAGCAGATAAGTTGGCGGCGGGGGCACCAGGTAATTTGGCGGCGGAGGCACGAGGTACAGCAGGTTGGTTGGCGGCGGAGGCACCAGGTACTCCAGGTGTCAGGGCAGCAGATAAAATGACGGCAGGAGCACCAGGGGATGCAGGAGCAGGCACGATATTGGAGCTGTCTTCAATAGCCTTATGTGCATTGGCTGATTTCATTGTATGCGACTCAGTGTTTGATGTAATAGGTGGGCCACCTTCACTGCTTTGCTTTAATTCATCTTTACCTCAAGTCATTTTCCCTGCGGAACGTGTCGACGGCATTTGTTGAAATTTTCCCTTGTTAGAAGGTTTATTTAATAAATAAAATGTTTAAATATTGGCGGGTAGCACCCCACACCTGAGGCTATAACGCAGTCTTTAAAATTGCAAAGATGTCTTTTTATATACTTCGATTTATTTCTTACTATTTTTCTGGCACGTCTCCTCGTTTTAGCTGTTACCGGAAGAAGAAAGATAAAATGGCTCCTTCTTTCGGTACAGAGTGTTTAGTGTATCTTATATCTTCAAATGACAACTACTGGGTGATACATATAAACTTAAATAAATAATTAGTTTACAAGTGGGTAGGGAACATTACA
>NW_023458556.1:88392756-88403803 GCF_013731165.1 Rhagoletis pomonella | reverse complement strand
TAAACTTAAATAAATAATTAGTTTACAAGTGGGTAGGGAACATTACACTAGTGAAATATTTGACTAATGTATAGAAAATTTTGACAATCGCAAATATTGTTAATGTGTGTAATTTTTTGTTAAATAAAAGCTTAAATTGATAAATTGAAATCAACGATGGTAGATGCTTTCTTAAAATATTAATTTCTGCGGTTATCAAAAATTTATCGCTGACAAAAAAGATTTCATTTCACACAGCAGATTGGGAAAACTGTCTCCATAGTAAAAATATTATTCAACAGCTTTCCCCATGGAACTTTGTTACCGATTCACACACGCCCTATATATGATATTCAGTGCATGTGTAAAATACGAAGGTGGTAGTTTGTGAAAGTATCCATAAATAAAAAGTGGTTGTAATTGAATTGTTTGTCAACAAGTGCCGATTGTTGACGTCTGTGGATAAAAGCGATCATTATAAACAAAACCAGTGTACTTTTATGTAAAAATGCATTAGTTTAATAAGAAATCTATGCATTTATATATGAGTGTACTTATGTGTTGTTTTCATCTGGAAATTGACATATTTAAAGTGTGTAAAAGAAGTTATGTGTCGGGCGATTTGGTGGATAAAGTGTGTATATGGCGGCTTTATTAGCAAAACCAATGTTTATTATATAGGGATGGCATAAGGTTAATTTAAATCCACGCATTCATACATGAGTAGGAATACGTTTTGTTTTCATCGGGCAAGAATAAATATTTTCCAATTTTTTGTTCTTATATTCATGCAAAAAAAAACAACGCGTAAATGTGAAATATAAGTTGTCTCCGTCTTTCTCACATTCTCCGCCAAAACAAACGCATAAATGTGAAATATAAGTTGTCTCCGTCTTTCCCACGTCCTCCGCCATATTTATCTTGAAAAGTTCTGAAATTCCTGCGAAATGCCACGTCCTGACATATTTACGCGCATACACACGTACATATACATGTATGCTTACAGTAGGCTGCACTTAACATGAACATCTTGTAGCTCTATTCTGCTTGTTACGGAATATTTTGTAACCAACAAATTTTGGTACCAAACATTGTTACCACTTCTTGTAACCGAGATTCTAGGTACCTTGGTTACGTTTTAATTTATTCAGCATTTCAGCTATGAAGTTTTGTAGAAATTCTGTTGTTGCATATTTCATGGGGCAATATTTTGTTACCTGCTTATGAGATGGAAACGAAATTTTCCGGTTACAAAAGTTCACAGAATGCGAAAAGGGTTTAATAAAGAGAGAAACTTTATTTTCCGGTAACAGGTCTATTCTGCACGAAGTTTTTGTAACCGGAAAATTTTATTACCAAAAAAATGATACCAGTTCTTGTCACCGCGATTCTAGGTACGTTGGTAATGCAGTTAAAATATTCAGCAATTCAGCTATGAAGAATTGTACAAATTCTGGACATGCATATCTCACGGAGCAATACTTTGTTACCAGCTTACGAGATGGTAACAAAATTTACCGGTTACAAGAGTACATAGAATGCCAGGAACTTTATTTACCGGTTACGAACTTTTTATTACCAGCACAGAATAGACCTGTAAAAAAAATGCGTGTGTAACACCGTACACATGATAGAAGTGAAACTTCTTAAAAAAGGTGTGAGTACCAGGTACCTACTCACGAAATTGGATGTGTTTACGGTTCGGCAAACCATTAGGCGATTGAGTTACATACATAGATTTGGTTAGAAATCAAACAATAATTTCATTTCATCTTATTAATTTTGTGATATACATATCATTTATTATTCATTTTCAGGTAACACCACCTTATATGAATTCGCGCTTCTAACATCCATAGGACCGGATTGTAATGGAAGTAATTGTATGTTTAACAAATAAATGAAAATGTTTATAATGCAATCAATAGATCCTTACGAATTCGCCATTACCAAGGCACTAAGTAACGTACGCACTTTTGTTTGCAAAATGCATTTATTTAAGTTGAAAGAAGACAAATTCCTTTGTTCGGCATTTAAGGCCAAAATACAATAGCGCAGTGGCAGTGGCAGTGACAGTTTATAAAATCAGCTGTTACTGCTAATATTGGCAGTCACGGCCGCAGCAAATACAATACGGCGCTGTCAGTGGCAGCTTTTTTTGACATTACCTTTTGTTTGTTTACATTTTTGTTGTTGTCTTTTAGGCTTCAGTGACATGAGCAGAAGTTGGCTGCATGTTATTTATGTCAAATTCAGCATGCGAAGTTTGCTGCGATGAAAGCAGTGGCAGTGAATTTAGAATTTGGGCTAAACTGAGCAGTACTGCCCGCTGCCACTGCTGTATTGTGAGTCGCTTCATTGGACACCACACTTTCTAAAAAACAGCTGATTTCGAAAAACTGCCACGGCCACTGCCACAGCGTTATTGTATTTTGGGCTTTATTCTTACTCGCTTTCTATCTTCCAAGGCGAATTCATATATTCTTATCACGAATTCATATATTCATGTGGTAGCAAGAGTATAAAAACATAAAATTACCATATAAATTAAAAGCATAAGTATCACATGTATGCCTAGTCCAATTCACGAAATCATTTCATCGATCTGAGTAAAAACTAAGTGCATAAACTGTATTTCGCGTTAATTGAAATCATGAAATGGTGTTCATTCATTCAGTTTATACTCAAACGCAAGGAATGATTTCATGAATTGGCCTACGCATAATGGTAGTAAATGACAGAATGAATTAAAACAAACACATCCTTTTGACATAATGCAAGCCGAAAACGTTGGTTCAAATCAATCCGCAATCAAGTTGGACGTTTTGCCCACAAACATTGCAATTTTGCGAGCAGTCTCATTGTAAAATGTCATTTTTACAATTTCATAGTTTCGGCTTACATTTATAAAATTCAACGAGAGCACGTACCTATTTCGGCTGAGTTATCCATTTTCGGTTATTTAGTGTACAAAATAAACGCAAATTAAATGAGTTTGTTCAACATGGCCATTAATGTAGCGATAAGTTGTACAACTTACCAGAAAATCCAATTTTTTTGATCTTTCATACAACCAAGACATAAATTTATTCAACAGGCCCACAAACGGTGCAATCTAGAGCAAAACAACACCAAGTTGAACCAACGGTCGCTACGTTTATGGCTTTCTTTAAGAAACGTCGGGCGAAAATTTCAACTGCTCCTGTAATACTACCTTACAGGCTAACCTAATATTCGCGGCTTGCGTTTTGGTACGCACGCCGTCGAATTTGTTTTTTTGCGTCACCCGAAATTGGCTTGCGTGCGTTTGCATTTGATTTCATTGAGCGAAACGTCAAATCAAAATGTCACGCAGAACAAAAATTGGAAATTGAGTTAGCTTCATACGCACGCCGTTCAATTTCGGTTGGTCCCATACAAGTTGTATGTGCATGAGAAATTTTTGACAGTAAATTGGCGGCGTGCGTGAATATTAGGTTAGCCAGTTATATAAGTTGGCCTTGCTATCATCCTCACATATATTCATCAGAGTATACCAACGAAGGACGAGTTAATACAAGGAGATAGCAAGAGCACAAAACTACTCTAGAAAATTACATGCACAAATGTACAACAAACACATAATTTGTACATATATACATACATACAAATGTATATACAACCATTCAAACATGTGTACATACATGAAAACATTGCTGGCCATAAGTACATACATATGCCCATCAGTACATCAACGAAGCCCGTTTGCTTCAGCATAAATATATCCATACAAACATATGTGCATATGTACGAATGGATGTAGTTACGCGAAGCACGCTTGCATCATTTATATGTACATATATTGCTTGGTAGCGGCAGAGCTGAAATGCGCAATGAGTTCGTTCATACATACATATATATGTATATATACATACGTGCATTCAAACATACATATGTATTTATATACATACATATGTAGGTACTCGTTCCCGTCAGGCGTCGCTTTATTTCTTTTTTCTCTTTCCCTATACTACCTACATCTTCCTTCTCACTCATGTAACGTTTTTAGTTTTAAAAATTCCACTCTCCATTTTTGCGATACCGCCGCCTAAGAAGTTTCACTTCAAAAATTTGATTACCAACGCAGAATATGTTAATGTACGATTTTGTGTTTGAAGCTTTTCATGATAGTAAATAATATTTGTGTTACCAACGCAGACTAGGTCAGTATATACATATGTATACACTCACTTATACATGCTTCAGAGCTTTCCAATTAACAATAATGCAAAATAATAAAAATTTTTGAATTGGTATACATGTCGCTCGAAGTATCTAAAGTCAACTGTAAAGAAATCGTAAGCGATCGGTCTACGAAAATTTTAAAATTTATGACCGAAGATCATTAACGCGACCTTGTTGCCACATTACATTAGTGGTTAATCCACTTATGTATGTGATTTTAGAAGTTTTAACTTAAGATCAAAATATCATAGGCCACTTGTGCAAAAAATTTATTTTTACTTTGTTTTTTTATTAAAATAAAATCTTAAACAACTAATTAATAATACGAAAGTTTGAAGAAATAATGTGATTTAAAAGTTTAGAGAAAAATTGTCTTAACTCGAGATAAGTTATTTTTGCAAATGTCCTCAGATATTCCTGCGGAGTAGCCACTTTTCATTTGGCTGGCTGTGATTTATGTATTCAATTTTACATGTTAAAATTTTTGTGGCTTGTGGGCAATGCGTTTGCGGGGAAATGTATGACCATTGAATTTATGAATGAATGTGTTTGACCTCGAAGAATATACGCATGCGTCTATGAATGAAATTTTTATTGTTGTGTTTTAGTCACATATGCGGGTAATTTCATTCATAAATATTACTTTACAACTTCCATATTAAACAGGGAGTTTGTAAAGGTCATGTATAGCGCATGCACTTAATTTACTTACATTTGTTTAAAATTATAAGATAAATTAATCTATGCACATGCAAATTGTTAAATGCCTTCGGCAAATAAACAAAAAGAGTTGCGGCCATGTTTTTTTGTCATTTCATTTCTTTATTTCTATCATCTATCACTTTTTCTCCCCGTTCTTTGTCGCCGCGAATCCAAATGTGCGGCGAATTCATTGACGAAACTTGTAGCTCGTTTCTGTAACAATTCTCTACCAAGGCGAATTGAGATATGAATTCGCCGCCCTGGTGCTCTATTCTTGTAACTGTGAGTTTTCAAGTGTACACTGAAAATTGTGTGCACTCTTCAATTTGCGATTCAGGAAGAGTGAGAATGAGTTTTAGCTGTCAAAATTGTGTACACTTCCTCATTTTGCGATTCAGCATGTGTGAGAATGAGTTTTAACTGTCAAAATTGTGTACACTTCTCTTCCGAAAAACTTACTGAATTTTAGTCGGTGAGTTTTTGGTTGTGAGTTTTGCACTCGGTGTACACTACATTTTCTCACAGTTACAGAATAGAGCCCCTGTTCTCTACTGCTAATGAGTAGTAGAGAGTGACGTATATTCTCTACCAGTAGAGAAATAATCGGTAGAGAAATGTTACAGAAACGGGCTATTGATGTCAAAACGGACGCGAATTCCTCTTGCAAACCTTCTAGACTCACTCGCCACACTTAAGCGAGTTGTATCTTCTTATAGATTTACGTTCTTTGTTTTTACAAATAAAAATAAAAACAAAATCAGATTGCATTTGTTAATTTGGTTTCATGTATTTTTGGATATTTTGCTGCCATCTATTCACTAATTTACAAGTATTTAGAATAGTGGTCAGAAAAATCACTAATTTTCGTGATATTTTCCCAATAGTTGCATCGCTTAATTCACTTGTACATCACCAACTAGATGACATGTATGAGCGAGTGAACATACTGTAAGTCAAATGCGCCGATGTGTGCGAAAGAAAGGGATACACTATCACACGCCCGGAGAAGTGGTCACTTTTTTCCCCAAGCCCATACAAAACTAACCGCTAAACTGACCAAAAGTTTTAGTCAGTTTTCCCACTAATTTAACCGATAATCATAGGTCAGGCTTCTTGCAGGGTGTGTGCACTAAAAGTCAAGAATGATAGAAAATAAGATTGCGCCGTCCTGGCGTCGATGAGATGCGTGTACCATAAGTAAACAAAGCCGAATTGGATGTTAAAATAGAATGTTAAAGGAGCAAATTTTCTTAATATTCAATTTTCGACAGTATACGTGGTTTAAGGCTATCTGCACACTTGTCGTCCAATCATAGCTGCGTTATCGTCTCGCCCTGAAATTTTGAGCCGAGCACATGCATTTCAAACCCTGCAAAAAACGGCTGACCATATCGAAAACAAACTATCGAGTGTAGGCTCGCATACATATGTACATACATACATACATCAAAGAAAATTTTACTTTAATGTTAGCTGTGGTGCAAATTAAAGAAGATATTGGTAAATTTAAAGAAAGAATTAATCAAAACCCGTATATTCTATTTGTATATAAAAAAATGAGCAAAAAAACCTTTTTTTTAGCGCTATGTGGATAGAGAAGAAACAATTTTAGGCCAGTGCGCGTATGCCGACTGTGGAGCCAGTGCCCTGCAGTAAAATTTAGAGACAGTCTGACAAAGCGCTAGTTCCGAACTACATATCTCTGAACTAGTGCAAAAGGTTTGCAGAGCGGGACAGTTGAAACTTGCGGTGTAAAGCCCTGTATGCAGCTCTCAAGAAAACGGTCAAGAAAAAATTGCAATTATTTCGCGTATGTGTCCAAGGAATTTTGACATTTTTGATACCTCACAGCCTGTTGCCTCACTCTTTTCTCAAGAAATAATGGAACGGGCATATATTTCTGTTGCAAGCCTGGGTTGCCTTGTGCTCTTTTTTCATAAAAAACTTTAGAAAACCGTAGTAGAAAGCGTAGTAAATTTCTTAAGAACTGCGTACTGCCTTAAGGAAATTTGACTCAAGAAAATTTCTTAGCCATTTCTTGTACGTCATTTTGTATGGAATTTTAGCTTTTCTTGAGAACTGCATACAGGCCTTAAATGTGCAAATGCTCACTACTCGTACAATACGAAAGTAGCTCAGCGAGAAGACCTCCGACTCAACCATCGTTGGTCGCGTGTTCAAATCGCGGTGGAGGCAGTTGTGAGTTTTCAAATTTAATGAATTTAAATTGTTCGTACAGCTTACAATATTTTTTTTTTATAAAATATGTAACAAAAACGGAATCTGTAAAAGAAACGAAAAAAATGTCCAAAAATCGAATCTCAAAAACGTTTTCTCTTAAAAAAAAGACTGTCCAAAATGAAACCGGTTAAAAACTGGTTGCAAAGTAATGCACTGGGCGACAATTTCCACCGCCAATGACATCACCGTGTAAAACTGGACAGTTGAAAGCATTGGTTGGGTATTGAGCTAGAACTGGTACTGTCGGCGAAAGGTCTAGTTCTGCGTCAGTTCTAGGCTAGTCAGATTTTCTGCAGGGTGACTATAGTGCTGAAATACAGCACAGCTGGAGGAAGAAAAACCAAACGGCGCTGAGGCATATGTTGTGGCTCTGAAAAAGCTTGCGAAATTAAGCTAAATTCAACAACATATTTTTACAAATAAAACAAACACATAACCTAAATCGAATTGTATTTTTTAATTTGGATTCATGTATTTTTGGATATTTCGCTGCCAACTATTCACTAATTTATCAATTATCAAAAATCAAAATCACTAATTATCTCGATATTTTCCCAATAGTTTCATCGCTAAACTCACTTGTACATCACCAACTAGATGACATGTGTGAGCCATGAACCAAAAATACAAGATCACGTAAGAACGCGACGTTGTATTTGTAACTGGTTTTGAGAAAAAAGTTTGCGAAAGCGGGTTCGTCAGCTGAGCGTTTGTTTACATCAAAAGCACCAATATTTTACACTTTTATTCAAGTAAAGAAGAGTTAATTCAACATGACAACACATTTTAAAGCATTTTGTTGCATCATTTTACCTAAATTGTGCGTTTAAAGTGGCTGACAATAATTTTGGCTAATGTTGGTTTTCGTTGTTTTCTTTGCTTTGTTTACTTTTCGCTCGTTTTCCAGTGAAACAAGATGGCGTAGAACCCGCTAAAAAAGTCGACTTTTTTCACTCTCTTGTTCTTACGTGATCTTGTGTCTTTCGTTCATGTGTGTGAGCGAGTGAACATACTGGCTGCGTTTCTTTATACATTCCGGATAATCCCATTTCACAGCCGGAATAAACAGAATGCGTTTGAAATATACGTTAACATATCATCAGGAACGTTCTAAAGAATATGTAAACAAAAAAGTTTATTCCAAACGTTCAGAATGAATAAAGAATTGCAGCCACTGCAAGGCAAATACGCTCGTGGGTGTGAAAGAAAGGGATGCACTATCACATGCCCGGAGAAGTGGTCACTTTTCTCCCCAAGCCCATACAAAACTAACCGCTAAACCAGAGAACGTTTATAAATGAGAAGGCGCATTTTCAGTGTGAACTAATTGCCGACAGAAATTTTGAGGTGCGGTCGAGCAAATATACCACTCGTCGACGAAATGCACCACTCGACACGGTGTCGGTAGAGAAGTGTCGGCTGCCACCATACCAAAAATTTTTCCGTGCCACCACACTTCGACCAAATTTACCATAGTTCAAAGCAAAATGAAAAAATAAGAACGAAAAAGGAAAGAGGAACAGAAATATAATAAACACTTGGCAGAGGGGATGCTTGCGGAGGCAGGCGTGTACCATAGTTTAATGCAAAATGAAAAATAAGTTGATAAGATTTTCTAAGGCAATTTTTTTGACTTTTTTTCCGCAATTGTCTAAAGCCATGTAAATTGGACCTTTTTATAAAAACTATTTTATTATAATTTAATTAAACATATGTATGTGTGTATATATTTACTTATGCACATACACATATATACGTACATACATATATCTATGTATTGTACCAATTCATGAAATTGCATTAATGTATGCATGCGCAATCGGCTCATTTTTTCATTTCTATTTGCCGACGGCTAACAAATTATGTACAAATAATATACTTAATTATGTACTATACATACAATTACTTATGTGCAAACAAGTATATACATGTTTGTATGTATGTATGTATCTTTTAGTGAAACTGCAAATTGAAGTTGACAAATTGAAGTTATTTTAAGTAATATTTTTATTTTATTTTTGAATGTAAGTTCTTAAACTATGCACATACAGAAAAATTCTTAAACAAGCTTAAAAATCTGAAAGTAAATAAAAAATATAAAAAAAGTAAATCCTGAAATGAAACAAATTAAAATTGTTTTTCTACAACTTTTGGTTGGACACGAATTACGAATATGCCTTCTCATATGAAGACAAACGTACAAATGCATTGATTGCACTGCACGTGTTAACTTCAAAGTTGTTTTTTCGAAAAGTTATTTATATTGAGAAGAAATGTGCATTATCATTTTTAACTGCAATGCTCGTATTTATGTACATAATTAATTGGGGCATATTCATAGTTAAAATAAAGTCGACACTAAAGTTAGTTACAGCTTTTTCACATCATTTTCAGTGGAATATGTATCTGCGAAAAAAGCTGCAACTTACTTTCTTCTTATTAGGGACTGACAAATTGATATCGTTTTTAAATGCATACATATATAGGTATGTGTACATATAAATGTACAAATGTACAACTCACGGCAGCATACATAACGGGTGATTTTTTTGAGGTTAGGATTTTCATGCATTAGTATTTGACAGATCACGTGGGATTTCAGACATGGTGTCAAAGAGAAAGATGCTCAGTATGCTTTGAAATTTCATCATGAATAGACTTACTAACGAGCAACGCTTGCAAATCATTGAATTTTATTACCAAAATCAGTGTTCGGTTCGAAATGTGTGTATCGACAAATTTTGTTCAGCGATGAGGCTCATTTCTGGTTGAATGGCTTCGTAAATAAGCAAAATTGCCGCATTTGGAGTGAAGAGCAACCAGAAGCCGTTCAAGAACTGCCCATGCATCCCGAAAAATGCACTGTTTGGTGTGGTTTGTACGCTGGTGGAATCATTGGACCGTATTTTTTCAAAGATGCTGTTGGACGCAACGTTACGGTGAATGGCGATCGCTATCGTTCGATGCTAACAAACTTTTTGTTGCCAAAAATGGAAGAACTGAACTTGGTTGACATGTGGTTTCAACAAGATGGCGCTACATGCCACACAGCTCGCGATTCTATGGCCATTTTGAGGGAAAACTTCGGAGAACAATTCATCTCAAGAAATGGACCGGTAAGTTGGCCACCAAGATCATGCGATTTGACGCCTTTAGACTATTTTTTGTGGGGCTACGTCAAGTCTAAAGTCTACAGAAATAAGCCAGCAACTATTCCAGCTTTGGAAGACAACATTTCCGAAGAAATTCGGGCTATTCCGGCCGAAATGCTCGAAAAAGTTGCCCAAAATTGGACTTTCCGAATGGACCACCTAAGACGCAGCCGCGGTCAACATTTAAATGAAATTATCTTCAAAAAGTAAATGTCATGGACCAATCTAACGTTTCAAATAAAGAACCGATGAGATTTTGCAAATTTTATGCGTTTTTTTTTTAAAAAAAGTTATCAAGCTCTTAAAAAATCACCCGTTATAAATGCACATAATTACACGCGTACTCAAACAATAACAATTTCATTCATAAACGCATTCGCATATTTCTCAAGGTCAAGATCATTCATTCAAAATCCTACAGCAGCACATCTCCCCGCAAATTCATCCACATCAAGCGCAACTGTGTCAATCCGACACAAAAATTCTAAAATGTAAAATTGAAGAAATCTCGGCCAACCAAGTGAAAAGTGGCACATATTTCTCTATATCCAGTAAAATAAGTTATCTCGAATTTTGGTAATTTTTGGAAAACACTATATTTCTCTGTTCCATACCAATATTTCAATTATTAACTAATATTTTAAGGTGTCATTTTAATAAACAATTAATAAAAGTAAACGTTTTCTGCAGGAAAAAACAATATTTTTGATGTGTATACATCTTTGGTTTCGGTAGGGGTAAAATTTGCG
>NW_023458556.1:88386594-88392656 GCF_013731165.1 Rhagoletis pomonella | reverse complement strand
ACACATCAAATTTCATGAGTACCTAGTACTCACGCCTTTTTTTTTTAATAAAATCAAAACTTCTAAAATCACAAACATATGTGGTTTTATCGGAATTTCACAAATGTAACGTGGCAACTTATCTCGTTTTCACATTTTTCGGTCCGAAATTATAAAATTTTTATCCATGACGCGCCGCGATTTTTGTACAGGTGGGTCGAAGTGCCTTGATCACCATTTGTATAAATGCAAAAAAAAATGATTTTATTTATTTTTACCCGATTTCCAAAAAAGGAGGAGGTTATCAGTTCGTCGGAATATTTTTTATTTTTTTTTATGTATGTTACCGCATAACTTTGGACCACGTCAACGGATTTCGATAATTCTTTTTGCTTCGGAAAGGTGGTCCCATACTGATCCGAGATCCGATCAGTGGATCATGAGATATATAGATATATATTTTTTTTATATGGGAGTTGAAGTCAGTTTTTTTTTGCTAAAAATTACTTGTTTAATTTTAAAAATTTCTATACTTCAAAGCGTTTATAAATATATATTTATATATATCCACAGATTATTTTAAATTTTTTTCATCCGTAACCAAATCTTCAGTACCATAAAAAGATTCAAA
This sequence comes from Rhagoletis pomonella, assembly GCF_013731165.1. Classification (NCBI taxonomy): domain Eukaryota; kingdom Metazoa; phylum Arthropoda; class Insecta; order Diptera; family Tephritidae; genus Rhagoletis; species Rhagoletis pomonella. Next base: position 88,392,046 of record NW_023458556.1, on the reverse strand, counting down.
CACATTATAGTACAACCAATGCGATGTCCAAGCTAGTGCTACTCCACTGTACATGTGTATATGTATGTATGCATGTATGTGTGTAAAAATGTCAATTCAAGTTTGCGTTTAACCCATTTTAGCGGACATAGTTTTTTTAGTTCCAGCTGTTAATAACACACTATTTTACAACGTTTTTTATGTTTAATCTTCATGCAAGTTACATGTATCGTCGAGAACATGGTTACATGCAGAATTTTAGATTAATTAAAGCAGATCAATCGTCTATATGTATGTACACATGTACATTTATAAATGAATACATACTTACATTTTCATTTGTTTGTCTTTTTGGATGCATGAAAAAATTTGGTAGCAGAAATAGGTAATATCAATGAAATGAAGTTTACAAATATGTGCTTTATAAATTTAATAATAATAATAGATTGGCGCTTACACATATGTTAGTGTTTGGTCGAGCTTCTCCTCCGATTTGTGGCGTGTGCCTTGATGTTGTCACACAAAGCGGAGGGACCTACAGTTTTACGCCGAATCCGAACGGCGATTGTATTTTGAAGAGAAGTTGGTTTTCATGGCAGAAATGAACTCGGAGGTTTGCCATTGCCTGCCGAGGGACTACCGCTGTTAAGAAAAAACCTTTTTTCTATTTTTTTTGCGATGTTGCTTTGAGCAGGGTTTGAACCCAGGCGTTGCGGAGTGGAAGCGCGCACTGCTTACCACTATACCACAGCGGCCGACAGCGGCTTTATAAATTAAGGTTTATTAATTAATTACATTGCCACAGACCGTCTCTAACGCTGAAAGATGTCTTCTCCTTGTCCTCGTCACTTACCTCCACTGGCCAATAACCGCTCTTAAGCTCGAGTGTTGAGAACCACTTTGTTCCAGTCAACGAGTCCAGAGTGTCATCGATCCTGGGAAAAGGATAGCTGTCCTTTTTCGTCACATCGTTTAGTTTACGGTAGTCTACGCAGAACCGCATTTGACCATCCTTCTTCTTCACAAGTACTACCGGCGAACTCCATGGACTCGCTCATTTCTTTTATTATTTGGCTAACAGTTTCACGTTTGGCAAGTGGAACACTCCGAGGAGCTTAACGGATTGGCCTTGCATCGCCAGTATCAATGCGATGTTTCACAACGTTAGCCCTGCCTGGTTTGTCGCCATCCTTGTCAAATATTTTGGAGTATCTGCGGAGAAGTTCCTTAGCATTGTGCTGGTATTTTTCTTCCAACGCTTCCGTCCATGCATTGTCTTCCGCAATGTCATTCTCGCCAATGGAATCGCTTTCAGGTAATTTTTCGCAGTTGAAGATTGCCTCTACCTCTCGACATTGCCCCAGTACAGTTCCTCTTCGGAGCTTGACTCTTGATTTGAACTCATTGAGCACTCGAACTGGGACGCGTCCATATTTTTGCGTCTTAGCCAGGGTTTTACCAATAAGTACGTCCGGTGTAGAATTTTGTGTTGCTTCAACAACCCACAATTTGTTTGTCCCACAATCTCCATCAATCTTCGCCCACACAACTGCTTCTGACTTCGGTGGAATCTGCTCGCTTTCCTCTAGGATAACTCGCTTGCTGCTGTACGGACCATCATACCCAAACCTAAGGGGCACTTCCATGTTGTTGTACTTCATAATCCTGTTCTTCATGTCGATCTCCATACCTTGATCAAATAAAAAGTCTAATCCAATGATGACTTCATCCATAATCGCCGCGACTATGCACTTGTGTAACACCGTCACATTCCCTATTGCGGCTTTGCACGTTATCTCTCCTACAACTTGGGTGTCCTCACCAGTTGCAGTCCTCAACCTTGCTCCAGGTAATGGCCTTACCTCTTTAGTGACCAAATCAGATCGAATGATGGAATGTGATGTACCCGTATCCACAGTTAATACTCGCTCATGTTCGTCCACATATCCACCAACAGTAACGTTGCTCGCTTTTCTGCCAATTCGCGAGACGGAGATTATGGGGCATTCAATTGCGGGAGCCAGCGTGCACCCCTTACTGCTGGTTCGTTTTAGTTTAACGACTGATTGGAGTTGGATTCGTCTCCCTCAGCCCTGCGTTTGCGTCCTGCTGAATTGTTGAGTCCATTGGAACTTGCACTGCAATCGCGGGCGAAGTGGCCTGGCTTTCCACATTTAAAACATTTGCCAGATCCATGCTTTTTCTCGCCCAGCAGTTGGATTAGCTTCTTCAGCATTTCAATTTGTCTCGTCCGGTGTTTCCACTTCCACTCGATGGGCTTTGTAGGCTGGTTTACTTAGGAGTGCTGCCGTTTCACGTGTCTGAGCATACGAGACGGTTTCAGCAAATGTTGCCTTTGGATTCGCGTACGTCTCTCGCTTGGTATACATGTCCCGCATTCCGTTGATGAACCTCTGGATTTTTACCCTTTCAAGGTGCTCACCAGATGCGTCTCCAATTGCAAAATGAGCCAACCATTCAATCTCAGAGGCGAATTCCTGTATAGTCTCGTTGGATTTCTGGTAGCGATTCTCCAGCTCCATCTGGTAAACATGTCTCCTGTGCTCGCTACCATAACGTCTTTCCACTGCACCCATTAACGCATCGTAATTGTTCCTTTCACAGTCGGGAATAGTCTGCAAGATTTCCGCTGCAGGTCCTTTCAATGCGACGAATAACGCAGCGGATTTATCCTCCATGCTCCAACGATTTGCTGTAGCCGTCTTTTCGGACTGGAGCTTAAAGACCTGGAAAGGACTAGTGGTCAAAGGATGGAGTCTTTACCTTGGGTGCGCTCGTCGAAGTAGCTGGACGATTCAACTGTAAATCACGTAGACGGCCTTCCAACTCCTCTACCCTTGCCTCGACTTTCTCCTGTCTCTCTACGATTTTGTCCTGTATTTGTGTAATTTTTGCATCCTGTGCTTCCACCTGGGATGATATACGTGCCTCTTGTGCCAGTAGATGAGTTTCTAGCCGGGATGACACCTGCGCTGATACCTCTGATGATAAACGTGTCTCCAGCGCTTGCATCTGTGAGGAAATATGCGATATGGCACCCAATAACATGTTCATGTCTATAGCCGTTGACGCACAAGGAGCCTTTCCCTGCTCTTCAAGCTTCGCTGATGTATGCTCTACATCATTCGATGAACCAGCAACCTCTTCCTTGTCTTTGTCCTTCAAAGACGCCTCGTCGTCCTCACGATGGAAGTCTTATTTGTCAACGACGATGCCTTCCTTTCCCATAGCCTCTCGCAACCGTGATAGGAACTCCACTTTTCTTCCGGAGGTTGCTAAATTTCGTTTCTCCAACTCCTGCTTGAGTTCCTCAATCTTTAGATCCTGAATTTTCGCCATTTTCAGTAGTTTATACTTCGTTTCAGTTTAAATTGTGTTAATTTGCAATTAGTGAGTGATTTTTGAGTTGAGGACTGCGTAAAAACTAATACAATGAAGTGCTGTGTGTTAAATTGCGACAGCCGTCAAGATGCAAGTGTAGCGCTGGGACGAATCGCTGCATTTTGTGTAAATAGGCTACGGCAAAGCCGTTCCCGAAATCTTTCTCTATTATTATATTAACAGCATTTCCTCACAATGATTTTGTTTCTGCTCACGCAGCCTCCATTAGCAAGTTAACTATTCAATCCCGCAGAGATACTGCTGCAGTTTTCTGCAGCAGCCTTAATTGCAAGTGCACTAAAACGTTCACTGTTCTCTAATAGATTAGGTGAAAAATGCAATATTTTCACATTTAGCAAAATTAAAACACGTTTTTCGCTGTAAAGTGAACTGCTTTGGCAGTTTCAACTCGTTCTTCTTTTCGCTCCATTATTTGTTTACTTGTGGTACACAAATGTCAACGCCCAGGACGGCGCAATCTTGTATTAGCTCTGATCATATATGTAATACTCCTATATTGGCAGTAAGAGCTAGTACCGTCCGAAAACACTACAGTACAGATATATCAATAAACACGTACGAAAGAAAAGGAACACATACGTTTATAAATAAACATGTACACAACACATATACAAAAACGGCACTCAAGTACACAATACATTGACAAAAACAGTACTAGACTGTCTCGCTTTGATTTCGGAATGCTTACACATTGAGAAGTTAGCTTACTGCCAATATAGAAGTATTACATATATGGCTCTGATCCAATACTTTTCGTGAAAAATCCTGTAAAACTGTCAAACAGAAAAATTACTCTCTTAAGTGAGAGTAAAAAGTGAGTAACAACAAAAAGTACGGGAACAAAAAAACCATTTTTCCTTAAAAATCACTCACAAATTGCAAATTAAAACAATTTAAACTGATTTTTCACTTATAATTCAAATTTCTCTTTTGCTGATTTGTAGACAAAGTTTTATTTACAAGTTACCACAACTGTCAAAATCGGCAAAACCAAAGTAGCGGTACCACTGACGGCGCCACCTTTTTCGCTGCACCGTGTCTATCATTCTTGGGGATTTCCAAACATCTATAGCTCGTATCGCTGGATTGTTAAATAAATGCTCTCGATGACCAAATTGTAGTACAATTAACTTTATTGTACAACAAACAATTAACAATACTCGCTAATATCGTAAAAACACTTTACAATACTCTTTAAAGCAATTACAACGCTTTAAAAAACTTGTTAACACAATTAAACTTGTAGCTTGCTTATTCGCAACTCACTTTACTTGTAGCTTGCTGACTTGTAACTCCCCAACTCCGCTGTGTCGTGGCTCTTATATACCTGCGCTCGCACTCATGGCAACTCTCGAACGTTCTGAGGTTCATCGCTCATTCTCTTTCTCTCGCTGTTCGCAGTGTTCATCCAACTTGACGTTTCTCTTTGTGGAACATTCTACGTCATTCCTCGAACATTCTGTCTATTTCTCGTTGTTCGCTTTGTGTTGCCGCAGTATTCGCCACAATAGTGTTTGTTGTTATATGAATTCGCCTTGTTTACAACAAACACATCATTTTGACATTAATAAGTACCGCGGCGAAAATCTAAATTCGCCATCAACACCACCTTGTATAGATTCGCCTTGTAAATATCAAAATGATGTGTTTGTGGCAAGGCGAATTTATACAAGGTGGTGTTGATGGCGAATTTAGATTTTCGCCGCGGTACTTATTAATGTCAAAATTATGTGTTTTGTTGTAAGCAAGGCGAATTCATATTACAACAAACACACTATTTTGACATTAAGAAGTACAGCGGCGAAAATCTAAATTCGCCATCAACACCACCTTGCATGCCTTGGTTTGTGGTAATATGAATTCGAATTATTTACAACAAACACATCATTTTGACATTAACCTTGAACTGTGGAGGTGGTTGTAAAATTTACCCCCTCTTTAAATTTTTTTGAATTACTCTCCTATGTTGCGCTCCAGCAACTTGATTCTCTCAGTATCTTCTCCTTTCGTTCTCGTTATTGATCAGTGATGTTTTTGCTGTGGAAGGTGT
>NW_023458556.1:88354278-88386494 GCF_013731165.1 Rhagoletis pomonella | reverse complement strand
AAAGAGATTAGCCATGCAAAATTATAATTAAAAATATCTCAGATTAAGAAGATTAAGAAGAAGTTTAACTTTTCCTCGAGTTGTGTGAATAACAAGCACAACCAATTTGACAGCGAACGAGCTTTGATTGAGAATATATTTATAAGTAAACGTTCTGTTATGCTTTGCCGTTCGCATATGTTTACACATCAAATTTCATGAGTACCTAGTACTCACGCCTTTTTTTTAATATGATCTCTTGTATTTCTTTAAATATATATTTTTTGCTGTGAAAAGATGCTTCTTAAGCTTTAGATTAATTTTTATTTTACACTTTTTTTATAAGTTTACTATGTGATGTTTTCGTCCTTGTGAATAATAAAAGCCTTGTGGAATAAAGTGGAACTTTTGTTGATTTTAAAAGAAAAAATTAAATTTTGTATTTATTTTAACTTAAAAATCTAGTAGCTTAGTTTAAAAGAAAAAATAATTATAAAATGGCCAATTTGTATTCAAATTTCTTCGAAGGGGTAAAATTTACCACCAGGTCATAGACTATGTCCAAAAAATTCACCTCCATAGTTAAAGGTTAAGAAGTACCGCGGCGAAAATCTAAATTCGCCAGTAACACCACTAGTGCTGTCGTTTGCTGATTTTCGAGCGAAGTGAAAACACATAAAAAGTGAAGTGTTCCGGAGTGATTTGTGAGGAAAAGTGAAGTGATTAGCGTAGTGACGATTTTCAAGCAAAATTAGATGTGGGGGTTTTCGATTTAGTTTATTTATCAGCCGATGGGTTAATCGATTATATTTTTATCACAATAAAAGTAATCTTTAACGTTTATAAATTTAGGTATCATTTATTGTGTCTCTGTGCAAATTTAGAGTTGGAATATCTTTAAAATCCCGATGTCTCAAATGTTGTGGAAATACAGAACAAAATTACAGTTAATTGATGACGAAAACACTTAAATATAAGTAATTGATGTTTTATTTTCGATCAAACTAAATTTTAGTAGAGAGCAATCTGGAATTATTCTATAATTAAATTTAAAAATAGTAAAATACTCACATTGCCCCAAAAAATATTTAGACAAAAATATTAACACATTTTTAGATTATTAAGATGAATCAACATTTATTTAAATTGTTCACGCTTCACTTTTAGTAATAAGTCTGTAGTTGCATTAAATGCAATTTTACATTAAATGATGAAATTACATTGATTCTAATTAAATTTTATCACATTTAATTAAGCTTTACACACAAGTAAATACTTTTTGTACTTGGTATTAAATTAAAGTATTTCTATAAACATGTACATGCATTTTTAATACATAGAAGTTTTTAAATAATCACATTGTTACATTTTGTACTTATCAGCATTTTCATAAAATGCATTTCTTATTAAAAATTATATAAAATCACATTGTAACATTTTGTACTTATTTTTCTTTGCAATATTGTTATACATTCCAGCCAGGTAAACGTTTCCAGCAACCGCTCCAAAAACTTTTGTTGAAAATTCTTTCTTGTGCTAGTGGAAGCATTAATTGACGTAGCACAATCACTTAAATCGATAGAAAGTTCAATATTGGATGAGGCATCTAGAGGCCCAATGATAGCTTCATCAGCAATAGCAAATCCACCATCTTCATAACTTGAAGATTCAGGAATCGCAACATCATCGCCACCTCCACCAACGCAAACCCACCGTTTCTATAATAGCTTAAAGATTCAGCATATACACCATCTTCATAATAACTTGAAGATTCAGGAATCGGAGCAACATCACCGCCACCTCCACCAACAGCAAACGCACCATCTGCATAATAGCCAAGAGATTCAGGAATCGCAGAAACATCTCAACCACTTCTATCAATCGCAAATGCATCATCTCCATAATATTTTGAATATTCAGGAGGCGCAGCAACATCACCTCCACCACCAACAGCAAACGGATCATCTCCAGATGCAACAAACTCATCAGAATAACTAGAAATTATTTCGACAGCAGCAACATCACCGCCTTCATCAATGCCAACACCGCAATCCTCAGAAAAAAAATCGCTCGTCACAAGCGTGTCAAACTCCCCATCCTCATTTGTCGAGATTTCGGCACTGCAAATATAAAGTTTCCCGTAAATATGAAATACTAATTTAAATGTTTTTAAAGAAACTAATAAAATAAGCCGTAAGACTTACATTTTACTTTTCCCGCCTTCGTGCTGTTTTTTGGCGGCCCCGCCGTGGTCTTGCAAAAAATAGCTAAACAAATTTGAGGTTAGAAAACGTACATACATATATGTAGATGATCGAGTAAAACTTACCTCGAAATTTTCTTCTGACCTGATGCAGCCTTTTTCCTGTAAAATGAAAGACATGTATGTAAATTAATATATAATTGTTATTTTTTCATAAATTTGCTAAATAAATATGAAAATTTACTTACCCAAACTTTTCTGTGCGCTTTCCAACATGTTCTAGCATGAACGAAAGACACAAGATCACGCCTTCCCGAAAGAAAGAAAAAAGTTATTTTTTAGCTGTTGAAATCTCGACGCCATCTTTGTTGGAAGAAGTAAACAACGAAGAGAACAAAAAAAAACCGCGTAATTTTTGAACGCTTGAATAATCATTGTTATTATGCAAATTCTTCTATAAATCATGTCGTTGTGTTAAATTATTCTTTACCTTATGTGTGCACACGTTGTCACAAGCGAAAATTAAGAAAATTGCAGTAAAAAGCCACCACCAAATTGTAAACAACGAACAAATGTTAAAAAACGGCTAATGTCAAAGTCGCCCAACCTTTTTCCTAAATGCGATTATAACGGGCTACTAAGAAGAAGGCGTGATCTTGTATTTTTGGTTCATGCTGTTCTAGTTATATATGTATCTTGTGAAAGTGAAACATGACTTTTGCTAAGGCACCGATGCCAGATCGGAAATTTATTACACTTCTTTTTAGAAATATTTCGCGAAAAGTTACGTTACCAGACTTCCACCTTAACAATAGTTTTTATAAAAGATTATTAATTTTAGTTAAATAAATCATTAAAGAAAATTTCTTATTTTGGAGATAAATCTAATCTGTGGAAAGTGAATGAAGTGACGTAGTGATGGCTTCCAAAGTGAAGTGAAATACTTCAATTGAAGTGACGGCGGCAGCGCTGAACACCACCTTGTATAAATTCGCCGCGGTACTGCTGAATGTCAAACTGATGTGTTTGTTGTAAACAAGGCGAATTTATACAAGGTGGTGTTACTGGCGAATTTAGATTTTCGTCGCGGTACATATTTGGGGTGTTCACAGTTCGTTCCAGATAGCGTCTCAAAATGTAGACGTCTACATTTTAAGACGTTTTCTAACCGTAAAATCTGTGGTGTTGTTGTTTCCCATACAAAATTGGAAAACGACGCCGTCTACATTTTGTCACACTCAAAGGTATGTTTTTTACGCGTCTACATTTTGCGACCTCGCAGCAGGGTTGCATTATGGCAATACTTATCACATTTTTTTTATTTATTGGGCACGTTTTCTGTTTTTGCATTTAATTTGAGCGCAATTTCTGATGAAAAGAAACAAATCAAGGAAAAGAAATAACAAATATTACGAATTGGTAATTAAGTTAAATAATTACAATTTTTCAGAAACAAAATCGAAAGGCGACATATAAAAAATGCACGCAAGGAAGAAATGTCTGGCAACACCAGCAAAGTTTTGAGACGATTTTGCGACGACTGCTAGAAAGGGGCGCTCACAGTTTGATGCTAAAGATGTCTCAAAATGTAGACGTCTACATTTTCAGACACAATTTGGAACGAACTGTGAACACCCCAATTAATGTCAAAATAGTGTGTTTGTTGTAATATGAATTCGCCTTGTTTACAACAAACACATCATTTTGACATTAATATGTACCGCGGCGAAAATCTAAATTCGCCAGTAACACCACCTTGTATAAATTCGCCTTGTAGTCGACACTCGAAATTGTGTGCAGGCTCTTTGGGTGGCGTTGCGGGAGCTGTTAGCCGAGGAAGCAACCTAAGACCTGAGCAGGTTCTTAGGCTACTCCATCCGTTGCACCTCGCATAAGTGGAATTCGGATGGAGTCGTGTCTGGCAGAAGTAGATTTCTGGTCCGAGGTTAGACTCAATACCCGCATGGACGAAAAACGATTAATGGAGTTGGCCGATCTAAACGGGGTTAGGTCGCCAAAACAACAGCTCTTGGTCGGGTAAAACCAGAGTCGTGGGAATGGCGTTAATAATACACCTTCTGACTTTCTTTGCTGAATTTTGGGCACGTTCCGCTAAAATGCACTTCTACCAAAATGAAATTAGGTCGCGCGGGCATAACTTATTTTGACAATGAAATTAAGCCGCGATCAAAATATTTACGCAGCGCGGCCACAATTCATTTAGACAAATGAAATTAAGCCGCGACAAAAAATTAAATGAGGCCGCCGAAAAAATAAGAAAGCGGCCATAACCCACGCGGTCTTAATTGCATGCCCAAAAGTAAACGGAACAAGTGCAGAATGGCACCCTGAAATTGTGCATATGGAAACTGTGCATACGAAATAATGCATATGAAAAAAACCGAAATAATGCATATGAAAAAAACCGAAATGATGCATATATGCACAGTTTCGGTTGAAAACCGCAATAATGCATATTAGAAAAACCGAAATTATGCATATACACTGTTTCTTTTGACAACCGAAAGAATGGCACCCTGAAATTGTGCATATGGAAACTGTGCATACGAAATAATGCATATGAAAAAAACCGAAATAATGCATACGAAAAAAACCGAAATAAAGCATATATGCACAGTTTCGGTTGAAAACCGAAATAATGCATATGAAAAAAAACCGAAATAATGCATATATGCACAGTTTCGGTTGAAAACCGAAATACCGCATCTGAAAAAATCGAAATAATGCATACATGCATACTTTCGAAACCCGGAATAACGCATATGAGAAAAACGAAGTAATGCATGCATGCAGAGTTTCGGTTCAAAACCGAAATAATGCATATGACAAAACCCAAATTAATGCATACATGCACAGTTTCGACTCAGAACCGAAATAATGCATATGACAAAAACAGAAATAGTGCATACATGAAAACGAACTTCCTTCTGCATAGGCGGACTTCGGCCGCGCTTAGGGATTATAAAGGTAAGACCGCACTTAGCGACGCGATACAGCAGCGGCACTACGCGACACGGCGCGACACTTTTTGGAATATCGCACTGAAACTGCATCGGCGCGACACTTCGCTGCAAATTTTTTAATTTATTTGTGTCAAAACCTTCAAACAAGATGGATGCCAGTGACGCTGTTGTAATTTTAATGCCTTTTATTTTTATTTTCCTTGGCGAATTCTTCTCAAATATTATATTTCTTTACATACAATTTTCTTCTTGAATGAAATGCATGTGAATATTGACTCAAAATTGGAAATCCAAGTACTTCAAGTTAAAAATATAGTACGAAATGTTATGTCGTTCCGCTAGGTATACCGCGCTACGCGGCACCGGAACTGCGCGACACCACGCGGCGCGACATTTTTGCCTAGTTGGTCAACTTCGCCGCGCAGCGTCGCGTCGCGTAGCTCCGCTGCAGCGTAGTGCGGTATGCTCCATAAGAATACATGCAAAGAATATTTTGCCGCGCTGTGTAGTGTCGTGTCGCGTCGCCTAGTGCGGTCGTACCTTAACCCTTACTAAGGGCCGTTTGCACCATGTCTAGTTAATTCTAACTCCCAGTTAAACATCTTTATCGACGTTATCGACACCCATCATATAAGATGTGATCGATAAAGCAGTTAACGTGCTTAACTGAAGGATGTACCTCCAGTTAGCGTTAACTAGACATGGTGCAAACGGCCCTAAGTAGAACTCTCCGGAAAAGAAGGGCGGAAGTATTTTTGAGCAGAACTTTTTTCTGCGTAGGCGGCCTTCGGCCGCGCTTAGGGATTATAACCCTTACTAAGTAGAATTCTCCTTTCTGTGTTGCCGGAAAAGAAGGGGACGGAAGTATTTGTGGGCAGAACTTCTCTCTGCGTTGGCGGCCTTCGGCCGCGCTTAGGGATTATAACCCTTACTAAGTAGAACTCTCCTTTCTGTGTTGCCGGAAAAGAAGGGCGCAAGTATTTTTGAGCAGAACTTCTCTCTGCGTAGGCGGCTTTCGGCCGCGCTTAGGGATTAAAACCCTTACTAAGTAGAAGTAAATAATTTATATTAGAAAAAAAGGAAATTATCCATATGCACACTTTCGTTAGAAAACCGAAATAATGCATATAACAAAAACCGAAATAATGCATGCATGCACAATTTCGGTTCAAAACCGAAATAATGCATATGTGAGAGACGAAGGTATGCATACATGCACAGTTTCGGGTGAAAACCGAAATAATCACAGTATATACAGTCATAAACCTTTTTGAGTACACGTCGGGGGTAAAATCTGATCAGGGTTGATAATGAGAAGGACCATGAATTTTGCTGATTCAGAGTTGCATACAAAATTACTGTGGTATGAAAGGGAACAACAACCGCACTAACGCAGAGTGGCACAGGTAATTTTGTAAACAAACACTTTTCTTATCATTTTAAAAAGATAATTGCTATTTATTTCCCAATATTCAGATATCCAGCTTGTAGCCAGATACAGTGGCTTGTGAGGTTCACTAAAATCGACTCATCATATTGGAACAGCTCAGGGTAATGGACCATTGAATGTGTTGGCTGAACTTATGACCGCCATGACCAACGCACTCGCCAACCAAATGCGTGTCTTGAATTTATATGGTAGAAATTCATAGCAATTGCTATTGCATGTGTGTATGATCCATATTTGTGATATTCTACACTTTGATGTTAAGGGCCGGTTACTCAATGTCTGGTTATCACTAATCTCCGGTTAAACATAGTTATCGACGTTACCGACCCCCTGTTGTATGAATGGAATCGAATACGTCGATAACAATGTTTTACCGGAGATTAGTGTTAAAAAGACCTTGAGTAACCGGCCCTAAGGGCCGGTTGTTAAATGTCTGATTAACACTAATCGGAGGTAGAAGCTCTGGTTAAGTACGACAGCTTTATCGATCACATGTTATATGCATGATGTCGAAAACGTCGATAATGATGTTTAACCGGCAAGTAGTGATAACCAGACATTGAACAAGCGGCCCTAAGGGCCGGTTACTCAATGTCTGGTTATCACTAATCTCCGGTTAAACATCGTTATCGACGTTACCGACTCCATGTTATATGCATGGAGCCGAACACGTCGATAATGATGTTTAAACGGAGATTAGTGTTAACCACATATTGAGTAAACGGCCCTAAGTATTTTTGAGGAGTTCCGCTCAAACTTGGGTGTGCTTAATGAGCTGTCAGGGCGAATGCGCTGGCAGGCATTGGAGTCTCTATAACTAAACAAACATTATTTTTTTGGAATAAAGATTTAAATATATTCGGAAATTTTGAGTTTTCTTTGATAAATACACAAAATTCACGTTTTTTAATAAAAAAAATACGATTGAGTTGCCAGTTTATAGAAACGCAAGCGTTAATTATGTAGTTAACTATGGATATTATTCTTAATTAAGCATTGATACTATACTTAATCTACATTTTGTTCATAAATAACACAATTATATAAATTTTATCCTCGAGAAGACCTTTTTCTATTCATCAGGCGAAATTCTCCACAGTAAGTGTTGCCGTGCGCGCAAAACAAAAACGCTGCACACAACCCAAAAGTAATCCTCGGGGGCCAATTGGTGAAAAACTGCGAAAAGGTTTATTACTGTATATACTGTGGAAATAATGCATATAACAAAACCCGAAATAATGCATGCATGCACAGTTTCGGTTGGAAACCGAAATAATGCATATGAAAAACCCGAAGTAATACATACATGCACAGTTTCGGTTGAAAACCGAAATAATGCATATGAGAAAATACCGAAATTATGCATATGCATACTTTCGCTTTAAAAGCGAAATAATGCATATAAAAAAAAAAAACGAAGTAATGCATACATGCACAGTTTCGGTTGAAAACCGAAATAATGCATATGGCAAAAACCGAAATAAAGAATACATGCACAGTTTCGGTTAAAACCGAAATAATATCTAAGGGCCGGTTGTTCAATGTCTGGTTATCACTACTTGCCGGTTAAACATCATTGTCGACGTTTTCGTCACCATGCTTATAACATGTGATCGATAAAGCACTCTAAGGGCCGGTTGTTCAATGTCTGGTTATCACTACCACTACACTATCAACGATTTCGCCATGTAACATGTGATCGATAAAGCAGTAGTTGTGCTTAACCGGAGCTTCTACCTCCGATTCGTGCTAATCAGACATTGAACAACCGGCCCTAAATGCACAGTTTCCATATGCACAATTTCGGTGCGCCGTGCAGAATACCTGCATTTCTCTACTTTGAACTTCAATAGGGGCGTTCGACAAGTCAAAAATTTGTAATAGTTTTCCAACTAGTTTTTACTTCTAGAAATGTTCGCTTAAAAAAGGCTTATAAATTGAAAAATGTTTGTAAACGGCAATTTAAAAAGCTTTTTAAATTTTTTATTTTTTTATTAATAAGGCAATAAAAATATATGATTTACAATAACTTTTAACAAAGGAAATACGAAATAAGGTGATTTTTGCGGAAGTGGGTATTAGTGAATTTCAGTGCATTTAAAGTTTCTGAGGTTTCGCTTACTTTTAGATCAGAATTGTCAAAATTGAGAAATTCAAAGTAGCAGTACAATAATCATCGAAAAGAAGATTGCGCCCTGCTGTGATGATGAGTAAATTTACCACAATGAGGAAGAATATAATTAAGTGAAAAAATTTTATTTTTACAAATTTAGTGAGCAGTAACGCGTTTCAAGAACGATATTTCAGACAAATCGTTAATGAACAACTATTTTTCCTTCCCGTCTGCTTTGGTTTTGGCAAAAAGTCATTTCAACCATTAAATAATATTATTTGCAAGAACCATTCACTAAAATTGTAACTAACTTTTTATTATTTATTAATTCCTTTTTGATATTCAGCTATAACAAGATGGAAAAAAAATTATGAACCAAAATTAGTAATATTTTTATGAATGTAGTTATAAAAGTTCACAGAGGAAACGCCGGAAAACAATGTATTGGCAACAACATAAAATGTATGGCAATTTAGATGTCAACAGAATAATAACTACGATAAAAAAGCATGAGAGAAGTGTGCGAAAAACGGTCAGCAAATTCCTTATAAAATATTTTGATTTTTGCTGGGTGTAAATGAAAACTCTAATGAGTATTAAGGAAAAGAAAAATTTAAAATAATAAACAGAAAAAAGATGGGTGCACCAAAACTTGAGTTAAATGTTTTTCCCAAATTCTTAAAAGGAAAACAAATCGATTTTTTTAATGTTACTTTACATCTATTTTCTTTTTTATGAATAAGGCCATAAGCATGTACCCTTTTTATAAATACATCTTATAGCAATGTGCTATATATTTATTTATATACTTTTTGGCTGGCGAAATATGTAATTTTTCAACTTAATAAAAAAGCGTATTCAACCACATTACTTTTTTTTTAATATTGAATGGCACAACACAACAACTCTTTTTGTTGCACGAAACCCTTGAACACGTGCCTGTCATCTATTTCTTCTGTTTCGACATTTCGGTATTTTGCATTTCTTTAATTTTGACGTCATTCGCATTGTCAGATTTTTGAAATTCGTTTTGGTTCGACATTCTGCTATTTCATAATTCTTTCATTGTCATGTCATCCATTTTCCATTTCTTCGCATCGTCGAAGGTGCCTGTCAAACACTGCCGCCATCATGCTTTTCAGTTTGGCAGGCCCGTCCGCTGTTTGGCAGGCACGTCCGCTGTTAGAAAGAGAATAGACAAAAAGGGGCATAGGATTCCATACTTGTGTAAGTATATACGATGCATTCGGCCAATCAAATTTTCAAAGTATATCAAAGCAAATTGAAGTCAGCAAGGCGCGCAAAGCAAGCCTGCATTGGGCCAGCGCCTTAAAGACCCCTATCGATCCTAATATAATTTTTTTTAATCAGAGAAATGTTGTTCCCAGCTTCTACGTACTTTGAACTTCAATAACACCAGTAATTATTATTTCCCGCACAAAAAAATTATACCGTTATGATCAGGACTATGATCGATTCTAATATACATTTTTTAAATTTGGGAATTGTAGGTATTCCACATTTAAGCCAAGTAAACTAAACATCGCATCGCGGAAAAATGATCAGTTTCACAAATTTTTGCTCTACAGAAACTCCTAACAACCCAGCGATCTTCAAAAAAAACTACTTTTAGTTCAAAAACTTTTTTTATTAAATTCGTATGCAAAAACCTAAGCTTTATATGATAAAATTTTTGCTGCTATTAACTCGGCATCATTCAATGAAAGTTCTGAGGTAAACTTTACTTTTTTAATAGTACGCTCCTCACGGTCGTCTATATTGATTTGCGATGCTTCCCTTTTTTCCGCCCTTTTAGGATTTGAAATGTATATCTTATCAGGATCTGGTAACCAGGTCAAATCCACGTTGTCATCGCTTTCACTATAAGCATCATCGGTCTTTGGATCTTCGTCGGCCAGTTTTTTCAGCTTATCCTTCTGTTTTTTGTGGCGATATTTCACGAGTTCTCTAAACCGTTCTTTATCATATTTATCTTCTTGTGATAAAATTCGTTTTGCAACCTCAATATTTATTCCTCCAGCATTTTTTCCATAATCAGTGGGCAGTTCATATTGAAGTTGCCTTCTTTTATCTATTATTACATTACCCTCATCATCAAAATTCATTTTCTCATTTATTTTAATTTTTTTTCTTATAGCCCTCTTTGCTACCGCAGCTTTTGTTAGCACTTTAGTTCTTTTGGGAAGATCTATCGGGACATTTGCGGTATTTACAAGATCATGATCAATTCGTTTTACTGAAAGAAAATCGTCATTATCAGAATCGTCTTGCATAAAATTATTTGGCTCATCTAATGAGTTCGAAACCGAGGAATTTTTCTTTTTTGATAGGCGCTCTAAAAAGCGTACTCGTGGAGTGACAGCGAGACCAAGGGAAATGGCGAAGGATTCGAAATTTATGTTGAATACATTGAACACATTCTTATTTTTCATAAGGAATACGGATTTAATGTACGATAAGAAGGCACGTTGCGCTGATGCTTTCAACTCGGTATTTTGCGCTAAAGCGGCTTCTATTTTCAGCCTTGGCGAAAAAAGTTTTTTCGGATCAATGTGTATCTTCTGGATTTGTATATTACACGTACGCAGTTCCCTTATCATACCTGATTCCTCGGAAGGTGTCAAAACAAGTAGACTCTCGCCTCGCGCTTTATTTCTTGCAGTCCTTCCAGCTCTATGTATGTATTGGACTGCATCTTCGGGACAATCCATCTGGACAACCCAGTTTACTGTTGGGAAATCTAAACCGCGCGATGCAATATCAGTTGCAAATAGTACAACATTGCTTTTGCGAGTAAAATCATTATATATCGCGATTCTTCGATCTTGATGCAAACTACCGTAAAGTGCTAACAAGCTGGTACCAGGGCGAAGTTTACAAAATATTTCGAAAACATATTTTACCTGTTTACAACTGGTAAAAAATACAATCATTTTTTGTTTGAGGTGGTTGTTTATAAAGGACCATAAGACAGTAATTTTGTCTGCCAGCTCAATTACGACGTAATTTTGTTGCAAAAGAATCGGTATTATGTCTTTGGAATTATCTTTTTTACTGCCAATGAATATTGGGTCACGTAAGTTAAGACGTGCAATATCCTTCACAGAGTGGGTTTGGGTAGCGGAAAATAATAGAGTTTGCCGTTCTGTTGGAAAGTTTTCTATAATGGCGTTGAGAGTTTCCTCAAATCCCATATCCAAGCACCTGTCAGCCTCGTCTAATACTAAAAGTTCCATGGTACTGGCATTAAATAAGGGATTTTCATCCATATGCTGCAAGAGTCTGCCAGGTGTACATATTAATATGTTACACTGATCCATTCTATTTCGTTCATACTTCAGGTTTTTACCACCAATTATGAGTCCAGCAGAAAAATCATGGTATCTACCGATTCGTTTTAATGTCTCAAATATTTGATATGCGAGCTCACGTGTGGGCGAGATAACTATCGCACATACTCCATCAGAACGTGACCACTTGTTAATGAATAAATGTTCAATAACCTGAAAACGTATGATGGTATTCAATTTAGATAAAACAATTAACCTATAATTTGTTAGAATATAAATAAATAAAACCAAGTACATACTGGAACGAGGAAAGCTAATGTTTTTCCACTGCCAGTTACCGCAGTTCCCATGACATCTTTTCCTATTAAAGCTGGCAATATGCCATTTCGTTGAATGTCTGTCGCTTCAATATAATTGGAATCCAACAAACCGTTTAATGTCTTTTGGGACAAAGGCATATCCTCAAATCTTTTGACTTCTGATCCAACCGACGCAGAATCATACTTCATCTTGAGTTCTCCAATCTCTTGATCATTATTATAGAAGTTATTAACCTTCCTATTATGTTTTATGAACTTAGTTTTCATCTTTAGATGAATTACTAATTTGACAGTAAATAAGTTGACAAGAAAATATGCTTAAAAAAATAGATAACAGGTGCAAGTCAACAGAACCGAGGTTCTTTCATCGACTAAATTAAAGATCGATGAATCGATGGGGACAAAAGGATACAAGTACATACTAAAGCTGATGCCAGATAAAACTATGTGGCTTTGCGTGACATTTATAACTTTGCCAGCAAAGCGCCAGAAGCAAAAAGTATGCCGCAATGAACGCCAAGAAAACAATTTTGTTCTGATTTTTACTCCTCAAAATTGCTGTGGATTTCATTTATTTAGCTTTAAAAATATCAGCAATGTAATTAAATTTTATGTTTTTGCATGAAAACTCGAATTTGGACGAAACAAAATAAATATTAAAGCGGCTGATTGTCAACGCGCGCAAAAAGTTGAGAGTTGGCCATCTTTTCGGTTCGCGCTGCGGCTGAAGCGATCTATGTGACATGCTTTGTGCATTTTCATACATTTCATATTTGCTGTCAAAGCGAATCTGTCACGCAACGCGAAGCAAAAGTTTTATCTGACATCGCCTTAAAGGCCGGTCCACATAGAACTTTCGTGTTAGCTTTGGCGTTGGCGTTGGTTTGACAGAACGCACGTTAAAAGTATGCTTGCTACAATGAGCGCTTGGCAGCGAATGCTTGGGCCACTACATTAATATACTAACGACAGATAAATTAATATTTCATATCAATAATTGCATTAAAAACGATATTTCTTGCCCGCACTTGATTAAAAAGGAAAATATTTCACATAATTTTATTTATTTGCAACAGCTGACGAGCGACGCACGCGAAAAGATGAGAGTTGGCCATCTTTTTGCTTTGTGTTGGCGTGAGCGTTGTCGAATTTTGGCTATGTGGACGGCTGCATTTGAATTCATGTATTCATAGTCAGCTGTTGAAGCGACGCCAACGCCAACGCAACGCCAAAGTTCTATGTGGACGGGCCTTAAGAGTGGGTAACTCAGCAAATTTATAGGAGTTGACTCAATGACTCCAACTCTCTTTAAAGAGTCAGCTCATTCAACTAACTCATTCGACTATTTGTATGTTACACTCATTCGTATCGTAGACTCGTTTTGAGGCATAGATGCGGTATAGCGGCCGTTAAGATAAAACAAAACTTTAAAGTGGGCGGGGTCAGCTCCTTTCTACTGATTTGAAAGGTGTAATTTTTTTTGTGTGCAAATTAATAGGGTGGTGCTAGGGGGGAGGGTAAAGGTGGAATTTTCAATATTTTCAAAAGCTTATATTTCGAAACCTATTGTACCGAATTTCAAAATGTGGATATGGTTGGAAAGGCAATTGATTTGATATGCACATCTTTATATATCTTACATACATACATATTTCGAGAAAAACTAAAAAAAAACGAAATTATAAGAATTTGTGAGATTTGACATAACACCCGCAATACAAAATACATGTGGTTGTTGTTGTTGTATTCTTGCCACCACCTTGTATAAATTCGCCTCGTGCAAAAACAAAATGCAAGACTTTGCCATGCTAAACACTGTGGCGAAGCGAGTGAGTTATATGGACAAATATGAGCCACTTTGATTCAATTGATTCATGTGAGCCCTACGGCATCAACTGAGTTACTGAGTTAAATTTTTTTTGGACAGGGAGTCTGAGTTACCGATTCACTTATAGGAATCAACTCAATAACTCAACTCTGAGTTGAGTAACCCACCTCTAGTACACACAAACACATACTACGTTTATGCGACAGAATTCGTGAACAGTTGGGCATTATTCGAAAAAATTGTTATTTAGATAATTATTCGCATAAAATTTTATCCGTAATATAATTAATCGCAAATAACTTATTCACGAATAAATTATTCGTGAATAAATTTCTTGCGAATAATTTATTCGTTATTTTAAATAATGAATAAAAACTCATTTTTAACACATCGAGACACCTTTTACTTTTTTTTCTATTGTCAAGGATTGTGAGTTAGCTGAATTCTGTTTACTATTTTATCAAGAATACTAGCCCATTCCCTCTGGTTTCGCGGCCCCTGATAAGATTTTTTTGCGTTGGCCAATGCAAGAATAGCGATGAAAACCAAATATGGGTAAAGTAAAAATTCTTAATTTAGGTTGAACAACTAAAGACCCTTCTCACACATATTTCTGCCAAAAAAATAGCGCTCTGATGCTATATGCAAGAAAAAATTCCTTTCAATGTCATGAGCTTTACCGATGGTCTTATTTCCACTTGTGAGATCTTTTTTAAGCGTGCGTGATCTATTTCTATGATCTTGCAACTACAACATTGGTCCGATGCGTCAACCTCTAGTCTTATGTCATGTAGGCCAACAAAAGTCCTTATAAGGAAGCTGAAGAGCACAGATGTGCGTTTTCTATTATAGGAGAGACAAAAATCCTCGATGTAAAATTTGGCCATTGATATACCAACAGTGGTCTTTCTTGGAAGGATGTGGTCGAAACTTTCCTTGCTGATTCGCTACTTTTAAAATATCCAGGAGCTGGTTTCCTTGAGTCTTACTGCTGCAGCAATGGCCGCCCGAGCAATTTCATCAAGCGGAGGTAGATGCAAGGTCGCATTTAGGGTGTATGACGACGTGAGACATCGTAAATTCGTATAATATAAACATAAAAAACAAAGTAGTCCAGACATATGGGGTTTCTAATGATTTCGACTGCAGCACCATTATGAATTGCAACCTGGTTGTACAATAAATAGAAATTTTCTAAATAACTCAACTGCAGCGCCACCTTGCGGGTCCATTTTTCGCATAAGTATTTTTCATTATGCAGGAAGAACACATTTTGAATTTGAACGAAATCAGTTCATAAATACGGCTTTTATAAATAACTCGGCTCCATCGCAACCAAGGAGTTTTCTAGTAGCCTTTAATAGGACTTTATGCGCATGGAATAACCTCTGAAAATTTGATTTAAATCTATCCAGGGGTTTGAGTTAAATCGTAACAAAAACGGTTATCATTTTATACATAAATATATGTAAATATCTATATACATAAATTACTTGTTTTATTATTATTTTATTCGTTATTGGAATATTTAATGAAGATAATAATTATTCGAATAACGAATAAAATAATTTATCCGTCATTCGAATAATTTTTTTTTTGAATAAACAAAATTATTTATTATTTATGAATAACAAGAAAAACAATTTATTCATTTGTTATTCGTCATTCGAATAAATTTTGCCCAACTCTGTTCGTGAATTCTTCATTTCATGAATTCAAAAATGGTCCCGTTTATGCATAGTTCGCGAATTAATGAAATAAAGTGATTTGAAAAAGTGGCAACGCACTGGCGGGAAACTAAACAGTAGGGTTGTGATTTTTTGGCCTCCTTTTGAATTTGCAAAAGCCGTTGGTGCCAGGCAATGCACCTTATTTTATTTAAATTGGTTTTAATACATTTTCAGTTTTTTCTATTTGAATTTACTTTGGCTGTATTTCTTTATTCATTCTGAACGTTTGGAATAAACTTTTTTGTTTACTTATTCTTTAGAACGTTCCTGATGATATGTTAACGTATATTTCAAACGCATTCTGTTTATTCCGGCTGTGAAATGGGATCATCCGGAATGTATCTTTATAACGCAGCCTTTAGATTTGACCAATTCCACATAACTTTTCCAGTGTTTAAAATCCTGGTTATGCAACTCATGGTTATTATTCTAAAAACATCATAACTCTAGTAAACAGCTGTTTGTGGAACGTGGCGTTGCCGGACTTGCACTTTACGATTTCATGAAATGATGCCGAATTCGTGGTTAACTTTCGTGTATAACTGAATTCATGAAATGGTGTTTATGCAGCCAATTTTAACCCAAATTCATGAAATGAATTCGTGAATTAGCCTACGCATAAACGTAGTAAAAGTTGCCAGCTTGCTAAATGGGAACAATTAAAGAATACCCACCGTTTCCCCACCTAAAATAGGAGTCGATAGAGCTTTTTGAGCTGATTATAACGGTACTAAAATTTAATTGCAGATATTAAAATTAAGCGAGATATCGAAGGTCAAAGATCGAAATTTGCTTTTGGAAAAACCGTAATATCTCCAAAACTAGTAAAGCGTGTGTAAAAGTTAATAAATAGTTTTAAAGGAAATTAATGCATCCTTCTTTTGGTCTGCATTCCTTGTGACTTGCATTTCTAATTTCTGATGAAAATGGGGTTTTATAAAAAATATATGAAAAAATTCGATTTAAACTGCTTTTTTTCAAAACTAGCCTTATTAGTATAGTGTTGTCGTTCTTTTGGTATAAAGAAAATTAATTTCCCTTTCGTTTGATATGCGTATGTCTATTTGTACTTGCGTCCACAGTATTTTTGCGTAGTATTAAACATAGGCGGCCTTCGGCCGGGCTTTAGGATTACAACCCTTACAAAATAGAATTCTCCTTTTGGCGTGCACCAACTGGGGCTACCGCCTTAGCCTTAGGAAAGGATGAGGTAACTAGAATTCCCTTTCTGTGTGGTAAACCTGGGGCTGCCGCCCCAGTGATGTCTATTATGGTTACTGATAAAATAATCATTTGTCGAACCAAAATACCGCATTGTTTTTGCAAAAATATTCCAGCATTAATGTGATTTCGCACAAATCGTTAAAATAAATTATAAAGTAATACGGTAAAAAAAAATCCCCAGAATTGGTCAGTCAATATAACTTAAAAAGCAAAATATATAGTAAAATGCAAAAATTAAGTAGTTATATGATACATCAAACAAAACAAAATCAAATATAAATTTCAGAAAATATATTTATGGATTATGTTAATAAGGCGTTTAAAAAAACCATAAAAACAAATTTTTTTTGCGTATATTTTTACTAAGCCTCTTTTTTTCCACAAATGTCTTATACAAATTCACAAAATATGTATATCAAACGAAAGATGTTTAAAATACCTTTCGAACGTGGTGCCTTATTTTTAATTAATTGGTTTCGAAGATGTTAACAGTTTCCGAAATCCAAAATTTCATCTTTAACCCTGAATATCTTCTACAATTTTTATTTCTGCAATATAAAATTTATACGTGTGCTCAGCATTTACAACTCTATTAAACTTCGTCCCTCCTTTTTCTCTATCGAAACGGTGGGTATTCTTTACTTATGCCGTAAAATGATACCAAATTTGGTTACTTTTATTTTCTTTGGTAATTTGGTAACTTTCCGGCTAAATGCAAAAAACATTAAAATATCTTACAATAGGGCTGTTCAGGATGGGAAAATTTTCCTTAAATTCGGTCTAAATTAAAAAAAAAAAAATTAGGCCCATAGAGGAGTTTTGCGATTCTAAAAGTGAAAACTCCAGAGCGCGGAGGCTTTTATTTAAAAAGTTAACTTTTAAAGTTGCACAATTCACCATATAAATTTCATTGATTAAGGCTTGTATGCAGCTCTCAATAAAAGCAATAACTCCATCTAAAATGACGTACAAGAAATGGCTAAGAAATTTTCTTGAGTCAAATTTCCTTAAGGCAGTACGCAGTTCTTAAGAAATTTACTACGCTTTCTACTACGGTTTTCTAAAGTTTTTTGTGAAAAAAGAGCACAAGGCAACCTAGGTTTGCAACAGAAATATATGCCCGTTCCATTATTTCTTGAGGAAAGAGTGAGGCAACAGGCTGTGGGGTATCAAAAATGTCAAAATTCCTTGGACACAAACGCGAAATAATGGAAATTTTTTCTTGACCGTTTACTTGAGAGCTGCGTACAGGGCTTTACATGGAAGTGTGACAATAAACACACATATTGGTGCTACCAGATGATGAGAAAAGTAAAAACAGTGGTGGTTTTTGTATTCGCCTTATATTGAAAAAAAATTTAAAAAATTTCCATTATTTATCAAATTATCGATTTTTATAGGAAAGCGATGCAGGCCAAAATCTTTAATAAAAAATCGCGCGCTTTTTTATAAAAAATTTTCATTATTTATCGAAGTATTGTTTTTGTTGTGAAAAAAGCGCCGCAGGCGAAAATTTGTAATAAAAATATTGCGCGATTTTTCATAAAAAATTTTCATTATTTATCGAAGTATTGATTTTTGAGAAACTTTCCAATACGGACGTTCATTAACAAAATGCATTTGCCATTGACAAAAATGCAACCCCGACCACCTAGGCCCCCTATGGGTCCCTAGGGACCTCTTAGAAAAATGGCCAAAAATCACAATTTTTACTTGCGTCCACAGTATTTTTGCGTATAATTCCTTTCGGCGTAGGCGGCCTTCGGCCGCGCTTTAGAATTATAACCCTTACCAAATAGAATTCTCCTTTTGGTGTGCACCAACTGGGGCTACCGCCCCAGTGATGTAGCCTACAATTCCCTTTCTTTGAGGTAAAGCTGGGATGTCTTTATGCAGAGATCTTTGTTTAACATATTTAAAAAAAAAACATTATGCTCATTTATTCCCTACTGTTATCGAGACGCGTTTTATATTGTTAAAAAATAAAATACATTTCATGTACACAAAATACACGTTGCAAATATCATCTATACTATTATATAAAATTGATTATATGCAGTACGTTTGTAACGACTTATTTCTCAAAGTACTAAACCGATTTTAATATTTTTTTTTTTTTAAACGAAGCATTTGTAAAAAGACGCAGAGTGGCATACTTATATTTTTTATTCTTGGAAGATAAGCACCCTTTTTTTGGGTGTAAAGTTACAAAAAATTACAAAGACGTACAAGCATAAGCCTATTTGGTTGCCAAATACAGCGCATAGCTACGCGAAAAATCTGTACATCAGTGCCGATAAAACACGAGCTCACAAAGGCAAAAGAGATGTGTATGAGCGACGTGACTGCGCTATACCACATACATACACACATAAACGTATTTGAGCTAAACAGCGATCACTGATTGAACATGCTAAATACATACATATGTATGTGTGTACACATTCATAACCGAAAGGCAAAGCATCGCTTCGAAGTCATGGCAGTATGTGGTTGACACAACAAACTAATCATATGTATGTATGTATCCAAGTATGTCCATACACAGAGTTCAAAACAAACGAAACATTTCACGAATGATTCGTCCAAAGACACAAACTTTGCAAAGAAAAAAGAGTGCAAACAAAACGATTTCTGTTTCGCTCATTGACGAGAATTGGTAGATCGTTTTTCGTACAGATGAAGAGTGTAATCAGCTACAGCAATTTTTATTCGAAAATGAACCAAAGCTAACATCCGAGCAGTTATTAATATATGATAAGATGATATCTAGCGTAAAAAATAACACAGGATATGTTTTTTTTATAGACGCACCTGGAGGAACAGGCAAGACGTTCGTTACTTCACTACTTTTGGCTAAAGTTCGTAGCGAAGCCAAAATTGCTGTTGCTGTAGCCTCTTCTGGCATTGCTGCTACTCTTCTATGTGGGGGAAAACTGCTCACTCCGCGTTCAAGCTACCTCTTAATTTTTCACCAGAACAACCCTGTATATGTTCGATAAAAAAAAAATAGTGCCGCCGCTGTTGTGTTCCAGAAAGCATCGCTAATAATATGGGATGAGTGTACAATGTCACATAAGTGTCATATCGATGCCGTGAATACAACACTTAAAGATTTAAGATCTTCTCCGGCGGTAATGGGTGGAGTTACTTTTGTATTCATAGGAGATTTTAGGCAAACATTACCGGTGGTCCCTAAGGGCACACGAGCAGATATTGTGAACGCGTGCTTTAAAAAGTCTGAAGTATGGTCACATACACAAAAATTAAAATTGTCTACCAATATGCGAGTTCAGCTTAGTAGAGATGGTCGTTCAAATCAGTTTGCTGAATACCTACTAAAAATAGGCAACGGCTCCACATCCATAACTCGCGACGGTTATATTACCATTACGGATGTTATGGGAAACTGTGTTACAACGATTGAGCAACTTATTGATCATGTATATCCAGATATGAATTATTTGCAGCACAAACACTCCAGCTGGCTATGCGAGCGAGCAATCGTCACTTCAACGAACTCTGCCGCAGACGAGATTAACAAGGCAATTTCGCAGAGAGTCTCAACAGAATATAAAGTATATAAGTCTTTGGACTCAGTGACAGATCAAGAAGATGTTGTTCACTACCCAACGGAGTTTCTCAACTTTCTTAACCCCCCGGGACTACCTCCGAATGAATTAAACCTTAAAAATGGTACGCCAATAACACTTTTGCGAAATCTTAAGCCTCCCTGTTTATGCAATGGCACACGACTCAAAATTACGCGTTTTATGCCTAATATTATTCAAGCGAAGATTTTAACCGGGCCTGCAGCAGGTGAAATCACTATGATCCCGCGGATACCAATGATACCAACAAATTTACCTTTTAGTTTCAAAAGAGTACAGTTCCCTGTCAGAACATGCTTCGCAATTACTATTAACAAGTCACAAGGGCAAACTTTTAATACTATTGGAGTTGATCTCCGGAGCGAAGTCTTTTCTCACGGCCAGCTATATGTTGCGCTGTCGTGAACTGGTGCCCCGCAGAATCAAACATTACTAATTCCTGGGAATGGAAAAGAAACTCGGAATGTTGTATTTACAGAAGTTTACAATAACTAAAAATGTACCTCCCTCTTACTTTATCTTTGGACTTTTTGTTTGTGTTTTTTTCAGTTATAGTCAAAACCTAACGGTTTGTTTTTTTCTACTTTGGAATTTAATTTTATTGCATTGAAAGAGCTTTAATAAATCATTTTTTATATCGTTGGAGAATCAAACAGTTATATTTCATTCGAATACAGATACGTACGTGGGCAACGCCACGGGTAAGTGCTAGTATATATATATAAATATAAGTGGGTCGACAGGCCCTGAGCGGTATTCACAGGGAATCGGTCTCAAGTTATGTAGACTCCCGCCCTGTGAATGCCGTTCTAGGCACACAACCACCTGACGTGGACGGGACAGAACTTTGTCTGCCTCGGGAGACCCGCACCACAATAGCCTAACTTCGCTCTGGCTATTGCAGCAGGCTAAACTCATACCTAAGCAGAATTAATGAGGACGTGCCCAACCAATGCCCGCCATGTGGAGAGTGGCCACATTACTCTCGGCACCTCTTCACAAGCCCCGTGAACCCAACCCAGTTAACGCCCCTGTCCTTATGGACAGACCCTGTCGAAGTCGCACACTTCCTGGGCCTCCCCTTAGCTGAAACGGACGACAACGTTGACGGATGAACCGACCCGAGTGGGGTTTAGTAGCCGCTACAACAACAACAACAATAACATAAAATCTAGCTACTAACGAGGAAAATCGATAGATAAATAAAAAAGTTGTGAATGGTCAAATGAAAATACGCGCTGATTTTTTTTTTGATGAAATATGTGCAGGAAAGGTCCTGTATTTAATCGATGTGGCGAGTGCAGAAATCAAGGCAACTTTAATACAATCTCGAATGTGTAAAAACGGCCACTGTTTATGCCAAAAGGAAAAAGGCTTTTAATACTTTTGGTAACTTGAACATTGCAAAGATCATATATACAGGGTGTCCTAGAAGTAACCTGCCAAACTTGAGGAGAAGGCAGGTGGGGTGGTGAGCTCTCTGATAAACAAAAAAATTTCAGGTAAAATTGTCACCGTTTTTGAAATATTTAAATTTTTTTGAATTAAAGAAAAATCGTGCCTTTTCATGTATTTTCTTTAACTGCATCTACAACAAAGGCTATACTTAGTAAATTTTTTAAGTAAAATACTTTCAGATAGTCGCTTCTCCATACTCAAATGCAATGTAGTTAAAATATATTAACGAACCATTATAAAATTAGGACTATATTGCGATTTTTAACTTTTTGATATTGTCTTCCCCAAATTTGACTATGTCTGGTGAAAAAAAATGTACTGAGCTATAACTTTACATTACATAAAAAAATTGCTCATTTAATAGATATTTCAGAAAGGTGCCATTCCTACTATTTCGAACAGAAAAAAACAGTTATAGCCGCTTTTGTGGGTAAAGGACTGAGACACGCTAGAATGTATTTAATAGATTTAAATTTAAGTTGTGTCAGGGTGGCTGTTCCCCACGTTGGGTGTTTACCATTCAGGAAGCACCTTTGTACCGCTCTGGATGATGGAGATAATGCCGTCCATCCTTTTTTTATGGGCAATAAGCAAACGTTTTGTTTTTGTAAAAATAAAGGCAACTTAGCATGTTCTATCCCTAATATTTACCAATTAATCCTAAGCTTCGTTGTTTTGTGTGTAAATGTCAGACAAAACAGAATGAATAAGAAAAATTACTCAATGGGAAATTATAAAAGCTTTTTAATGAGGGGGTTGCCAGAGTGTGAGTCGAGGTATGGTGAATAAAGTATCTCGCCGGGAAAGGGACAGAAGTAGGGTGAGCGCAATTGTGATTGGCTATAAGAAAACAATGAAGAGTATGCGGTAAAGAACGGTGTTTTGAATGCTGTTGAAAACAGCCAATATAAAGGGGTTAGCGGTAGGCCAGAAGTTAAAACTGACTCGTGTTATTGAAATCGACATCCAGTGCGGGAAAATGTAAAAAGGTGCGGCGTACAAAAAATAGCGCGGAGTGTCCTGTTTTTTGCAGTTTTCCAAAAATCCTAAGTAAGGAGAGGAAACGAAGTGTAAGTGGGCTAGAGAGGTCCGAAAATATACGCGACAACACAAGAGGACGCAAATCCGGAAGCTAAGGACCCTCCTAAAGCGGAAGAAAGGCTACCCGCGTTGAAGCAGCGCATGATTTGGAAGGCCATGGACTGGCTGTAGGAGTAGAGCACCCACGGGCTAGAGGCAGTGGAACAGGCAGGAAGTCTCCCGGCGAGATGTAAGTAAGAAACGCTTAGAAGATCAAGTTAGGTATTTATTGTTTTTTTTTGGGGTGAATTGCCCTAGTGTGCCAGGAGTTTAAATTTGTACGTCCGTACGTGGATGCAGAGGGGTGCGGCACAACTCGCTGGTGAGTGGTAGTTTTTTAAGTTATACCAAATTTTATACCTTTTACGAATGTGGTATGAGAGGGAATGCCCCATATCCCCAATAGCGCCAGGGAATTTTATTGGTGTCACCAGTTGAGTCGGTCAGCACGTGCTACAACCACTCTGTTAATTAACATTGTGTGAAGCTTTTGACCGTAAACTGCAGCAGGGAAAACGAGATCGAGGAAATCCAGTTGCGGAGTCAAGGCAATAGCTTTAAGATATTAATATTCTTTTTACCACACTTTCTGTCTCCAAATTAATTACTTGTAATTCGTGTTTAATTTTTGTCGGTGTCCCGTCAAACCAGGAAAACACCAAACCAACAATATCAATTTTAAATAAATTTTTTTTTAGCTGAGAAGATCCGGCTCCCGGAAAACCATACATATATATATATATATATGCTTAAGAGAGCTCTTTTAGGTAGGCTGTTAGGGTTTCCTGTGGATTTTGCAGCGCCATAGTTGTGCTTTCATGTTTGGTTTTTTTTGTGCGATCGGAAATACCAGTCGAGATTCGTGTAGTATGTAAGTATTTGTGTATATTATAAACTTTGTGATTTTTTTTTTGAAATGTTATTTAATAAATATTGTGTTGTAATCTGAAACTGATAAAAGCATCCCTAAATGGCTAGCTAAATTGATATAGGAGGGAGGGGAAGATGACGAAGGTTAGAAATTAAAAGAAGTGATTGGAGTAACACTAAAAAGGGGAACCGCCGGAAATGAACGACCGGAACGAGCGGTCCAAGGACGGGTGGGCTTCCTGTGGGACGATATATGCAGATGACGATTGGAACATCCGCCTCGCCTCAATGTGGGCAAGGGTTGAGAACCGCGCCAATAACATATGCTGAGCTAGCATGGGTAACCACATTGATGGAAGAAAAAAAAGGCGGATATGCAGGTACGTGTACGTGACAATAATAAATATGGCGCCCAAACTAAAACATAGGGATGACATCAGCGCCTCAGTTTGAAATTGGCGCCCGCGAATGAGCCAGAAAAGTAGATGTTCTGAGGAAAAAACCAGGGCAGGAATAATAGAAACCAGATGAAGTAAACATGCAGCTCATTTATTTATAAATATATTTCAACCCAACAAAAAAAAAACAAAAAGGAAATTATTAGATAGTATACGACATACAATCCGTTCATCCAACCAAACGGGTCTGGCTATATGTGACCTCGTACCAAACCAGTAACTTGTTTAGGTGGAGCCCACACAAATTCAATGGCATCTGCATAGGAACGGGGGAGCAGGTGGTCAGACACCGACAATAGCCCACCGATGGCATAGTCGGATAGAAGAGTCCAGGCTAGAAGCATCGTCATTAAACAAATCCTTTTTTTTGTAAGTCAGAGAAGGGTACGTTACAAAGTTTAGTTTGACAGTTGGTTTATACTTATATATAATTATTATTTTTTCTTTCTTCAAGTCCGAATTGCTTAAAGCAGTAAGTGCTTGGAATGCAAAGAGACGTTGTGACCGCAAATGTCCAAACAATTGTGTAGCATAACGCGATAGATCTTCCAAAACAAAACAAAAAAAAATAAAATATCCTCCGACATTTTTAGTTATAGAAAGAGCATACGATCCCACAGGAATGATAAGGTCTGCTCCAATCACGACTATATATTAAAAAAAAAACGGAAAAAAATAATAATAATAATAAATATTAATTATTTGAAACCCCGAAGTCATCTGAACCTCCCGCATGTAAATCAGACGGGTTTAAAGAATAAAAAGAGTAAATTGAGGGCTATAGGTAAAGAATATCACGCGGATGAAAGGTGTGCCCATCCCATACAAGACGCGCCCTAAAACTAGAAACGCTGCTATGCATTCAGCGAATGTGCCAAACCCTAAAGCGCCATGCGCAAACGACCCAGCGTTTATAGATCTCTCGGATCGAATTGGGGGCGGTAATGTTGGGGCAAGTGGTGGAGATATTAGGCAGGGAGACTCCAATAATTTACCAGGGAATCAAGATCGCAGTACACGGGCGGTCCCAAAACAACATAACGAGTTGCAAATA
Source organism: Rhagoletis pomonella (assembly GCF_013731165.1). NCBI lineage: Eukaryota > Metazoa > Arthropoda > Insecta > Diptera > Tephritidae > Rhagoletis > Rhagoletis pomonella. The sequence goes on along the minus strand of NW_023458556.1, from coordinate 88,360,821 downwards.
ACCCACTCAGTGGGAGTGCCAACACCCACCTTGACCTTTCCCCATCCTCCGTCCACTAACAATAGCGACGCTAACCTGTTAACAGTTTAACCAACGCGCGAGATTTTCGCAACGTGTTAGCGCCGGTTTAAAAGAAAAGGTGGCTGAGGTAAAAGACACTCTCTTAAAAGAGATGCGCGAGAGCTTGCCCGGTTTGAGCAGAACGACAGGTGCAGAAATGGAATCGTCAAGGTTAGGTAATAGGTCGCGAAATCGGAACAACAAAAGTGCAAGACACAACTCCAGTATCGATTCGTTTAATTCCGGACGCTCAGGAGAACTACATAGAAACAACAATATTAATCAAAACCATACAAACAGAAATAATTACGGTGCAATGTCCCATCCGGCTGCGTATGCATGCGCCTTCTCGGAGCCACCACCACCTCGCCAACCGCCAATAGCAGGTGCTGGGATTCCAACAGCTGTCTCCGAAGTCGCTCGTCCGGCATCTGGAAGAGAAAACAAATAAATTAGTAGATCGGAAATCAATATCGAAAAGTGGGGCATAAATTATCAGGGACATCGCGATTCTATGTCTATCGAAGATTTTTTGTTCCGTTTAGAGTACTTAAAAGAGCAATACGTGTGCTCATGGGGCGAGATATTACGCGATTTCCATCGGCCATTGGGCGGAGAGGCGCGTGAGTGGTACTGGCTGTATATCCGTTCCCACGGTAAGGTCGACTGGCCCAGTTTACAATTTGCGCTCAGACGCCAGTTCGCATCACAACGAACCGACTTTGAAATCCTGAGAGAATTAACGGAGCGGAAGCAAAGGCCTGGGGAGACCATCGACGAATATTTTCATGTGGTTGGTACTCTGCGCTCGCGCCATAGGAATCCCATCGCTGAATACGAGATAATAAGGTTAGTGAAAGGTAACTTGCGCGAATCCCTGGCCAAGATAGTTTACCCGATTTCCGCATACTCTCTGGAACAGCTCAGGCTAGAATGCAAAGAGGTAGAACGATGTTTTCCACGTCGGGAACGCGTGATTTCTAGCAACTTTGGGCAACGCGTACAGCATGTAAATGAAATCGTTTCACTCTAAGACGATGAGCGTTTTACTCCCGGTGATGAGGGTCAAGTCACCGTGGAGGAAATACGCCATCAACGCTCAGCTAAGCCACCAGTCGGGCGCAAAAATGTGTCATGCTGGAACAGTGGGGTTCCGAAGGCCACTTTTTCACCGAATGCATGTCGCTTCAACGTCGAATTTTTTGTTTCAAGTGTGGAAAGTTGGATGTGATAACACCTAAGTGTCCAACGTGTAATCCAGCGGGAAACTCAGTACGGAACGCGATTACGATGGGGGAATCGCGCTCCACTCAAACCCCGCACGGGTAGAGGCCTCTTCGAACACACAAGCAGGCGATGAGTTGAGCCGTGATGCAAACTCATCTGAAACCAAAACGAAAAATATTATTTCTAGTAAAACAGTAAATAAGGGAAACATAGCAATCACAAGTAATGGGAGTAGGCCATCTTACGAAGATAGACTAAGGAACTATCTCGAAACGCGCCGACGAATTTTCGCGGATAGTGCCCTGATGGGACGCCGAGGTGTCGCGAAGAATACAAAAGGCCCGTGAAAGATTCCATCAGCGGAAAACACTGCGGCAAAAAGGCGTAGCGTCTATAAGAAACGCTGATCAACAGGATCCGCGCGTTTACGCAGACATAGAAATAAAAGGAGTATTGACACGCGGCTTATTAGACACTGGGGCGTCGGTAACCTTCTGGGCCGGGGCGGTCGCGAATTCGTGGAATAGATAGGCGCGCCAATCGAACATTACTTTTCTTGTGTAAAAAACTGCAGGCGGTCGTGCGCACAATGTGCTAGGCAAGCTCACCATACCTGTGAAATACAAAAACTTAGAACAGAACATTACATTTTTTCTATGCTCATAACTAGAGCAAAAGATTTACCTTGGGGTGGACTTCTGGCGCGCCTTCCGTTTGGCCCCAGAAGTGATATCCGTGAATGAAATTGATTTGACCAAGTTAGAACAAGAGATGGTGTCCGAAGAAGACAGAAATGAGCGGCGCGTGCTGCATATCCTTTCGGCAGACCAAAAAGAACGCTTGGAGCTGGTGGTGAGTGGGTTTAAAACGTATGAAAAGCACGGATTGGGACGTACTCAGTTGGAAAAGCACTCTATAAAGTTGGTCGATAAGGCAGTACCCATAAAAGACCGCCACTATCCATTGTCTCCGGCGATGCAAGCAACCGTGTATGCCGAAGTCGACAATATGCTAGAATTAGGTGTGATCGAAGAAAGTGAAAGCCCGTGGAGCAATCGTACGACAATCGTCCGTAAACCCGGAAAGAATCGCTTCTTCCTGGATGCGCGTAAACTAAATGCCGTGACTGTAAAAGACGCGTATCCATTACAAAACATCGAGGGCATACTCAGCAGAATCGATGACACCCATTTCATAAGCAGCGTCGACTTAAAATACGCATTTTGGCAAATTGAGCTGGAGGAGAGTTGCAAACCATATACGGCGTTTACTGTGCCGGGACGACCACTGTACCAATTCGTAACAATGAGGTTCGGATTATGCAATGCTGCGCAAAGGTTATGTCGACTAATGGACCGTGTGATTCCACAAAAGCTCAAATCGAACGTTTTTATATACTTGGATGACTTACTGATCATTGCGCCGGACTTCGACGCGCACCTCCGGATCCTAAGCGAAGTTGCAACCTGCTTGAAAAATGCAAATTTAACAATAGGATTAAGTAAATCAAAATTTTGTTTCAAAGAATTACCCTACCTGGGTTACATTGTAGGTGGCGGCATGCTAAAGACTGCTCCTGAAAAGATTAAAGCGATACAAAACATTCCTGCCCCTAAATCAATTAAACAAGTACGCAGTTTTCTTGGTACTGCCGGGTGGTACAGGCGTTTTATTAAAGATTTCGCCGCGCTGGCGGCGCCGTTAACCAATACGTTGAAGAAGGGGCAGAAATTCGAAATGACCACGCAAGCCTAGGAGGCGTTTAAGAGCCTGAAAAGAGCGCTCACGAGCGCACCGGTCCTTAAACACCCAGATTTTTCTAAACGCTTTTGGGTTCAGTGTGACGCGTCTGATTATGGTGTGGGCGCTGTTCTATACCAAAAGGAAAATGACGGCGAGGAGAAGCCAATTGCGTACTTTTCACAAAAACTGAACGACTGCCAGCGCAAGTACAGCACAACGGAAAAAGAATGCCTCGCCGCTGTGATGGCTGTTAAGAAATTCCGGCCGTATATAGATTTAATACCTTTTACGGTGGTAACGGACCACGCTAGCCTGAAGTGGCTGATGTCTTTGAAAGACTTGAATGGTAGATTAGCCAGGTGGTCACTACAACTGCAAGCGTTTAATTTTGACATTGAGCACCGCAAAGGAGCGGACAACATAGTTGCCGAAACGCTATCGCGATGTATCGACGAAATCGCAAGTTCCCCAATCGCTGGCATGGACACTGTAGAATTCGATTCTAAAGAATATCAGGAGCTGGTGAGGACGATCGAAGCGAACGCAAAGCGGCTGCCGGATTTAAAGGTAGAAGACGGTTTAGTGTTCAAAAAGATTTTGGCCGCGAACGTAGAACTCGAGGAGACTGAATGGAAGCTATGGATACCAGAAGCACTAACCTCTACTCTTATAGAGAACGCGCACTGCCCAGAAATCAACGCACACGGGGGTACGGCCAAAACACTACATGTTGTTATTGTTGTTGTTGTAGCGGCTACAACAACCCCGCCCAGGACGGTTGGTATCTCAGTCGTTGTCGTCAAGTTCCACTAACGGCAGCCCTAGGAAGCGTGCAGCTTCTGTAGGGTTGGTCCACAGGGACAAGGCCGTTAGGGTTGTTGGGTTTTCCAAGCATGCGAAGAGATGTTTCGAGTCATGTGGGGTCTCTCCGCATGCCGGACACTCATTTGGCACATCCTCATTCAATTTACTCAGGTAGGAGTTTAACCTGCTGCAGTAGCCGGAGCGAAGTTGTGCTAGTGTCGTTCGTGTCTCCCGAGGCAGATGAAGCTCCGTCTCGTCTGTGTCCTAGAACGGCATTTACAGGTCTAGAGTCTACATAACTCGAGACTGACTCCCTGTGAATGCCGTTCAGGGCCAGTCGGTAAGCTGACGGGTCCAGAGGTTGCTTGATGAACATCTGGACTTCGTCCGTCAGATCATATAGATGCCTCCTGACGTGCCTAGGCGAGGGCTCCTCTGCAAGCAGCTGTCTGTTTGGGTGGCCACTTCTGTGGCTCCCGTTCAGGAACTGCTTGCAGAGCATTATGTTGTGCTCCTTTACGGGGAGCATTAGCGCCTCGCCGTGGAGATGGTGTTCGGGCGACATCAGGAGGCATCCTGTCGCTGTCCTGAGTGCGGTGTTCTGTACAGTCTGTAGCTTCGTCCACTGCGTCCTACTAGTCGCCGGCGACCACACTGGCGCTGCGTAGTTCAAAACCGGCCGGCCTATTGCCTTGTAAGTTGCCAGCAACGTTTCTTTGTCTTTGCCCCAAGTACTGCCGGCTAGCGACTTGAGGACCTTGTTGCGGCTCTGTACTTTATTGACAATAGCGGTTGCGTGCGCAGAGAAGGAGAGCAGGCTGTCGAATGTTACTCCGAGTATTTTGGGGTTATTCACCGTCGGAATTGGTGTGTCATCGACGTGAGTTCCCAGCGGTAGCCTGACCTCCTTCGTCCAGGTTGTGAACAGGGTCGCAGAGGATTTCGTAGAGGAGAGGGCTAGACACTTTGCAGTGAAGAAGCGAGAAATTTCGGAGAGATACCCGTTTACTTTCGAACACAGGTCATCAATTCCATTCCCAGTCGCCATGATCGAGCAATCGTCGGCGTAAGAGACAATCGAGACTCCCTCTGGTGGTTGAGGGAGCTTTGAAATGTAAAAGTTAAACAGTAGCGGGGAAAGGACACCACCCTGTGGAACCCCCTGTTTTATTTTCCTGAATTTACTCGTTTTGTCTTTAAACATTACCGACGAGTGTCGACCACTCAGATAATTTGCCGACCACCTTTTGAGCCTCTGTGGGAGAGAGGAGGCCTCTATATCTTTTAGTAGCGTGGAATGGCAGACGGTGTCAAACGCCTTTGACAAGTCCAACGCTACTAGAATCGTTCTCTCACAGGGACGGTTTTGGTTAAGGCCACGAGTTATCTGAGTGTTTATGGCGTTAAGTGCTGTTGTTGTACTGTGCACTTTACGGAAACCATGCTGATGCTTCGCTGGGGTCAAGTGGTTTGTGAAATACGGGAGTAGCAAGGCCTCGATTGTCTTCGCTACCGGGGAAAGGAGTGTTATCGGACGATAAGAATCTCCTTTGTTGGCAGGTTTCCCCGGTTTGAGCAGTGGGACCACTCTCCCCACCTTCCAGATGTCTGGGATGATGAGAGTGGCCATAGACAAATTGAGGACCTCCGTTAGGTACGCTACCCCCGCAGGACCCAAATTTTTCAGCATCAGCATGCATATTCCGTCGGGACCCATGGCTTTGGAGGCTTTCGCCTTCCCGATGGCCACCTGAACTTTACCGCAAGTGAAAGCAAGGGGGGCACAGGTTGTTGGCAGTTTGTGCAGCCTTCTGGTCACTCGACGCTTGGCTTTGTCCACCGGAGGATGCAGTATGAACTGCCGGCTAAAATAGCTCGCGCATCCCTCCGGGTCCCACGAAGCATGGTCGCCGAAGGAAATTTCGACTCTGTCGTCGTGCTTCGTCGGATTGGACAGCGACCTCACGGTTGACCAAAGCTTGCTCACACCAGAGGTGAAGTTACAGGTCTTCAGATGCTCCACCCACTTCTTCAGCTTATGTACGTTTACTAGTTGCCGAATCTCCGCGTTGAGATCCCTGATACGGGGATCTCCGGGATCGGCCTGACGAAGGCTATCACGCTCATCGGCTAGAACAGCCGCTTCGGCAGGGAAGTTTGGACGTGGGTCCGTAATACATCCTGCCAGTGTGAAGCGAGCTGCAGCAGCAGTGACAGCCCTGCGGAACTTACGTTCACCGAGATGGACGTCGTTTGGTGTGGGAAGCGCTGTGAAGGTGTTTTCGGTAAACTCCGCGTAACCTTTCCAATCAGCTTTAGAAAAGTTGATATAGGTCCGGTGTTTGGCGGAGTCAAAACACTACATCGCTTGCGGCGGTTGTATTACTGCCCAAATATGATGGTACAGGTCCGCAGTTTTGTACGTAATTGTCAAACGTGCAAGGAAACAAAGCCCAGTAACGCGATTTTAAAACCTGGCATGGGAAACCAAGTAGTTACGGTACGCCCATTCCAGAAAATATACGTGGATTTTCTTGGTAAATATGCGAGGTCAAAGCGCGGAAACAGTTACATTTTTATTGTTGTAGATCATTTTTCGAAATTAATTTTTCTGAAGGCAATGCGCGACGCCACCGCCGGAAATGTGGTAAAGTTTCTCACGGAAGAGATCTTTCATAAATTTGGTGTGCCGGAAACCGTACACTCCGA
>NW_023458556.1:88353520-88354178 GCF_013731165.1 Rhagoletis pomonella | reverse complement strand
TTTTCCACAATAAATTTTCATTTAAAAAACGGCCTCGAGCTCAATATCAATTGTTGAATATAATTGTTATAAGGCCGAAAAATAACAAAAACAAATAACTTAAGGACGAGCACACCTAAAAGTTAAGCATTCTAAAAATAGAATTATTAGCAAAAACCAACAATACCAACAACCACATGATCAAGTGAATTGCAGCGGAATAGCTGCGCTTGATTGTGTTGGCATAACAAAAATGAAAATAGTGGAAATAAGCAAACGATAATTTACAAGGCGTACTTAGCACGGTGCATAGGCAACTGGCTGAGTCAGCGGGATCGTCGGTTCGAATCCTACTGAAAGAAGTCTGATGAGGAAATGTGGTGATTTCCGAAATAGCTATCACTTCTACCATTTTTTCAAATTATTGTTGCTTTTCCACAATAAATTTTCATTTTAAAAACGGCCTCGAGCTCAATATAAATTGTTGAATATAATTTTCTTATTTACTATAATAAATATTTATTATACTTCTTACATACTAGTGCACATTGGCTTAGCTTAGCAAAATATGCTTATGGGAGAATGCAGTGTAAGCAGAAATCAAGCATTCAATAATATTTCGTATGAACCACAATTTGTTTGCATTAGCGACAAAATAAGTTTAATGCACTTTTGGCGC
>NW_023458556.1:88351477-88353510 GCF_013731165.1 Rhagoletis pomonella | reverse complement strand
ACGTTTTAAACATTGTCAAGGGTTGAAGCTCGTTTCCAGTGGGTTTCTGGGGTTGCTGAAGATGAATCTGATGTCAGATTTTCAAAATTCAAAATGGTAGATCCAAAATGGCGACCAACTTAAAAAAAAGATTGGATTTGTTTGAAACTTTTAACCGCCATTTTGAATTTTAAAAATCTGGAAACGAAACTGGAAACGAGTTTCAACCTTTGACAATGTTTAAAATGTTCACCATCAACGTTTTAATTTTAGTAATTTTTTTTAATTTGATCGCCATATTGGATCCTCTGGTTTGAATTAAAAAAAAATTGACTTCAGATTCGTAACCGGTGACCCCAAAAACTCTCGAGTGCCAGTTTTCCAACAAATCCAAAACAATTTTTTTTTTTAAATGGATCGCCATTTTGGATCCGCCATTTTGACTATTGAAAAACTGACTTCAGATTCCTAATTAGCAACCCCAGAAACCCCCTGGTAACAAGTTCCAATCCATGAAAACGCGTAAGTCGTTCAGTATCAACGTTTTAATTTTACTAGTCTCTTTTCGAGAGAATATTTTCGGGCACTAGGCCCATTCCAGCTGACGAAGACAGGTATGTAATTAAGGGAATTTTCCCCAATAATACCACAGTAATTGTATGTAAAAACCACATTTTTAGCTGCATTTTAACATGTCAAGAAAATAAAAAAATTTAGAACATCAGCGTTTTTATAAAAAGCCGACCAGCGCGACTTCTAAGAAAACTTTTTTTTTCAAAATAAAAAAACACGTTTCTCTTTTTTATCACAAATAACAATAATTTGAGGTAGCGTTTATGAATTTCCAAAAAAACAAATTTTTAACCACTCTAATATACATATATACAAGAGTTGCTGGTTAAGGGCCGTTTGCACCATGTCTGCTAACATTCTTCTTCGCTAAAACTTAGTTTTCCACGATAATTTTACAGAAGAGGCTAATGAACTGCGTGATAAACTTGACTTAAGAAGCATATTAAAAGACTGTCAAAAATGTTTAATCACCCTAATCGAAGAACTTTTGAAACGATTACCTAGTCAATTAAATACTTCTAAAAAAGCTTTGGTTTTGTCACCAGAAAAGTGTGTGAATCACAAGAGGGCGAGTTTCAGGGACCTGCCAATTCACTATTTGACTTTGAAGGAGAAAAAAGCAGCGGAAACTGAATATTTAAATATTTTAACTTTCCCACGGAATAACTTTTCTCAGAACCATTCCATCCGACTCTGAAGAAATAAAACGTTTGGAAATATAAATAAATTCATATTATTATCCTTGCCGCACTCACATGCTTTGTTGGGAGCGCTTTTTTCCGTAATGAATTCAACAAAAACTAAGATACGAAATTGGATGAGGTTGGAAAGCCTTAATTCAATAGTTCGAATAAAGTGTTATATGAAGGCTAATAGTTTCTGCTGCAAAACGTTTCCAATATCAAACAGTATGTTATCAAGGTTGAATAGCTCAATATACAACAACAACAGAAATGTAAATCATTCAGACACTATACATATGTGACTTTGAAGAAATTGTGGAAATAGCTGAGCTCGTCTTATTATAGGTTTTTATCTAATTTTTAGCGCCGAGCTCTTAAAGGCGGATTGTGCGCTTAATCAATTAATATGAGTTCTAATAAATTTAATAATTGCGCAGTCCTATTGCAAAATATGTTGAAACCAATATTGTTTGTACATCACTATTACATAAGTGATTTGTCTTATTTATTATTACCCTCTGAGGGTATTATATTCGTTTTTGGTTTTAAATACTATATTATAACAAGATCTCATTTTTTAAATAAAAGATTTGTTAAATCGATTTCATGAATTTAAAAAAAAATTGGCGATTTTTGGCGATTTTTTTTTCAGAAATTGCGCTCTTTTTTTAAACAATCTGGACACCCTGGTATACTGCAACTGCACAAACATATGTACATACATACGAATTCTGCGCTCCCAGCAATACTAAAGCTGAAATTAGTCAAGAACGTAAACCTACCGGTACGTAAACCCGA
>NW_023458556.1:88343436-88351377 GCF_013731165.1 Rhagoletis pomonella | reverse complement strand
AAGCTGAAATTAGTCAAGAACGTAAACCTACCGGTACGTAAACCCGAGTCAGCTGACACGATCTGTCTTACCAGAGCGCCATGTAAATGAAAACTCAACACCGCAGAATTGTTCTGTAGTTGTAGCCCGTAGCGCAGAAATCTGCGGAATTTAGATTTTTCCGTGTCAGCTGATTTCTCCTTCTTTAGATGGTTGCCACTCATCAGTTTTACAGATGGTAAAAAAGTTATAAGTTCCTATTCAAAATATGTTTCAAATATTTGAAATTTACTATTGAATAAGGTTTTTGTCGAAAACTAAGTAGTTTATATTTAGCTACAAACTATTATAGCACGAAAAATTGGAGTTGAAAGGGTAAGTTTATGAAAAGGCATTGATGAGTGGCAACAGTGTAGTAAGCAACACTGAGGGCTCCAGTAATCGACAAAATTCTGCGTATACAGACTGCGTTTAAGTATACGTTCTGCGTTCTCGACTAATTTCAGCTTAACTATTGTTTTGGTCATCTAATGAAGTTTGATTGGTTTTCGCATAAGCATTCGTAAATACACATATATATGCATACATTCATACAAATTAGTGTCCGACCGAAGCTGGAATTTTGGCTGAAGCCGAATAATAGGTACTATTAAAAATTTTATTATTTTTTTATTTCGTAACAATTTATTTTTATTATTTTTTAAATAAAAGGAACACCTTTCAAACACACAGCCGACAAAATGATAGCACCTCAACATTTTTGGCAGTTTTGGCTATTTATCTTTTGTTTGTTTAATGTTTATTATTTAAATATTAAACTACAATAGCTGTTTATCTAACAAATACCATACAAATCCAAATTTCAGACTTTGTACAAAAATTTTTATAATTGCACAAACTTTTCATCCCAATTCCAAGCATTTTAATTTTAATTTCTAGAATAATTTTTGGTATGTAGTTTTATAGCTTATTAAATTCTAGCATAATAAAGTGCAAGTTACAAGTTGCTAAAAAATCGCGTTGATTTTTAATAATTTTTTTCTAAAGATATCATGTATTTTCTTTCATACAAAGTAGTTTTTTATATGGAAAAGAGTGTATACATAAGACCTTCAATATAATAAATCAACGCGATCTTTTAGCAACTTGAAACTGTCACTTTGTTCTACTAGATTTTAATAAGCTATATGCATACCAAAAATTAATTTAAAAAATCTAGTTAAAATATTTGGAATTGGGATGAAAAGTTTGTCCAATTTTTTAAATTTTAAGGAGCTGAACTTGTAATAAAAAATTAGTGAACCTTAAAAAAAGCAAAAGAAAAGTAGTCAAAAAGGTAAAAATGTTGATTGGCTAATTTTTGTCACGGGCTGTACATAGTTGAAAGCAAAAACAAAAAATTTAATAAAAAAACTGTTTAATATACCACGCTTCTATAAATAGACCAAAAAGTAAAAAATAATATTTCTCAGTCCCATTGAATTTGTTTTGATAACTTTTGAATTGGAAATTATAGCAAAAGTCATTATAAACAATTTAAGAGATTAAAATGAAAAACTTGGAGCGCATGCAATACAAACCATTACATTTAATTGACAATAGGTCTTTCATTCAATAGTCAAACTACATAGCATAGAGCGTAAGTGCAAATTTGAGATCGGTTTTAAGCGATCGATATTTATATACCCACATAAATACATATATTACTTTTCATATCAATTCAAGTCTATTACATGCGCCCCACGCTCAATCTCATACATTTTTTATAATGACTTTTGTTAAAATTTCAAAATCAAAAGTTGTAAAAACAAATTCTATTGGACTGAGAAATATTATTTTCTAGTTTTTACTCCATTTAAAGAAGCGTGGTATATTAAAAAGTTTTTTATTTTATTTATTTTCTACGTTTTAGTCTTTTCTGTATAAAACTTTGCAATAAATCTTAGAATAATTCAACGATATTCTGATATGAATTGTATTTTATCAAACTGACTTTATTTATTTTCTCTTTCAACATACATGCACATGTATACATATATGTATGTACATTAGATGCCATATTTTCTCCATACATTTTGCTAAAGTATTTCAGATCCTCCCTCCGGTAGCAGAATATGAAAATAGGACGCTAAGAACTTGAAAAAAATAAAAAAAAATATATATTCACTATTGCAAAAACTGGATGAGCTACTCCTAAATCCGTGATTTATAAGACTGTTTTGCTGTAGGTTTAGATCCTTCATCAAAAAACATTCATCTTGCACAAGAAAGAAAAATAAGATATCGAACCTCATGAATAATAATCCGCTAACAGCTGACATATTTTGAATTTATTTATATTTGAACTAGTAAATTAGGTTTAAGTAAAGCCATGTTAATTACAATCAGGTCTGCCATACTTTAAAATTTATTGAAGTTTTTAACAATGTTGTTTTTATATGCTAGGTAGGGAAATACTTTCATGTACCCCTTGGAAATGCCAAGTCCTCTTCCTCTGTTACCAGCATCGCGGCCCGAGTTGAATATTTTCAGAGCAGGAACGTTTCGCTGCACTATGTCTATATCGTTGTAAAGCTCATACAGATCATCGTTAAATCGTCTGCGATATTCGCCATCACCAACGCGTAAAGGTCCGTAAATCTTTCGCAGAATCTTTCTCTCGAAAACTCCAAGAGCCGCCTCATCAGATGCTTTCATTGTCCATGCCTCGCGCCATACACCAGCACAGGCATGATGAGTGACTTATAGAGTGTGATCTTTGTACGACGAGAGAGGACTTTACTTCTCAATTGCGTTCTCAGCCCGAAGTAGCACTTGTTGGCAAGAGTGATTCTCCGTTGGATTTCAAGGCTGACATTATTATTGGTGTTAATGCTGGTTCCCAAATAAACGAAGTCGTCCACTTTTTCAAACTTGTAACTGTCAACAGTGACGTGGGTGCCAAGACGCGTATGCTCTGACTGTTTGTGTGATGACAGTAGATACTTCGTTTTATCCTCGTTCACCACCAGACCCATTCGCTTTGCTTCTCTATCCAATCCCGAGAAGGCCGAACAGACGCAGCCCTTGTTTTTACCGATAATATCGATGTCGTCGGCATACGCCAGCAATTGTATGCTCTTTTAATGTATTGTGCCTGAGCGGTTCGGTTCTGCGGCTCTTATTATCTTCTCCAACATCAGATTAAAGAAATCACACGAAAGGGAGTCCCCTTGTCTGAAACCTCGTTTGATATCAAACGGCTCGGAGAGATCCTTCCCTATTCTGACAGAGCTGGTGGTATTGCTCAACGTAATTTTACACAGCCGTATTAGTTTCGCGGGGATACGAAATTCAGACATCGCGGAATAACGGCAACTTCTCTTCGTGCTGTCGAAAGCGGCGTTGAAATCGACAAATAGATGGTGTGTGTCGATCCTATTCTCGCGGGTCTTTTCCAAGATTTGGCGTATTGTGAATACCTGATCTATGGTGGATTTTCCAGGCCTAAAGCCACACTGATTAGGTCCAATCAGTTCGTTGACGGTGGGCTTCAGTCTTTCGCACAATACATTTGATAAGACCTTATAACCTATGCTTAGAAGGATGATTCCGCGGTAGTTGGCGCGTATGGCGGGGTCGCCTTTCTTGTGGATTGGGCAGAGCACACTTAAATTCCAGTCGTCGAGCATGCGTTCATCTGACCATATTCTGCATACGAGCTGATGCATGCACCTCATCAGCTCCTCGCCGCCGTACTTGAATAGCTCGGCTGGCAGGCCGTCAGCTCCAGCAGCTTTGTTGTTTTTCAGCCGCGTAATCGCTATTCGTACCTCGTCATAGTCAGGCGGTGGGACAGCTACTGCATCATCATCGACTGGGGACTCGGGTTCGTCTTCTTCACTACTTTCAGCGCTGCTGCCATTCAGTAGGTTGTAAAAGTGTTCCCTCCACAATTTAAGTATATTCTGGACATCGGTCACTAGGTCGCCGTTGTTCTTACAAGAGTTCGCCCCGGTCTTGAAACCTTCCATAAATCGCCTAACCCTCTGGTAGAATTTTCGGGCGTTTTTCCTGACGGCCAGCATCTCAAGCTCTTCGCACTCACGTATTTCGGCCTCTCTCTTCTTATTGCGGCAAATACGTCTCGCTTCCTTCTTCAGTTTCCTATAACGGTCCCACATGGCTCGCGTTGCGCCTGATCGCAGCGTGGCCCTGTAGGCGGCATCTTTTCTCTCTGCGGCTTCTTGACATTCCTCATCGTACCAGTTGTTCTTTCGGGCTCGCTGAAATCCAACTACTTCTTCGGCGGCGGTACTTAATGATCGGGAAATGTGGTTCCACTGCTCGCGTACGTCGGATTGTTGAAGAGTGCTCTCAGAGAGCAGGTGTGTGAGTCGAGTGGCGAATAAATTGGCCGTCTGTTGTGATTGCAGCTTTTCGACGTTAAGCTTTCCTTGCATTGTTGGGCGCACATTTTTTGCTGCACAGAGGCGGGTGCGTATCTTGGCTACAACAAGATAGTGGTCCGAGTCGATGTTTGGCCCTCGGTGTGTACGTACGTCTAAAACGCTTGAAGCATGCCTTCCTGCTATCACAACATGATCGATTTGGTTTCTCGTTTTTCGATCTGGAGACAGCCATGTAGCTTGGTGGATGTTCTTATGCTGGAACCTAGTACTGCATATTGCCATGTTTCGGGCCCCGGCGAAGTCGATCAGCCTCAGTCCGTTATCGGACGTTTCATCGTGGAGGCTGTATTTTCCGACAGTGGCGCCAAATATCCCTTCCTTGCCCACCTTGGCATTTATATAGCCAAGCACGATTTTGACATCGTGTCGGGTACAGCGCTCATATGTACGTTCCAAGCGCTCATAGAAGAGATCCTTGGACGCCTCATCCTTCTCTTCCGTCGGGGCATGGGCGCAGATGAGCGAGATGTTGAAGAATCTAGCTTTGATGCGGATTGTGGCTAGACGTTCGTCCTACCGGCGAAGTCGATCAGCCTCAGTCCGTTATCGGACGTTTCATTGTGGAGGCTGTATTTTCCGACAGTGGCGCCAAAGATCCCTTCCTTGCCCACCTTGGCATTTATATCGCCAAGCACGATTTTGACATCGTGTCGGGTACAGCGCTCATATGTACGTTCCAAGCGCTCATAGAAGAGATCCTTGGACACCTCATCCTTCTCTTCCGTCGGGGCATGGGCGCAGATGAGCGAGATGTTGAAGAATCTAGCTTTGATGCGGATTGTGGCTAGACGTTCGTCCACCGGGGTGAACGCCAGTCTCTCTCCTACCACGAATCCAACTCCGAATTTGCGCTCCTTTACGAGGCAACTGTAGTAGACGTCGCAAGGCTCCACGCTTACTTTTCCTTAACCCGTCCATCGCATTTCTTAGATGGCGGTGATGTCAGCCTTTGTCTTCCCGAGGACAACAACCAGCCGGGCAGAGGCACCTTCCCCATTAAGGGTCCGGATATTCCAGGTGCATACCCTTAAATCATAGTCCTTTATACGTTTGCCGTGGTCGTCATCAGAAAAAGGGGGTCTCATCCGAGGCTTTTTAGATTTTTTCATTGGGGGGGCGGGGTTTTAACGTGGCGGGACCCAAACCCAGCGAACGCAAAGTTTTACGCCTTCTCACTTTAGCCCCTCTACTATTTGAAAGAAATAAATAATTTCCGAAGATGCTAACCTCTAGCAGCAATGTCGAAGGGTAGGGGAAATGTTGGTTTAGATTTAGATTCCTTATGTTCCGTTCGTTTGTCATGTCAACGTATTCAAAGTAGAAATTGGTCACGTCATGTTTCACTACTCAGCCCTATTGCCAATTCCATGTGAATAAATCGTTCCCATAATTTAACATGCAAAACAAAAACCAATTGTGGAAAATTGTTTTTATTTTGCTTTATACTTTTTGGGAATATTTGTTCACATGGAATTCACGATACGGCCGGCTGTCTTTAACTTTGTGGCGACGCTTAAAGGCGAACAAATGTTAAAATTAATTGCACTTTTTTCTATATGTATTAAATTAATGAAACTTACCACTTAGGAAGTAACTACTAATTTTTGTCATTTTCTCCATAAAACCCATGCATGGAATTAAATGCAGTTTTCCCCGATGTATTGCTAGAGGTCTAACTTAAAATATAGGCTCCATTTTACCACAGGAAAATATCTTATTGGAAAAGTGGGCGTGACACAAGCTACATATGCTGCATTTTTGACACCGCATAATTCGATACGGATGTATGTATATGAAATGAGTGCCATGCTATGTAGAAAACTGAAGGTTATTGGAAAAATGGGCGTGGCATCTATTCTACCTATACCTTTTACTAACATTATAAATGTGAAAGTTTTTATGTTTGTTACTCAATCACGCAAAGGGTTGAACGGATTGGAAAATTATAGCTGTACTAGGGACTGACCTAATCGGAAAAACCTTAATTATGGTCCGATTTTCTTGAAATTGCACGTACGCATATTACAGATATAAAGAGAAATTAACCTACCAAAAGCGGACACGTTAGGTTGTACCGAAATAGAGTTATTTCAACTTAAAGTTCATTTATTATATATATTTTTTGATTAGGAACCATTTGCAGCCGTGCTTCTTAACCGATCGAATGATTGTTTTACAGTTCGAAAGTGTAATATAGTAATGTAATTATCAGTCGTAAATATTAATGAAGTATTCCACAGTACGGCAGTTTCATCCACCCCTGCTTTGGCTTTTAAATTTTATGATGATGTTTGTCAAGTTGGAAAGTGGTTTTCAACATGGCTTCACATAAAACCTAATTTACTAGTTCAATATAATTCGATCCTTTAAAAACTACATTAAATTAGCTACAAATTTAAGTATTTTAATTTTGGAAAAATTACTACTATCGGGAAAATCCTAACGAATAAATTGGAAAATTCGTGTAAAATAGTCACTTAAGGCCGCGTGGGTAACTTTCTGGTTATTTATATTAAAAAAATGAGCACACCATTTGTTTTAGCGGCTTAAGCTGATGCCACATACAACTTTTGCTCGCTTTACGTGACAGATTCGCTTTGACAGAAAATGCACAAAGCATGCCAACTCTCAGCTTTTTGCGCGCTTTGACAATCAGCTGGTTTAATATTTATTTTGTTTCGTCCAAACTCGAACTTCCATGTAGAAACCTAAAACTTAATTACATTGCTGAAGCAAAATATATAAAATCCACAGCAATTTTGACGAGTAAAAAAGCTGTACAAAATTGTTTTCTTGGCGTTCATTGTGGCATAACTTTTGCGTCTGGCGCTGTGCTGGAAAAGTTATAAATGTCACGCAAAGCTATAAAGTTTTATCTGGCATCAGCTTTATTCTTCATGAGGTTGAATATCTTTTCTTTTTATTTCTTGTGCAAGATGAATGTTTTTTGATAGAAGGTTCTGAGCCTACAGCAAAACAGTCTTATACCATGTTCTGACCGACAACGAAAACACTTTGAAAACGAGTTTTGGGATTGTGGGCTGAAGGCTGTTCATACCGGTTGTTAATGTTTTCGTTGACATTTCTTAAATCTTTTGATCGCAGTTTTGCTATATAAAAACAAAACCAAAACACTTTTCCTTCATTCTTATTTTGCTTTGGCCAGGCAATCTCAGTATATCCAGTAAAAAAAACTGTGGTGAAGTCCTTTATAGGGATGTTTCGATACAAGTAAATACGAGTATGTACTCGATACCTTTGTTTCGAAACCAACTACTTTTTTTTACTCCCTGCATGAAGCCTGACCTTTGATTATCAGTTAAATTAGTGGGAATACTGACTAAAACTTTTCGTCAGTTTAGCGGTTAATTTTGTATGGGCTTGGGGAAAAAAGTGACCACTTCTCCGGGGGTGTGATAGTGCATCCCTTTCTTGCACACACATGGGCGCATTTGCCTTACTGTCGTCCCTAAATTGGAGCGCCAAGCGTTGCGTTATCCACTGTCAACGA
>NW_023458556.1:88333553-88343336 GCF_013731165.1 Rhagoletis pomonella | reverse complement strand
ATGGCAGTTACAGTATGTTCACTCGCTCACACATGTCATATAGTTGGTGATGTACAAGTGAGTTTAGCGATGAAACTATTGGGAAAATATCGCGATAATTTGTGATTTTTTGACCACTGTTCTAACCTCTAAATAATTGATAAATTAGTGAATAGATGGCAGCGAAATGTCCAAAAATTCATGAAACCAAATTAAAAAACACAATTCGATTTAGTTTATGTGTTTGTTTTATTTGTAAAAATATATTGTCGAATATTAACTTAATTTCGCAAGCTTTTTCAGAGCTACTGAACTCAGACAATTCTTCGCATTTTTCATCGGGGTCTGAATTTTCGTCGCCAAAAACAAATGCCTCAGCGCCGTTTGGTCTTTCTACCTCCATTCCTAGTTTCTGTTGGAGTCCCACGTTCGCGTTGCACTGTATTTCAGCACTGTAGTCACTGACTCCACAGTCGGCCTAAGCACACTGGCCTAAAATTTTTTCTTCTCTATCCACATAGTGCTAAAAAAGGTTTTTTGCTAATTTTTTTATATACAAATTGAATACACTGATTTTTATTAATTCTTTCTTTAAATTCACCGACTTCTTCTCTATTTTGCACAACAGCTAACGATAAAGTAAAATTTTCTTTAATGTATGTGTGTATGTACATATATACAATCGTACAATCGATAGTTTCTTTTCGATATGGTCAGCCGTTTTTTGCAGGCATATACATATGTAATACTTCTATATTGGCAGTAAGCTAACTTCTCAATGTGTAAGCATTCCGAAATCAAAGCGAGACAGTCTAGTACCGTTTTTGTCAATGTATTGTGTACTTGAGTGCCGTTTTTGTATATGTGTTGTGTACATGTTTATTTATAAACGTATGTGTTCCTATTCTTTCGTACGTGTTTATTGATATATCTGTACTGTAGTGTTTTCGGACGGTACTAGCTCTTACTGCTAATATAGGAGTATTACATATATGTTTGCAGGGTACTTGTATAGAATCGATTTGAGCAAGTGCCATATCTTGTTAGCCATATTTTTTCTATGGAAGAAACTTTGAACTGCGTCGTTTTTATGAAAAATAATTGCTTTAAGCAATGGTACCGCAAAAATCTGAAGTGTGGATATATTTTTACAAAGTTAGTGATAGCTCAGCAAAGTGCAAGCAATGCTTTGAAGCCGTAAAGTTTTGTGGGAACCTTTCAAAGGTTTAATTTTTAGTCTACTTCCAGCGTTACTGTTGAACAAATATATATATCAACACCTGAGTGGAAGATCGGCAGCCAATTCGAAAACGCGCTATCTCAGAAAACATTTCAAGAACGCCCTATTTCAGAATTTGGTTCAAAACGCCCAACCTTAACTGAAAATATCTGAGGTAGGGCGTTTTTGAATCGAATTCCGAAATAGGATGTTCTTGAAAAGTTTTCTGAGATAGGGTGTTTTCGAACTGACTGCCGAGATAGGTCGATCTTACACTCAGGTGTCGCAAAAAGTATGTCACAGATAACGCCTGAAAATTGCTTTCGCTTTGTTGCATATAAAATGATGATAAATTATCGATATAAGTAGGTATCAATACATTCGGTTTACTCATATAAGTAGTATCGAAATAGCGATTTGAGTAAACTCATTTAAATAGGTATCGATACTTTTATGGTTTCGGAACGTCCCTAGTCCTTCATGGGGATAAAGTTTCCAGAGGTGAAATTTTTGCTAGCACAAAATTTCTTACACGCACGGTTGCTTTTCAACAAGTTTCGGAAATATTCATATATGAACGTTCGCGAAAATACATTTATGATTTTATACGCGAAGGTGAACGTATCAAATATTCTGTATTGATTCTCCTTCGTGAACGAGAAGCATAAAACCAGTCCAGATAGTTCGCGTTCGCGAATGTTAGGTAGAAAAAAATTCCGCTGTTGTTCGTACGCGTATGTATTCGTGGACCAAACAGCGTGCGTTCATATATGTAGCTATAAGTGGCAGCGATGCCTTCGCGAAGGTTCACTGCTGTCGTTCTTCTTCATAAGTGAATGTAAATGCTGCGGCAAATATTCGCTGAAAGTTGGTGTGGGTAGAGATACTATTCTGTGCGAAGGTAATTTTTTTAATTGCATAAGAATTGCCCCGTTCATTCGATTTTCAAAAGTGGGGTGTCAAATGAAAGGGCTTTGCCTATAGATGTGCAGTACGGATATATTTTTTTAATAGGGTTGCCACCTGCGTTTAATATTTATGACATGATATGATGTTTACACCGTTCTCCCGATTTTCAAATATGAGTGTCAAATGAAAGGGCTTGGCCTCTGGATGTGCAGTAAGGACATATTTTTTTAATAGGGTTGCCACCTGCGTTTAATAACATGATACTTACACCGTCCTCCCGATTTTCAAAAATGAGGTGTCAAATGAAAGTGCCTGGCCTTTAGAAGTGCACCAAGGCTTTTATTTTTGAATAGGGTTGCCTTCTGTCAAAAAGTTATAATGATTACACCGTTTGCGCGGTTTTAAAAAACGTGGGGTCAAATGAAGTGTCTTTGCCTACAGGTGAGCAAGAGGGTTTATATTTTTTGTAAATGCTGTTTCCGCCAACTTGTTAAGGCATTGCTATGCAGATGGTTTTTCTTACCAAAGCATGTTAATTTGCGTTTGCTTTACATGCATATGTATGTATTTACTTTGGTGCGTTTATCCATCTCTACCTATATATGTACAATATTTATACATACATATGTACATTTTACAACTATGTATGCATGTGAAAAAAATTTTGTCGATGGTGTTATTATTTTCTTCCATAGATGTTAGGTAGACGGCATTTTCGCTGTTGTTCATACGCGAAATTTGTCTACCCAACATATGCGAAAGGTGTTTGTTTGAAAATATTTCTACATGCTTGCAATAATTGTGAGGGCTAATGGTGTGTAACGCAACGCAGCGTTGCGTTATTGCGCTGATACTCAAGGTGCGTTGCGTGCGCTGATACACCAAATTGCTAACTCAGTAGTTTAATGCAAGGAATGAAACCGATTCAAAATAACGTTCCGGTTTGGGTTTCGGTTTTGCCAAGTGTTTCGGTTTCGGTTTTGGTTTCGTTCTTCAAAATTTATTTCGGTTTTGGTCTTAAAGGTTGAGGAAAGAAAATTGAAAATTACAGTTCACTGATAATATCAACACTAGGTTCTTTCCCTAACAATCCGCACCGGATTTGGTAATTAGAGAATAAGAGAAACATTTTTTTTTTTCAAAAATGGAACAAAGTCCAGAAGTACGGGAACGCAAAAACCACATTTCGTGCCCACAAGCCGAGAAACAGCTGATTCACGTTATTCTTGTTTTTTTCACTTATACCATGTTCTGACCGACATCGTAAACATGTTTTCTTTGCTAAAACTGGTTTTCGACCTAAAACTTGTGTTTTCGTCCATGTAAAATCTGCCAAACGAAAACCAGTTTTCGCTGAAAACTACACAGATACACAGCAACAACGTCATCACCAGATTCACTTAAATGTTTCCTTTTTTGCTGTAAAACTAAAGGTGTATGAAAACTAAAATATAATTGTTATTTTCGTCATATATTTACTACATAATAATGAAACCCCTTCATTTCTGTGTCTTTTACAACTATACACGTGAAAATGAAAATCAAAATGACTTCTTCCAAATAACCAATGCCAGATCGGAGATTTAATTTACCTTGCGAAAAGTTACCTTGACATACTTATTTACTACTTAACAAGAATTTTAGCAAAATATTGCTGATTTTGGTTAAATAAATCATTTATTTCAAAGAAATTTTGATTTATTATTTTTGTAAATTTCTGGAAACCGATTGAAACCTGTGATAGAAATGGTTTCGGTATCGTTCCTTTTCAGGTTAAGATAACGGTTACGGTTTCGGTTTCGGTTTTGAAAAACGAAACGGTTTTAAACGGTTACGGTTTCGGTTTGGGTTTCGGTTTCATTCCTTGGTTTAATGCACTACGTTGGCAGCGCAATAATTCTTTGACAGCGCAATGCGTTGACAGCACGACAATGCGGTGATATTGCAATAATGCGTTGAGATCGTAACATTGCGCTGAAAGCGCAATATACGTTGAGAGCGAAACAAACACTTTTATTGTCACAGCGCAATGAATGAGCGTTGTGACATTCTTCCCGATTCAAACCATTAAACAGTTTAATTTTTTGAGTTTTTTTATGAATATACTATTTTATTAAAACAGTAAGCCTTTTAATAATGTATTTCATTCATTAAAGAAAAAACATTTTATGTGTTACAGGAACTTAACCATGACAAACTGAACATAGGTACATAACAAACATTTATTAAAAGTATCAGTCTAGATGTAATGTGCCGTCACGCTAAAGAAACTGACTTGCGCTCGCGAAGTCCAGCTGTCAACAGTCAGACATACAGCGTGTTCTCTTTTTAACCGGCATTTTACTATTTCAAATATTTTATAATAAATCGCAGGTATAAGTGAACTTGAAATAGTCTTCCTAGTCGGAACGCTATAATTAGGGTTAAGTAGATGAATAAGTTTCCGAAACACGACGTCTTCGACTATACTGAATGGGTGATATTCGATAACAATCATTTTAACTAATTGTTGATAAATTTCACTCTTTTTTTATTCAACAGTGGCCTACGAAAGTATGCCGATATTACTGTAGGTCGCGGCGTAGAAGTGGTGGTACGTGGCGCTGAGGATTCAAGTGACGGTGCAGAAGTAGCAGGTGGCGGTATAGAAGTGGCAGTATGCGGCGTTGAAAGTTCAAGTGGCGGTGTAGAATTTGCAGGTGGCGAAGTGTTGCAGGATACACGTGTAGTTGTTGCAGCAGATTACAACTCATTGTTATTATTATCCGATTCCTCGGCTGGATGTCTTGATATTCTCTGTGTAGGATGCTTTTTATTTAGGTCGCGAATTAGGCCGCACGTCGATTTGTTGGTCACAGATAAATGCTGGCCGCACAGCAAGCACTTTACTTTTTTTTGCTGTTCTTCGGAAAAATGCAACCACACATCGCTTTTCCTTCTTGAAGTCATTGCGAGAATCCTAGAAATATACATATATATATATATATGTGTTAATTTTAAATTATGAAAAACATACACACAATTACAATAAACTTACAAATACTTTTTATCCACCAGTCAGACCCAAACGATTAGTAGTTAGCGCGTAAAAAATAAGAAATGCGTGTAAAAATTATATTCGCTGATAAAGATGCCATCTGTTTTTTTTGCTTTGTTACGATGGATGCCACTCCGTCACGTATAAAGCAAATTGCGCTAGCGCATTGCGCTGATACATACTGCTGCACTTGCGCTAACATATCAACGCAGGAAAAATTGCGTCATTACCGGGTGAGGGCTATGCTCATCTGAAGGTGGAACCGCAAATATTGCGGTTGAATGATGTTTTTCTATAAATATTTCTGAGAAATACTAACGATACGCTATGGGAAATAATGGATCCATCGCTTTAATTTCGACAATACGCCTCTTCTAGGCTATGATGCAAGCTGCTGTGGTAATTATTAATATTTTGATTTTGATATTTTTTTAAATACTTCTTCCTTAATTTGCAGGATCACTTAATTAGGACACGTGATATGATAAATAAAATTGGTAAGCCATCAGTACGGCTACAGTTCTCCAGATCTTCCAACCCAGTCGCTTCCCCAAGATGAACTTCTCCTCACATCGAAAGGCATAAATGACATACTGACGCTTTACGTAAACGCAATGAGAAATACACAAGGTCCAATACCACAAAGAGGAGAAATGGCCTTTAAGGAAAGACTAGCTAAACGTTGCGATACGGAAATGGAGCCATTTGACAGCAATGTTTTGGACTCCTGTCGAAAATTATATCAGATCATTCCGACATGTTACAATTAATGGAAGTTGTACTAGGCATACCTGCAACACAAGTTTCAATGGAAGAGCGTTCAGTGTACTCTCACCAATATTAACTATACTTCGAACAAAGCTTTCAAAGAAATCGCTGTCAAATTTATTAATTACAAAATTAAACTTTGAGCTCCTAAATTTTTCAACACTAGATCTTTAAGATAGCAACTAAGCAAAACGATTTGTTTTAATCAGCTTTTATTTACATACATATGTATATGCGTATGCAAATTTAAGTGCAGAATTTAATAAATATATGCCTTTATGAGTTTTAATTTAAGTAATTTCATGTACATACATACATATTTACGAATACTTAAATGTAAGTGCGGAGATAAATATTTCTTTAATAAGAAATTTCAAACAATATTTAAAAAAATAAAACCTTATTTTACATATGGAGGCCGAACCTTTTCATTTGACACCTCATTTTTGAAAATCGGGAAAGCAGGTGGCAACCCTATTAAAAAATATATCCTTACTGCACGTCCAGAGGCCAACCCTTTTATTTGACACCTCATTTTTCAGAATCGGGAGAACGGTGTAAATATATTTTTAAACGCAGGTGGAAACCCTATTAAAAAAATATATCCGTACTGCACATCCAGAGGCCCATTCCTTTCATTTGACACCTCATTTTTGAAAATCTGGAGAACGGTGTAAATATCATAATTTTAAACGCAGGTGGCAATCCTAACAAAAAATATATCCTTTCTGCATATCTAGAGGCCAAGCCCTCTCATTTGACACCTCATTTTTGAAAATCGAACGAACGGTGCAAATCTTATGCAATTAACAAAATTGCCTTCGCATAGAATAGTATCTCCAGCCACAACAACTTTCCGCGAATATTTGCCGCAGCATTTACATTCAGTTATGAAGAAGAACGTCAGCAGTGAACCTTCGCGAAGGCATCTCTGCCACTTATAGCTACTCACATGAACGCACGCTGTTTGGTCCACGAATGCATACGCGTACGAACAACAGCGGAAGTTTTTTCTACCTAACATTCGCGAACGCGAACTATCTGGACTGGTTTTAGCTTCTCGTTCGCGAAGAAGAATCAATACAGAATATTTGATACGTTCACCTTCGCGTTTGCGTACGAAGGTGAGTGAATATTTCCGAACCCTGTTTTTCAACACTAATGAATTTATGGGAATAAAGTTTCGTTTAGTGCATAAATTTTACGAATAAACACAAATATACGGATTTACTTTAATAAATAAATATCAAAGAAATTTTAAAGTCATCGTTTGATGATAAATTTGTTACAAAATATCATTGCTTATCGCAACGCTATAAGCGCTGCCGCTCAAAAGTTGCTTTTCGTTCAAAACACCCCTGGCCCTTGTTGTTGCTGTATCGCATCAGGGTGAATTTACATTTCCAAGCAATTTGCTTGTGTCAAAAGGTAAACAAAGAAAAAAGTAATTTATTTTCCAAATTTATAAATTTGTTTGATGTAAATATTTTATTTTAGGTACATATATGATGAAAATATCTATCATGGGTACATAGCAAGGTGAAAGTTTCGTGAAAATTTGAGCACTCGACATTAGAATGATGGAGTTCAAGAGCTTCATATTTGTACTGCGCCCTAGATTAGCATTTTACTTCCATTGCCAAATATATCACATATATCGCTGCATAAATATGTATATCACACCGAATAAGAGAAAAAGTATACTTAAGTTATAAAATAGTTCAATTCTATTGCAAAACGTATACAAATTTTCGCTTTTGTTTTGGTTTTCTAGCTCAATAATAATGCTCTCAGTGATGCATTTTCTGTTTACGAAAATTTTGGATGATGTTCTCCAAAATTAGCTCTGAGCAACTTAAAGTGAAATAGCTTTTTACTGCTCTTGTTGAATTAAAAAAAAAATTGTTGAATTCCAGAATAATAAAATAGAATCATGTATGGAATGAAGAAAATAAATATATCAATTTATAAAACATGTTTCACATGTATTATTTACATTTAACTAAATTATTTCATTACACATATTCTTTAGATCACTTCGACTTGTAAACAATAGCACTAATTAGTATTAACAAAATAAAAAATACAATTACGTTAAGTTTTATTAACAATGTGAAGCGTATCTTTAATATTTCATACATTCGGAGCTAAAACGTTTCATCACATTAAATTGCTGCACAACACCCTAATTGCCGAAAAAGCGTTGTCAGCAACCCAAGTCCTTTATGAAGACCAAATTTAAAAAAAACAGCTCAGTCTGTTTACTGGATATACTGAGTAGAAAATTAAAAGGTGTTCGCTCGCGGCGATTTTGCGTTCAACTTTTGCTTTCAACTCACGCAGGGTTGCACGAAAAAAAAGTTGAATGGCTAAATGTTGGCTGGCCACCAACTTTGTTGAAAGCGATTAGTTGAAAGGCCGTTCAACCAAAAGTAGAACGCTAAGTTGAAGAATGCAAACGCCTTTTTATGGCGAATATTTTGATATTTTTAGCCATTCAATTTTTTTTTCGTGCAATCCTGCGTGAGTTGAAAGCAAAAGTTGCCTGAAAAATTGCGGCGTGCGAAAGCCCTATTAACATTAAATCCGAAATGGCGTATTAAATATGATAAAATATGACTTCCACTTCGATAAATAATCGAAAAAACTATGGAAGACACCGATTGGAATGAGTGGAACGTGAGTTTTCAAGTAGTTTTCAGCGAAAACCGGTTTTCGTTTGAGAGATTTTACATGGACGAAAACACAAGTTTTAGGTCGAAAACCAGTTTTAGCAACGAAAACATGTTTTCGATATCGGTCGGAACATGGTATAAATCACGGATATCGGAGTAGATCATCCAGTTTTTGTAATAATGCATATCTTTTTCATTTTGTTAGGTTCTTCGCGTCCTATTTTCTTATTCTGCTGCCGGAGGGAGGATCTGAAATGCTTTAGCAAAATATGTACATACGTATCATGATTCAATAATGAAAGGTTTGCTCATTAGTTACATTAGAGTTTAGACACTCCCTTAACTCCCTTACAAAAGCTTTGCACACACACACGAATCCACATACAGTGGCTTGCTAATACCATGTTCTGACTGACAACGAAAACACTTTGAAAACGAGTTTTGGAATTGTGGGCTGAAGGCCGTTCACACCGGCTGTTAGTGTTTTCGTTGACATTTCTTACATCCTCTCTTTGCAGTTTTGCTACACAAAAACAAAACTAAAATGCTTTTCCCACATTTTCTTTTCATTAGCAACCTCTTACTTTCATTCTTATTTTACTTTGGCCAGCCAATTAACAATAAATACGAAATAGCGTATTAAAAATGATAAAATATGACTTCCACTTCGATAAATAATCGAAAAAAACTAGTGAAGATACCGATTGGAACGAGTGGAACGGGAGTTTTCAAGTAGTTTTCAGCGAAAACTGGTTTTCGTTAGATAGATTTTACATGGACGAAAACACATGTTTTAGGTCGAAAACTAGTTTTATCAACGAAAACATATTTTCGATGTCGGTCAGAACATGGTATAAGGGAGCCGATTTTGTCAAGAGGGAGCGATAAAACTGTTTTCTGAGCAAACCTTTTATTATTGAATCATGCATACGTATAGCATTAATTTCATTTAAAGAAATGGCGTATCGTGCGGATCCGCTAAAGGGTAGTACATATTTTTAGGCGTAGTAGTAAGTAATAATGCGGTTGTTAAATATGCAACTACTTCCGGCGAGGAGACATCTATCTTTACCCTGGGATTCAATAATTCAGTATCATCTAAAGTCACTAAATTTGGGATCAGCAATTACTGAGTATTTTTGTGACTTCAGACGATTTGGGTATTCAGAAGGAGAGAGTCACAAAAAGTTCACCAA
>NW_023458556.1:88330426-88333453 GCF_013731165.1 Rhagoletis pomonella | reverse complement strand
ACAAATTCGATAACACCACCTTGTATAGATTCGCCTTGTACAAGGTGGTGTTGGCAGAGCAAAAACAAAAATTACAATAAAGCTCGCTATACAATTCAATGCGAGCGAGAACGTGAACTTTTTATTTTGCCCAATATTTTCGTTAGTACTTCACTTTTTGCAGTAGTTAATATATCAAAAGATAGAAAAATAAAATATCCTTCAGAATTATAGATTTAAAAATAATTTAAAATGTATAATATGCGTGTTTTACAAGCTCACGTTCAACTCAGGTGAAGCCAGTTACATAACCTCACTTTTTTGGTAGCCCCATTTCGGCAATGCATATAAATGTAGTAAAACAAGGGGAAAATTTTAGGACCATTTTAATTCCCTTTTGAATACTATTTTTAAAAAGTATGTGTTCAAAGAATTATTTTACCAAATCAACGTTAAAGATAATAAACAATAGTTGTGTTTGTTTACCCATTTCCAGTAAAATGCAGAAAAATTGTTACGAATCTTCATGTTTTGGCCTTTTCGTACTCAAAAACTTGCAAAGTAGGGGGAATCGAGAGAGCGAAAATCAAGGCTCTGGTATGCATACTTGGCAGTGCATGCACTGCTATACCATTTTTACGTAGAAATCAAAAACCAACAGACTTCTACGTATTTAATGCTGTGCGTTGGGTAACAGCTTACACGCGAAGCTCATTTAACAAATTCCTTATGTGACAACTCTCAAGCAATGCCCAAGTATGCATAACAGAGCCTTAACAACTGAAGTTGCCAGTTTTTACTGCATTTTTACTGAATAAATTTTTACTTGTCACAGTTTACCAGGACGAAAAACAGCTGATCGCATGTTGCTGGATGCAATTTAAACTAATAAGGAAACTGTTTGGGGGTTTTATTGTTAAAATTGACAAAACAAACCTATTTAAATAAAAAATATATTGTTTTATTAGGAATTTGCTGCGAATAAACAACCAATTTATCAGCTGTTCATGAAACTTGATAATTATTACTGGATTTGCGTTCACGTACTCCTTTGGACATTTTTTCATGAGAGCGAATTCTCAGAAATTAAGTTACTAGAGAGTTGCTGGCGAGTTACTGAATAATTTTGCAAACAACCACTCTTAGTAAGTTTTTTCTTCTTTTTAAAAGACCGATTATTTATTAATTATAAAAGGATTTTCGTAATTTTATTTGTAAAGCTAGCGGTACATTCGATAATCGTATTTATACATTCGATAAACAAATTGAGCTTTACCATATGCACAGCTATTGATTTTAGATAAGAAATACTTTTAAGGGATATTAATTATAATATTTTTCATGTTTCAATATAATTATACTTAAATTACTTTTAAAATTGCAATCATACCGTAGCTTCACGCTCAACTGAATTAGTTGTTTTTGCACCTTGGTGAATATTTAGTAGACTACCAGTAGATATATGAAAATAAATTAGTATGGCGCATACTGAGGATGGTCCCTTGATTTTGAAATTGTTTGTTGTTACAATATTGGTGTTGAATATAAAAACATTTTTTTTCTGGGATGACACCCGTGAAGAGGAAACTCTCATGAGTACTACTACACCGGCGTAGCAGTATGCACGACTTGCAACATCACGGCTGCACCTACGTATTAAAACCTCTCCACTGTTTACCACTCTCCCCATCGAACTGCCATGAAATGGGGCTGGTTTTGCAATATACTAACCTTATTTGGTCTTTAAATATTGGTTTAAAACAGAGGTGGGCAGCTTCGACAGAGTAGTTGTAGTGTGCATGCAATTGATGTCACTGTGTGCGTGCGAACAAGTCGTGTGGTTGAATGAAGCTTTCGCTGCCTTCTAAAGCAGAGCGTGTATGTATACGCGAATATGCCCGCCGGGCAGGCGCTGCCCAGGTCTGGTTTAAAGCTTTTATTCGGAAGTGCATCCGACATTTGAAATAAAATTTCTTTACATTTTGCGGCAAAAGGGAACCTCTTGATGCCATTAACATTTTTTCCATAAAATTAGGGCCACTGTAAGTTTCAGCGCCATTCATCTTTACCAAAATTTGCTCCAAATACACCAATTCCTTAACAAATTTTGAGCTGTTTTTTACCAAACCACCACGAGAAACTTGATCTACCCACGTAAAATTGGCTTCCGTCGACTCTTCATCTTTGAGCTTGAGTTTACGAATGAGATAGCCAGCTATGCACTCCACCGCGTCTTCGTGAAACTGGCCTTTGTGCTTTCTACTTCTATTTCTTCAGCGACCATAGAGCTATCCGAGTCTGTGAGATATTCAGTTGGTTTCTCACAATGTGGAATATTTCGCAACGGAAGCCAGTCTTGTCTGCAGACACATTTCCACGCCCAGAAAGTAGTTCCGTGTTTTATGCTACATTATATGTAGGTATTTAAAAAGGTTATATAAAAAACCTATAGAGTTAAATATATCATACCAAGAATATACTTTTGGAATCTGTACTTAAACTGTAGTGGACTGCGATTGTCATAAAAACCGCCTCTTTCCACAGTATCTTGATTTAAGCGATATGTGAGTAAATACTTTAAGCCGAATTTCTCCTTGGTGTAGCGGAACAAACTTTTCAGAGACGCGTTGCTTATTAAAACCCCTTTTTGAAATGGAAGATGTGTTCTTTTGTTCGGAACTTTTGCGTTGAGAGCGATGGAGTCGATTACATCTAAAAGCTTGACTTGTTCATCCAACGCCCATTCGAAAGGTTTTTTTGCTGGATGGTTTTGGATGTTCGATAGCTTGGAGTTGAACAAATCGAACCAATCGTTAATGACCTCAATAAAATCCTCCACCAATTTGGTAGCAGCGTCTTATCACACTGGCCGTACTATGTGAAAATAGTTGCGTTGCAAGGCTCTCCTTTTGCCGTCGGGAATGATGAACAGTCAGGTGTTGTTCTGTCACTTTGAACGAGATGGACGAAGAAGTTAGGCGCATAATTTGGCAGATTGCTTGCGGGGTTATAAAATTGTTTCGATAAACAAAACCAGTGTCCAAAAAA
>NW_023458556.1:88327141-88330416 GCF_013731165.1 Rhagoletis pomonella | reverse complement strand
TTTAGTTATTAGAGTATAGAATCCATAGAACACGGGTCGCATCCATGAATACTTCAGCCCCCTTGCTATAACAACTTGAGCTTTTTTTGTTGGACTTCTCACTGTGTCTGTGAGTGGATCAAGCTCAAAAGCGGTCGCGACTCTCATCTCGTCAAAAGCGAAAATGCATACGCGATCTGCCAATTCCATTTCGTTATCCTCCTCCATTGCATCTATGACGAGCTGCAATATACCATTTTCGAATTTTTACTTCCAATTAAGGATTTTGGATGGATGTTGTATTTGTCGTGGCTAGTTTGCGGTGAAAACAAAACCAAGACTGGCTCGCAGCGCATTGAGTTTTTCATATTCAACCTCAAAATTCGTTAACTTGTCTTGCAGCTCTTGAACTTTGTCTTGCAAATGAGTGCTTTCAAGCTAAAGACTGTTATTGAAATCAAGGCTATTATAAAAATAGCACAGTTTCTATAAAAAAAAAGAAAATATCGCAATGTAAACAAAGCAAGCATACTCAGTTTGGGCTGCCGAATCCTTTTTATTAGTGAATGCAGCTGGCTTGTCCGAAGAAGATAAATAATTCACCTTCATTGGGATGGCTAATTTCGATAGCCTACGTTGCTTAGCTTCGTCATCTTCAAAATTATCTGCGTCAAAATGAAGTTGGCAAATGTTGTGTGACACAAGGCCCACGATCTCTTGAACAGTGTCTACAAGAAATATTTGGTTAGAAACTTATCCAATGTTTTAAGAGGTGGAAATCATTCGTTTTGTTTTTTTGTGAATTTTCATGTTTTTTAATACTACTTGTATTTTCTTGGTAGTTACTTTCTATAGGTACATATGCATATAAATAAAAAATCGAATATTTATATCAAGGCATTCGCGGGTTAATGGATATAACAAATGTATCCTTAAAGTTTTACTTATATGTATTTGTTTCGAAGTACTTTATTACTATCTGTCTATATAAATTTATTCTGTAACTTTATTTGTGTGTTTGTATTTATTTTTAACGAGGTTCCTTATAAAAGTTCGAAGCAGGTTTTACAGTTTAACCGCTCGTTGTGTCTATGAACTTATTTCGACTTTTGTTTATGATTTATTATGATGCCCTGGCGGCCGCTGTGGTCAGAAGTAGTATAGTAGTCAGAAGTGTGCACTATCATTCCGTAAGGCTATATCTGTATTTTTAATATAATATTAAATAAATAAAAGGAAAATATCGAAAACCTGTTAAAATATCACGTCCGTATTAATTAATCCATTACTGTATACATCTATTATATATTTTGTATGTATTTACATCAAAGTTGTTATACAATGTTGAATGCTAAACTTAGGGCCGTTTACTCAATATGTGGTTAACACTAATCTCCGTTTAAACATCATTATCGACGTGTTCGGCTCCATGCATATAACATGGAGTCGGTAACGTCGATAACGATGTTTTACCGGGGATTAGTGTTAACCAGACATTGAGTAACCGGCCCTTAGTTTTAAATATTTTTTTACCAAGTGCAGAATAGCGACCTCCCTCCCCGGAAAAACTGGAAAAGTGACCCGCCCCTTTTTCATGATTTCAAGGGGATATACAATTTTTTGTGCAAATGAATATTATGGGTTGTTAATTTCCAAATATTAATATGCCTATATTTCGTAATATACTTAAACGATTTTTATAAAATTAACCTCGCTGTACAGGTAATTAGAATATCTTTGATTACATACCTATGCATACTATATCTATTTAGTATCTATATAAAAAAAAATAAAAAAATTAAATTTTTTTTATTAAAACATTTTTTTCTAATAAAAAAATTGTTATTAATCATATTCGAGAAGAATTTAAAAAAAAGCTGTTGAATATACACACAAATCACAATTTTTGCAAAAAATATTAAATGCAAAAGTCATAACTAAACAGAAATGTCAAAGACAAGGATGTTCACTTTTACGTTTTCAGCAAAATACATAAAAGGAGTTTTTCTAGTGTACTTTTTGTTTGAGAAGGCATCATTCAAAACGGGGCTACCGAATTTGTCAAAATTACAACAAACACCCCTCAGCTGACATCACCTTATTTTTATTTCACCACGCATTCAACTGTGTGCGTACGCAAAGCGAGAATAGCCACTAACGTATGTATATACAACAAACACATCAAGAAGGACATTTGACAAATCTTGATCTTAGGCTGTGTGCCAATCGGTATCATTTTTCTCCGTGGTGAGACGAGGTAAAAAAGTGTTATGGTGTACAAATAAATTGAATTTTGCTGTGCCAAATGCAAAGTAAAACTTTGACAGTTCAAAAAAGCCAAACAAACAAACAAATTTTTGTGTTTTGCTGAAATTGCTCAAATTTATATCTACATATTTTGCAACTTGCAAGTAGGGTACGCTTTTCTGTACTTTTTTCAGCTTCCATTTTGATTTTAACTCTTTATTACCGCCAAGCAATACTGTGCATACATATTTAAATGCTGTCAAAATTTTACCTAGGCCCATGAGCTAAATGTAAATGTAACTTTTTAGGTTTCAACCGTCAAAATTGCCTATTTTCTATCAATTGGCACAGGCCCTAAATGGCCAATATTGGCTATTTAAATATGAGATATGCAACCCTGTGTTTTTACCAAACAACCAAGATTGATTGGTGGGTTGTTTAATCAATCCCACCAAATCCCACCAACAAACAATCAACTGTTCAGCATAAAATGTAAACAAACTAGCAAATGCAACAACAATTTCAAGGAACAAGCCGCACTGCTGCCAATTGTTTGGGATATTTAGGGCCGATTTCAAATGAATATTCAAATGGCACTTAGGTTTAATTGTCGATTGTTGTTTAAATGCCATTTAACTTTCGTTGGGTTTCAGATCAACTTTGTTTAAATATGCCAAACAATTGGCAGCGCTGCTGCTTGTTCCTTGAAATTGTTGTTGCATTTGCTTGTTTGTTTACATTTTGTGCTGAACAGCTGATTGTTTTTTGGTGGGATTGATTAAACAACCTACCAATCAATCTTGGTTGTTTGGTACAAACACAGGGTGGCATATCTCATATTTAAAAAGCCAATATTGGCCATTAAAGTGCAGATTAAATGTATGATCTGAAAATGAATAATGGAAGTTAATCAACAATTACTACGTTTATACGTAAGCTATTTGCAAATAAAAATAATTTGCAAATACCTAACTCACTGTTTATTCGATGGTGAAAAATTCTTTTTTTAATATTGGCTGATTATAAAAAGGCAATAATATGACCATCGA
>NW_023458556.1:88322885-88327041 GCF_013731165.1 Rhagoletis pomonella | reverse complement strand
TAGAAGGTCGCCAATTTGAGCATATTTTATCAATAAATGAATAAATTGTTCTGCAAACAACTCATGTATGTTTTATTTTACGTGAACCCATCCTTCACAAAAAATATTGATAGATATAGCCCTTGTTATTGACTCTAGTCCGAATCCCGGTAAGTAACATAAAATAATGTTAGGAGCAGGTAATAATGTACCTTTGTACTATTTAGCATGTCACTGGTCGGTAACAAGAGCAACTTAAATTTAAATCTATTAAATACATTCTAGCGTGCCTCAGTCCTTTACCCATAAAAGCGGCTATAACTTTTTTTATTCTATTCGAAATAGTAAGAGTGGCACATTTCTGAAATATTTATTAAATGGGCAATTTTTTTATGTAATGTAAAGTTATAGCTCAGTAAATTTCTTTTCACCAGAGATAGTCAAAGTTGTGGAAAAAAATATCAAAAAGTTTAAAATCCCAAAATAGTCATAATTTTATGATGGTTCCTTAATATATTTTAACTACATTGCATTTTAATATGGAGAAGCAACTATCTGGAAGTATTTTACATAAAAAATTTACTAAGTATAGCCTTGTTTGTAGATGCAGTTAAAGAAAATACATGAAAAGGCACGATTTTTCTTTAATTCAAAAAAATTTAAATATTCCAAAAACGGTGAGACTTTTACTTGACAAATTTTTGCTTATCAGGGAGCCCACCACCCCACCTGCCTTCTTCTACTGAGACACCCTGTATACAAGAATGATAGAATACAAGATTGCGCCGAGCATAGAGGATTTTTGAGAATAACTTTTGTGTGACGTCACACTGGTGCAATTTCGAGAGAGAAATGCCAAAACGTGAGCAAGAATGGAAGAAGAAGAAAAATTTTTACAAGGAAAACGTAAACAAGTTGCACAAGTGTGACGTCATGCAAACAACGATTCTGTCAAATTCGTTAAGAGAGGAATAGCGGTCCGAGATTGGCACAACCTTTGTATTCTCTCAATCGTGCCCTGTATATATAAATATAAGTGTTAAGTGCTCTTTTTCATATGAGACTTTGCAAGTGAAACTGCAAAGAATTTACCAACGAATTAGTTAAATACTATTACTAATAAAGTGAATTGAGTGATAAATAATGTAAATATATACAATTCTTAATATCTCCGCCAAGTTTCATGACGAAATTCGTGATAGTTTTGTGAAAATTGCCAAAGTAATGGAAAGCCAACCCTAGGATGTTGTGGAAATGGTTTTGGATTTGCAGTTGGAATTGCATTTGCAAATTTTTTGTTTGCTGCCATGGCAACCGTGTGCATTTTATTGTTGTGAATTTACAAATGCCACGAATATGGAAATCCAAGAGCATATGCACAAGATCCTGAACAGCCCTAATATCTGCGGCAAAGTTACATTTCTTACGGAATGAATTTGTTTTTGTTGATACATACGAAATTGTGGAGCTAAGATCACTATCCAACTCCTATGTAGAATTGCTCGCAACGTCTGCGAATCGAGTTCATTATTTTCCCATGTGTACCGTCGATATCGCGAGCGAGACAATGGCGGAGGCTTAGCGTTCATCACACACCTCACTGTGCAGTATAGTCTTATCGAAGCAGACATCGACCGCAGGGATACAATCCTAGACAGTCAGGGTACTGCTATCCGGTCAGGCGATGTTGAGCTCGAAATATTCAACATATATATGCCCCCTGTTACCAGCTCCCCGACAGGATATCACCTGAAATATGTGCGCTACTCAGAGGTGAAAATCGTATGGTAGTTGGCGACTTTAACGCACACCACGAACTTTGGCACTCAAGCCTGTCAAATGATCGTAGGGGACACATCTGGCTGAGCAGAGAGACGATTCGACATTCTGCATAATGCACGACGACGCACCCACCAGGATTATGGGCAGTTGCTGCAGCTCGCCAGATCTAACAATTGTCAGCGCTGGTCTTATAAACAGCGTATCATTGCGACCTATGCTGTCCTTAGCATCAGACCATCTGCCCATAGTCATCTCGACTGATAAACCTGCCGACTTTGCCTCCGCGGATCACCGGACCTAAGTCAACTTTTCCAAAGCTGACTTGAAAGGCTTCGCGGATGTTACTGAAAGCGCCTTCTCTGCACTACCCATACCAACTGACGTTCACGTAGGTGAATGTAAATTCCGCAGGGTTGTCACTGCTGCTGCAGCTCGCTTCATCCCAGCAGGATGTGTCACGGATCCACGTCCAGGTCCTAATGAAGCGGCTGTTCTAGCCGATGAGCCTGGCAACCTTCGTCAGGCCGATCCCGGAAATCCCCGTATCAGGGTTCTCAGCTCGGAGATTCGGCAACTTATGAACGTACATAAGCGGAAGAAATGGGAAGAGCATCTGAAGAACTGCAACTTCGCCTCTGGTGTGAGCAAGCTTTGGTCAACCGTGAGGTCATTGTCCAACCCGGCGAAGCGTGATGACAGAGTTGAAATAGACTTTGGTGACCAAGCTTCGTCGGACCCGGAGTGATGCGCGAGCTATTTGAGCCGGCAGTTCATTCTGCATCCTCCGGTGGATAAAGCCAAACGTCGAGCGACCAGAAGGCTGCACAAACTGCCAAAACCAAGTGCGCCTCTTTTTTTCACCAGCGGTGAGGTAAGGGTAGGCATCGGGAAGGCGAGAGCCTCCAAAGCTTTTGGACGCGACGGAATATGGACGTTGATGATGAAAAATTTGGGTCCTGCGGGAGTAGCGTACATAAAGGAGGTCCTCAATTTGTCAATGGCCACTCTCGTCATTCCAGACATCTCGAAGATGGGGAGAGTGGTCCCACTGCTCAAACCTGGGAAACCAGCTAACCAAGGAGAATCGTATCGTCCAATAACCCTCCATTCCCCGGTAGCGAAGACACTAGAGGCCTTGCTACTCCCATATTTCACGAACCACCTGCCCCCAGCGAGGCATCAGCATGGGTTCCGTAAAGTGCACAGCACAACAACAGCTCTTAACGCCATAAACACCCAGATAACTCGTGGCCTTAACCGAAACCGCCCCTGTGAGAGAACTATTCTAGTAGCGTTGGACATGTCCAAGGCGTTCGACACTGTCAGTCATTCAACGCTGCTAGAAGACATAGAGGCCTCCTCACTCCCACAGGGACTCAAACGGTGGTCGGCGAATTATCTGAGTGGTCGACACTCGTCAGTAATTTTTTGGAACAAAACCAGCAAACCAAGAAAAATTAAACAGGGGGTACCACAGGGTGGTGTCCTATCCCCACTATTAATTAATTTTTGTATTTCAAAGCTTCCTCAACCATCAGAGGGAGTCAATATTGTCTCTTATGCTGACGTTTGCTCGATTAAATAGTCTGGGAATTGAATTGATGATTTCTGCTCGAAAGTAAACGGTTATCTCGCCGAACTTTCTCGCTACTTCATTGCAAGGAGCCTTGCCCTATCCCCTGCGAAATCCTCGGCAACCCTACTTAACACCTGGACGAAGGAGGTCAGTCTACAACTGGGTATTCACGTCGATGGCGTAACAATACCAACGGTGAATAACCTTAAAATCCTCGGAGT
The DNA here is from genome assembly GCF_013731165.1 of Rhagoletis pomonella. Classification (NCBI taxonomy): domain Eukaryota; kingdom Metazoa; phylum Arthropoda; class Insecta; order Diptera; family Tephritidae; genus Rhagoletis; species Rhagoletis pomonella. The sequence goes on along the minus strand of NW_023458556.1, from coordinate 88,323,483 downwards.
TACTTTCGACGGTCTGCCAAGGCACGTCAGGAGGCATCTCTACGAACTGACGGACGAAAGTCAAGAGGTTCATTAAACAACCTCTGGAGCCGTTAGCTTATCGACAGGCCCTGAGCGACATTCAGAGGGAATCGGTATCAACTTATGTAGACTTGTAGGAAAAAGGCTTTTAATACTTTTGGTAACTTTTTTGTAATCTTTTTCAAATTCTTTGGTAACATTTTCTCCAAGTGTGTGGCAACCGTCCGATACCTAGTAATTTTGGTATCGATACTATTGAACCGAGGACTGAGCAGTGCTGCCGAATGTACTACGATAGTAGAAGGAATGTTCGATATCGTATCGATTATTCCGAATATCGATATTTCATGGCACGATAATCGATTTTTTGAATCGATATTCCAAGGTCGATATATCGAAGACATCGATACTTTACCCGCAATATCGATATTTAAGTTGAAATTTATTTTTGATCTACAAAAAAGTGTATGGGAAAATACTAAAGTAGGTTTAATCAGCAGCTTGTGTGATTTATTTAGCTCTTAAGTTGGACAAACCGCTTGAGTCGACCGGCATGCCGTTTTAATCCTCAGTAAAT
>NW_023458556.1:88318629-88322785 GCF_013731165.1 Rhagoletis pomonella | reverse complement strand
ATTTACTGAGGATTAAAACGGCATGCCGGTCGACTCAAGCGGTTTGTGCAACTTAAGAGCTAAATAAATCACACAAGCTGCTGATTAAACCTACTTTAGTATTTTCCCATACACTTTTTTGTAGATCAAAAATAAATTTCAACTTAAATATCGATATTGCGGGTAAAGGAATATCGATTCAAAAAATCGATTATCGTGCCATGAAATATCGATATTCGGAATAATCGATACAATATCGAACATTCCTTCTACTATCGTAGTACATTCGGCAGCACTGCTCAGTCCTCGGTTCAATAGTATCGATACCAAAATTACTAGGTATCGGACGAAGAGTATCGAATTTGTACGTGTATTCACGGTTGCCACACACTTGGAGAAAATGTTACCAAAGAATTTGAAAAAGATTACAAAAAAGTTACCAAAAGTATTAAAAGCCTTTTTCCTACAAGTCTACATAAGTTGATACCGATTCCCTCTGAATGTCGCTCAGGGCCTGTCGATAAGCTAACGGTTCCAGAGGTTGTTTAATGAACCTCTTGACTTTCGTCCGTCAGTTCGTAGAGATGCCTCCTGACGTGCCTTGGCAGACCGTGGAAAGTAACTCCGAGGATTTTAAGGTTATTCACCGTTGGTATTGTTACGCCATCGACGTGAATACCCAGTTGTAGACTGACCTCCTTCGTCCAGGTGTTGAGTAGGGTTGCCGAGGATTTCGCAGGGGATAGGGCAAGGCTCCTTGCAATGAAGTAGCGAGAAAGTTCGGCGAGATAACCGTTTACTTTCGAGCAGAAATCATCAATTCAATTCCCAGACTATTTAATCGAGCAACCGTCAGCATAAGAGACAATATTGACTCCCTCTGATGGTTGAGGAAGCTTTGAAATACAAAAATTAATTAATAGTGGGGATAGGACACCACCCTGTGGTACCCCCTGTTTAATTTTTCTTGGTTTGCTGGTTTTGTTCCAAAAAATTACTGACGAGTGTCGACCACTCAGATAATTCGCCGACCACCGTTTGAGTCCCTGTGGGAGTGAGGAGGCCTCTATGTCTTCTAGCAGCGTTGAATGACTGACAGTGTCGAACGCCTTGGACAGGTCCAACGCTACTAGAATAGTTCTCTCACAGGGGCGGTTTCGGTTAAGGCCACGAGTTATCTGGGTGTTTATGGCGTTAAGAGCTGTTGTTGTGCTGTGCACTTTACGGAACCCATGCTGATGCCTCGCTGGGGTCAGGTGGTTCGTGAAATATGGGAGTAGCAAGGCCTCTAGTGTCTTCGCTACCGGGGAATGGAGGGTTATTGGACGATACGATTCTCCTTGGTTAGCTGGTTTCCCAGGTTTGAGCAGTGGGACCACTCTCCCCATCTTCCAGATGTCTGGAATGACGAGAGTGGCCATTGACAAATTGAGGACCTCCTTTAGGTACGCTACTCCCGCAGGACCCAAATTTTTCATCATCAACGTCCATATTCCGTCGCGTCCAAAAGCTTTGGAGGCTCTCGCCTTCCCGATGCCTACCCTTACCTCACCGCTGGTGAAAAAAAGAGGCGCACTAGGTTTTGGCAGTTTGTGCAGCCTTCTGGTCGCTCGACGTTTGGCTTTATCCACCGGAGGATGCAGAATGAACTGCCGGCTCAAATAGCTCGCGCATCACTCCGGGTCCGACGAAGCTTGGTCACCAAAGTCTATTTCAACTCTGTCATCACGCTTCGCCGGGTTGGACAATGACCTCACGGTTGACCAAAGCTTGCTCACACCAGAGGCGAAGTTGCAGTTCTTCAGATGCTCTTCCCATTTCTTCCGCTTATGTACGTTCATAAGTTGCCGAATCTCCGAGCTGCGAACCCTGATACGGGGATTTCCGGGATCGGCCTGACGAAGGTTGCCAGGCTCATCGGCTAGAACAGCCGCTTCATTAGGACCTGGACGTGGATCCGTGACACATCCTGCTGGGATGAAGCGAGCTGCAGCAGCAGTGACAACCCTGCGGAATTTACATTCACCTACGTGAACGTCAGTTGGTATGGGTAGTGCAGAGAAGGCGCTTTCAGTAGCATCCGCGAAGCCTTTCAAGTCAGCTTTGGAAAAGTTGACATAGGTCCGGTGATCCGCGGAAGCAAAGTCGGCAGGTTTATCAGTCGAGATGACTATGGGCAGATGGTCTGATGCTAAGGACAGCATAGGTCGCAATGATACGCTGTTTATAAGACCAGCGCTGACAATTGTTAGATCTGGCGAGCTGCAGCAACTGCCCATAATCCTGGTGGGTGCGTCGTCGTGCATTGTGCAGAATGTCGAATCGTCTCTCTGCTCAGCCAGATGTGTCCCCTACGATCATTTGACAGGCTTGAGTGCCAAAGTTCGTGGTGTGCGTTAAAGTCGCCAACTACCATACGATTTTCACCTCTGAGTAGCGCACATATTTCAGGTGATATCCTGTCGGGGAGCTGGTAACAGGGGGCATATATATGTTGAATATTTCGAGCTCAACATCGCCTGACCGGATAGCAGTACCCTGACTGTCTAGGATTGTATCCCTGCGGTCGATGTCTGCTTCGATAAGACTATACTGCACAGTGTGGTGTGTGATGAACGCTAAGCCTCCGCCATTGTCTCGCTCGAGATATCGACGGTACACATGGGAAAATAATGAAATCGATTCGCAGACGTTGCGAGCAATTCTACATAGGAGTTGGATAGTGATCTTAGCTCCACAATTTCGTATGTATCAACAAAAACAAATTCATTCCGTAAGAAATGTAACTTTGCCGCAGATATTAGGGCTGTTCAGCATCTTGTGCATATGCTCTTGGATTTCCATTTTCGTGGCATTTTAAATTCACAACAATAAAATGCACACGGTTGCCATGGCAGCAAACAAAAAATTTGCAAATGCAATTCCAACTGCAAATCCAAAACCATTTCCACAACATCCTAGGGTTGGCTTTCCATTACTTTGGCAATTTTCACAAAACTATCACGAATTTCGTCATGAAACTTGGCGGAGATATTAAGAATTGTATATATTTACATTATTTATCACTCAATTCACTTTATTAGTAATAGTATTTAACTAATTCGTTGGTAAATTCTTTGCAGTTTCACTTGCAAAGTCTCATATGAAAAAGAGCACTTAACACTTATATTTATATATACAGGGCACGATTGAGAGAATACAAAGGTTGTGCCAATCTCGGACCGCTATTCCTCTCTTAACGAATTTGACAGAATCGTTGTTTGCATGACGTCACACTTGTGCAACTTGTTTACGTTTTCCTTGCAAAAATTTTTCTTCTTCTTCCATTCTTGCTCACGTTTTGGCATTTCTCTCTCGAAATTGCACCAGTGTGACGTCACACAAAAGTTATTCTCAAAAATCCTCTATGCTCGGCGCAATCTTGTATTCTATCATTCTTGTATACACGGTGTCTCAGTAGAAGAAGGCAGGTGGGGTGGTGGGCTCCCTGATAAGCAAAAATTTGTCAAGTAAAAGTCTCACCGTTTTTGGAATATTTAAATTTTTTTGAATTAAAGAAAAATCGTGCATTTTCATGTATTTTCTTTAACTGCATCTACAAACAAGGCTATACTTAGTAAATTTTTTATGTAAAATACTTCCAGATAGTTGCTTCTCCATATTAAAATGCAATGTAGTTAAAATATATTAAGGAACCATCATAAAATTATGACTATTTTGGGATTTTAAACTTTTTGATATTTTTTTCCACAACTTTGACTATCTCTGGTGAAAAAAAATTTACTGAGCTATAACTTTACATTACATAAAAAAATTGCCCATTTAATAAATATTTCAGAAATGTGCCACTCTTACTATTTCGAATAGAATAAAAAAAGTTATAGCCGCTTTTATGGGTAAAGGACTGAGGCACGCTAGAATGTATTTAATAGATTTAAATTTAAGTTGCTCTTGTTACCGACCAGTGACATGCTAAATAGTACAAAGGTACATTATTACCTGCTCCTAACATTATTTTATGTTACTTACCGGGATTCGGACTAGAGTCAATAACAAGGGCTATATCTATCAATATTTTTTGTGAAGGATGGGTTCACGTAAAATAAAACATACATGAGTTGTTTGCAGAACAATTTATTCATTTATTGATAAAATATGCTCAAATTGGCGACCTTCT
>NW_023458556.1:88311624-88318529 GCF_013731165.1 Rhagoletis pomonella | reverse complement strand
ATATAATTTAGTCGTCGAAGTCGATGAGGTTACCCATGTCCTCGACAATTAAAAATAATAAAATGGAGTGGGGGTTCCAGATGTTTTAAATGTGAATGCGTTTGGAATGTCGTGAAAAAAGTATGCTTTTAAATGCCCAGTCAACAAAATTTCATCTCGCTTGCGAGAAATAAAAGGAGAACGCAAGCGAAATTTTCAAGCAGGACATACCTATATTTCAAAATGAAATTGTGAATTGCAATTTTAAATGTAAACGAGATTGTGAATGGCATTATTAGTGATGAGCGTTATGGTGATTGCATTTTTTTTTTTATCACCGGCGGGTAATATATCTCTATTGAAAAATTCTAGTCATCTCATTTTATGTGATTTATTTTCATTAATATAAACTGATCTATCTACTACATCTTTTAATATCCAACTCGCGACAAAGTGATACGGTCGTCCAGCTTGAGCTATTTATTTTATTTTATTATTCTTCAAATTAATTTTAATTATATTTTAATAAAAGTATAGCTCATTGTCTGACTGAAACCATAAAAATAAATCCAGAATTTTTAGAAATTTTGTGGGTAAAAATTTTTTTACTTTCTTCCATATAACGAATGTTCGTATTTTGTTTTATATAAAAGAAAATGCGCTACACCGTTTAGATTTTTTATTTATTTTTTTGAAATTTGGGTTTGTTTTTGTTAGACAATAAGCTATACATTTCTAAAAAAAACAATTAAAATTCATTAAATTCAGAAAAAAACAATAAATAGCCCAAACCGGGTGACTGCATCATTTTGTCGGGGGGTGTGTTTTTTTAAATTTGGAATATATTGAAGAGATCACAATGATAAGTTACGTTAAATTAAGCCTACAACAACTGAAGCTGTACAATGAATTGAACAATAGACACACTGCAGTAGACAACAAAAAATGTTTTTTCTGTCAAACAGCCACTTTTCGCACCTATTTACATATTTTCACAAAGGGGGCGTTCCCATAAAAGCCTCGTAAACTTACGAGGTTTACAAGGTTTAAGACTTTATGAGTTTAAGGGAATCTCCTAAATGTTAATGTACTTAATAAATAAAATACTAGTGTCGCCCCGTTGTCGTAATTCGACCACCTAATTTTTTCATGCACTTTCACTTTGTTTGTGGTGCTTTATAGGTCCATGAGCACCTCTTGATCGTCCACGTCACTAATAGTATTAGGTGGAGTGATATCTTTACCATTAAATAATTTTATAATTCATAGGATCAGTAGGGAGGAATAGATTTGTATGGGAATTACGTTAGCGTATTTATATATAGATAGTAGATGGTGAAACCAAAGCAGGCATTCATTGGCTTATACAGAGATTGAAATAACTCGGCTCTGCAGCCATCTATGGCAGGTATATTTCTCTTGATGTTGGTAATACGTATTTTGAATTTGAAGCAAATCGGACCATGAACGAAGTTTTTCGGAATAACTCGACTCCTGCGCCACCTCTTTGAAACACCTTTTGAACAAAAGAGCAATCATTCAAATTGGTTGAGAAATATAGGAGCAGTAGGGAGGAAAAGATTTGTATGGGAATTCCGTTAGCGTATTTATATATAGATAGAAGATGGTGAAACCAAAGCAGGCAGGAATAACTCGGCTCCGGAACCACCCATCGGGTCCATTTTTTGCAGGTGCACCCAGAAAAAGGTTTAGTTATAATAACCAAGATTTGGTTATAGTGATCAAGTGGCATAGTTGGATATGGCGAAATAAATATATAGTTCACGAAAGTCTGCAATTTACTTAAGACTTCTAGTTGGGACAAATGTATATTTGTTAATAATTACAAAACGACTACCTTGATTGGACAATATTGTTAGTTGAATAAAATCATTGTTGAGCAAATATAAACAATGCTTTGGTTGATACAAGTTTTCAATTAATCTTGTGAACTTGCCGTAGACTTGAATCAGCTAACCGTTTATTATTGGGAAAAAAGTTTCAGTTTGACACAAATAAAAATTTACTCGATGTTTGTTGTGTTTACTTTCTTCTTTTATTTGCATATATTAAGCATAAAAATACGTACATATTTACATAAGTTAGTTACTAAAGTAAATAATACATATGTATATGGTGGTAAGAATTTCCTAAAAAACAACGATGAAACAGGAACAGTCGTGCGAAAACCCAGGTCAATATCTGCTGGAAGTATACTGCTTTGCTTTTTCCTTAGCTAAATAGACACTTTCAAATTATAATTCACATGAATTATATATCCACTGAAAAACCCCGGTTGGCATCGAACTTTATATTTTTAATTAAACTTTAAACTATGCGCGCACCGAAACAACCGGCGATGATAGCAAAACTGAAACTGTGACAAACAAGTATGGGCATGTCATAGCACACATGGCGCAGCGATCGACATGCCATAGCTTACTGAGCGCTCTGGGACCACATGCGTGTTTCACCCATATACGAACAGCGGTAGCGGAGCAATGATTTCCACGCACAATGCAATGGTCGGCATACTAGCGCATTCAAACGATTCAATAAGTGGGACTGTGTGCATTGCTCAGCTGGCGCTCTTCGTATGTGCTCAGAGAGCGCTTAGCATTCTTTAGGGGTGGCTCACAAGCATGAATATGTTCCACTCTCAAACCAAATCGTGGTTGCCTCAACTAAGATTTGGTAACTATGACTAAACCACGTGTTGAAAGAAAGCTTATCTGCATTAGCAGAGCTTAATAACATCCTTTTATGAACCATACGTTAAGTTGAATGGAATTTGTAGAAATATGCTTCAAAGAAATATTTATTAGTATTAACCAAACCCTTCAACTAAATTAACGATTTGTTACAACCTAGATGAATATTAGAAGCTTTAATATATTTAGTTATAATAACCAATCGATGGTAATAGTTCCCAATCCTTGGTAACAGTTCCCAAATATTGTCAAAATTCGGGAACTAAATATCTTTAGTTGTCGAAACTAATCCTTTTTCTCAGTGTGTATTTCTCTTGACGTTAGTAACGCGTATTTTGCGTATTTTAAGCAAATCGGACCATAAATGAAGCTTTTCGGAATAACTCCAGTCTCTGCTCCACCTACCGGAAAAACAAACAAATTTGAAGGAAATCGAACCATAAATTTCCTGAATAACTCCTTATCTGTATTAGCAGAGCTTAATGACATCCTTTTATGAACCATACGTTAAGTTGAATGGAATTTGTAGAAATATGCTTCAAAAAAATATTTATTAGTATTTACCAAACCCTTCAACTAAATTATAGATTTGGTACAACCTAGATGAATATTAGAAGCTTTAATATATTTAGTTATAATTACCAACCCATGGTTATAGTTCCCAATCCTTGGTCACAGTTCCCAAATATTGTCAAAATTCGGGAACTAAGTATCATTAGTTGTCGAAACTCATCCTTTTTCTCAGTGTTCCAGGTGGAACAACTAAAGAATCCTTCAACTTAGAACTCTTACTGACTCTTACTGGGTCCTTCTGTAAAGATGGACTGTAGGTTTTGTGAGTGTAATGATAGTCGTTATATCTGCAATGATAGTCGCTGTATCAGTTCAATCGCTTTATTTATACAAAGTAAACATATTTCAATAACTATATAAAAATGTCTCTTCTAGTCTTTCAACTCGGCGCCGCGTGGTTCGATCAAAGAATCTAGAACCTGCTCATCTGTCATTTTTGTTCTCGTGTTGTTGCCTCTTTAGCTTCGTATTTTGGGGTTGCCACAAGAATTCATATTATGAGCTTTCTCGGAGCCTTGCGTTCTCTGCGTGATCTTTGACTTGGTTGGCCTTCTTGTTGACAGTTTTCGAAATCGGTCTTCCGACGGGGTGGCACTTTCTTCGGCTTGTGGATTTTGTATGGATTCTTCTTGACTTGACTGCAGATGAGACTGTGGTTCCTGAGGTTTTTGTTGAGGTGGTTCTATCGGGTGGTCGTTTGTCATTTGAAGGTGAGGCTGAGGTTCTTGCAATTTCTGTTTGTTGGTGTTTGGTTTCATTATGTGGATAGTGTTTCGGATGTATAGTTTTTTTTGCGCTTATTATGAATGATCGTTCGGATACTTTTTGATCGATTTTCCCTTTAACCCAGTTTACTTTAGAATTTCGCTTTATGTATACATTGTTTCCTATTTTTAAATCTTTCTCCTTTTGTGTTCCTTTGTCGAAGTATTTTTTGTTATACATGCGTTGATATTTTATTTGATTTGGTACGTCCGGTATTTCTTCCTGGTTCAGTTTTGTGGCTGGAATGTCACATATTAGCCATCTGCAGAATAAGCGTTTGGCTGGGCTGAAGCCGATTTTGTTTGGTGTATTTCTCCAAATTAGTAATGATTTGTAGAAGCCTGAGTTTGAGGCTAAGGCCTTTTTCAGCAGTTGTTTTGCTATTTTTACGGCCGATTCCGCTTTCCCATTCGCTTGTTGGTGATGTGGGCTAGATGTTTGATGATTGTATTCCCATTTGTCAGCAAAGTTCTTGAACTCTGAGTTGGTCCCATTATCTGTAATGCCTTTGCTGGGTATGCCATGTCTGCTAAAATTCTTTCTGCATATGTTTATTTCGAAAAAGTCTGAATAGTGATCCACGGTGATCAGAAAATATTTTGTTATCTTTTTCGTCGGCAACTCGAAGACGTCAATGGAAACGATTTCAAATGGAGTGCGCGGAATTTTTAGTGGTTCTCGTTGCTGTTGTCTGGCAGAGGCGTTGCTAATTTCGCATGCTTGGATCATCTGTTTGATTTCGTCGGTGATGCCTATCCAATATACGGTTTCTCTTGCCAGTTTTAGTGTTGATTCGATGCGTAGGTGTAGTTGGTGAAGTTTATTCAATATTTCGCGTCTCATTTGTTGTGGTACTATAAGCCGACTGCCTTTGAAAACCAAATTGTTGCTTATGACTAATTCGTCCCTTCTTTTCCAATATTGTTTGATGCCATCGTTTGTCTTGACTTGTATTCGTTCCAACCGTCCTTTATCGTTTTTATTAACCTTTGCACAACGTTGTCTTCAGCTGTAGCTTGTTGTAACTTTTTTGTTGTTGTTGAACTGATGGGCTTGTGTTCGATGTCATTAACGTTGTTAAATTGTTTGAACTCTTTGCCGATTTTGTAGATTTCGACGCAGATTTGAAAATTACAGTCGGATAAAAGCATTTCAGCACCTTTTTTGTATTTGATTGTATTTTTGTAGTTCGTGTCGGCTAAATGCATTTCAGCACCTTTTTTGTATTTGAATGTATTTTTGTAGTTCCAGAATCATTTGTTGTAGTCTTTTCGGGGTTTTCAAAATTGGCTTTTTGAATATGTTTTTAGTGGTGAGTTATCGGTCTCGATGGGTTTGTCTTTTCCCCCGCAAATATATTGGTGAAATCGCCTTCATGCAATTTAACAGCCAGCATTTCTTTTTCTATTTGCGCATAGTTTTGTTGTGTTGGTGTTAGTGTTTTTGAAGCATATATTATGAGGTGTCCATTTTGTAGCAACGCACTACCTAACGCAAACGACGATGCGTCGGTCTGTATAATAACTGGTTTGTGGACGTCGTATTATTTTAAGACCGGCGTTTCTGTTATGATGGTATTTAGTTTTGCGAATGCTGCGGCCTGTTCGTCTTCCCATACGAAAATGTTTTTCACGCGTGTCACTCATCGTAAAGGTTCGTTATTTCGGATAGGTTTTTTATGAATTTGCTTAGGTATCTTACTAGCCCTACAAACCTTAGTGTATCCTTTTTGTCCTTGGGTGTAGGCATCTGTTTTATAGCTGAAATTTTGCTCGCGTCTGGTTTCATGCCTTCGCTTGAGAGTATGTGCCCGAAGAACCTAATTTCGCTTTGACAGATCTTTACTTTGTCCTGGATAATTTTGAGTTTTTCTTGTCGCAGACGTTTAAGTAGTTGCTCTAATTTCTTGTTATGGCCTCTTGTCGCGATTTATTTGTTCTCACCTTGGCCAAATACTAGGATTTCGTCGGCGATACAAACAACGTCCTTTAGACCGGATATTATTTGGTTTTGTCGCATTTGAAAGATTTCCATTGCGGGTTTTATACCGAACGGAACGCGTTTGAACTTATATTTGCCATATGGAGTCCAGAACGATGTACGTTTGCTGCTGTTTTCATCCAGTGGCAGTTGCCAGAAGCCATGTTTGGCGTCCAATATCGAAAAGAATTTCGCATCTGCTAGTTCTGCTGGAATATCTTCTACGGTTGGTAGTTGGTACTTTACATCTTTGAGTGCTTCGTTTAGATGTTTTGGATCGATGCATATTCTCAGTTTGTTGTGTTTTTTTACTAGGACAAGATTGCTGGACCATTCTGTACAGTCTGGTAAAGCATTGTTCACTTAAAATCGGTACGCGTTCCAGCAATTCCTGTACGGCAATTGTTTGAATGTATTTAAAAGTTGCAATGCAGATCGTTAGACAATAGACCTACCATAATGAGCTTGAAATTTCATAGTACTGGCTTCTAATTTGACAGTTTTATTAGCGTTGGAAGTGGCTGCTCAAAAAATAACGTTGAATGAATTCGTTGAAAATCCGACACTGTCGAGATCAAAAATTAAATTAAAATTAAATATGCCAAAAACTTTTAATTTTCCTCAAAAAATCAATGAATGGATTCCTTCTGCTTAAACTAACAGAGTAAGCTAATCATCAAAAAAAAAAATCATTTCGCACCAGCTTAAGGATAAGGTTCTTTAAATGAATTATAAAAATAAAATAATGTAAAAAAATATTTTTTAAAAACAAGCTTTTATTTAACATGTACAATCAAAGGAATAAAATAAAGTAGTGTAACAAAAGATTTTTTAGCAAGAAAATTTTGTCAAAACTGCACTAAAACGAATAAAATAAAATAAGTTAAGGTCTCGTTA
>NW_023458556.1:88305510-88311524 GCF_013731165.1 Rhagoletis pomonella | reverse complement strand
TAACGAGACCTTAACTTATTTTATTTTATTCGTTTTAGTGCAGTTTTAACAAAATTTTCTTGCTAAAAATCTTTTGTTACACTACTTTATTTTATTCCTTTGATTGTACATGTTAAATAAAAGCTTGTTTTTAAAAAATATTTTTTTTACATTATTTTATTTTATAATTTTTAGTCCATTTATAAAAGCGTTGTATATTAAAAAGTTTTATTTTATTTTATGTACAAAATTTTGCAATAGATATTAAAATAATTCAACTTGCAATGAAAGAGAACAGAAGACTTGGCAAGCAAAATGTTGTTTGCTTACGGTTTGTATAAACATACATATGTACATATAGCAGCAGTTAATTTTATTTAAAGAAATGGCGTGTCGTCCATTTCCGTTGTAGCATGGCATATATTTAGGCGCAATATTTAACTTCTTCTGTCGGGGCGAGTCTTCTAATTCTTACAGCGAGGTTCATATCTAGACTAGGTTGATATCAGAATTTGCCACAAGTAGCTTTGCTACACTATCGCCGACAGCTTTAACAATTTTATAGTGGTTTTACGTTCTTTGGCAAATTACGCTCTGTTAGCCATAAATCTTACTATTTTTTGACCGCCTTTGAATCAAGACCCGTGGACCATATGGGGAATTCATTTACATTTTAAATTGCATTGTCATCGTGATTGGAACTATGCTGAAAATTTCAAGTCTCTAACTTGTCGGGAAGTCAGTTTAAAATCGATTGGAAATTTCCGCGATTTGCGCGGGATGACCAAGTTAAATAAAAGCTTATAAAAACGGCTTATCAGAAGAAGATCGCGCGAGAGAATTGGAAAACGATTATCCACAGTTCAGCGAATGGAAGCTATGGCAAGACTTAAACCTTATCGAGTTATAATATATATAATTCTGTTAGATTAAATTAATTTACCCCAATTACCCCAATGTTCACACCAACGGTGGTATTTTTTTAGTAATGACTAAAAAACATGTTTAAAACTTGACTTCGGTCAACTCCCACGTTAAAAGTTTTAAGCTAAAAAGAAACAGGGTGATATCCTCTTAGAACCAAATTTATAGAAGTTGACACAGTTGTCAAAGGGATATGAAATGACGAGAGAATCGAAACAGTCTCATTAAAACTCGATCAGACTCCACAATGGGTTATATGATCCCAGAAATATGCTGGAAGGAGCACTTACACAAAGTGTTAAGCCATTGTATCATTTACTTTAGACCTTCAGTAAAGTTTTGGTTGGTTTTAATGAAACTTAATTATTCACAGGTATTTTTAAATCGGTTTGAAGCCAAAGATATGAATAAAGTTCTGGAACTCATCAATTTACGAATATGTCCTATTTACGTCAAATCGAAAAATACACGGTATTTATTCAAAACAAAATTAGTAGAGATGCACGAACTATAAAAAACATAAACTAAAGATAGTTTAGCGGAACAAGTTGGCTACTCAAGTCTCTAGAACGGGTGTTGAGAAAAATTGTATCATTATCAAAGAAATTGTCTGTTATTTGTTTATCCAAGCAAAATATGAAACTTTCGCTAATATCTATCTATAGCGGAATTCGTCCCCTTATTTTAATATATTAAATATTATTTTCTGAAAAACCGTTAAAAAGATATAACCCATTTTATGCGTACCGATTTTGAGTGAACAATGCTTTACTTTCTTGATGACGCCCATGCACTCCATCTCTTGTAACGTTGACTTCAATTGTTAGCGCAAGGCAATCGGAATTCTTCTGGGTGGCTCGTTCCTGGGAGTAATGGTGCCACCGATTTCGAGAGAAATATTTCCTTTTAGTTTTCGTAGTCCCTGAAATACGTCTTCGTAGGCTTCGATGATTTTTGTTGCTTCGGCATGAACTGTATTTTTCTCGACATTTTTGCATATCTCAATAAGATTTAATAACTGGCACGTTGCCAGTGACAGTGATGGGGAATGGTCGATTTTTATTACGTAGAATGATAGTTTGTGCTCAGACATTTAGTTTCGTTTTACCTATGGGTATGATCTGAGGCCCTTCTACTACTTTAAGTTTTTTTTTGTTTCGGTTATTATTGTTCGGTCAAATTTTTTAGATCTTTATTTCCGATAAGATTGCAGGTTGCTCCCGTGTCTAGTTGACATTTTGTGTAATGGACCTTGTTGTTACTGTTAATGACGTGTAGTTTTATGTATAAGCCTTTTTCGTCTTTATTTGTAACGAATGTTTGGAGTACGAATTCTTCGTCTTCTGATTCCGATGTCTCGTTGGTATTGCTTGTTACTTTGACCGATTTTCTGTGTTTTCTATGTTTCTGAGATTTAGATAAGCACAGTTTTGCCCAGTGGCCTTTTTTGTTGCAATTTTTACAGGTTGAATTTCTCGCTCTGCATTGTTGCAGGTTTTCGTGGTATTCCATACCGCAGTATTTGCACGTCTCACGTCCAAACGATTTATTTTTTGTGATTTCTTTTTTGCCCTTTGTTTGAACTTTATTCACTTCTATCGGTTTATTCTCCATGCTTTTCAGCTGTTTCTCCGTTGTCTCCTTTGATGAGCATGTTTCTATAGCTTTCTCTGATGTTATTGCCGTCCAACCATAATTTTTCTCTTAGGTGGTCCTTTATTGAACAGATGATTTTGTCGAGCAAGAGGTCGTTTTTTAATTGACCGTACTGCCCATTTTTGATGAGTCCTCTCAACCTGTTGAAGTATTCGTCGTACAATTCGTCTTGGTCTTGTTTGGCCATGTTAAATATGGCACTTATATAGCGTTTGTTGATTGTTGGCGTTAGATGTTTTTCGATTTCGTTCAGGAGTGAACTCGCTGTTGTGGTGGCGGCTTCTGTTATGGGCATGTTGGCGTATCTTTTGAAGACTTCGTCTCCTATTGCTGTTAGTAGGATAGCTTTTTTTGCTTCCTTGTGTTGGTGGACTAACCCTGTTGCAGTAAGGCAGTTTTGCCACTGTTATTTGAAGTATCTGAGGTTTTCGCTTATGTCGCCATCTTTTATGTTTGGGGGTCCAGGAAGTTGAATTTTTGGTAGTACGCTTTGTGGCGGTGTGTTTTGCACTGGTGGTGTTGCTTTTATTTCGGCATGTAGTGCAGCAGCTTGCTTTTTAGTTCTTCCACTTCGCTCATGTTGAATTTGTCTGGTACGCAAGTTTTTCCGTACCTGTCACCAAATAATGATAGTTGTTATATCTGTAATGATAGTCGTTGTATCAGTACAATTGCTTTATTTATTCCAAGTAAATATATTTCAATAACTATATAAAAGTGTGTTCTCTAGTCTTTCAACTCGGTGCCGCGTGGTTCGATCGAAGAATCTCGAACCTGCTCCTCTCTCATTTTTGTTTTCGTGTTGTTGCTTCTTTAGCTTCGTATTTTGGTGATGCCAGAAGAAATCATATTATCACAGTGGGCTGGTGAAGTAAATCCCAGAGTATATTCTATGTGCTTGCCCACGTAGCAAAAATCGTAGATTGATACACCTTGGAGAACGATTGTCTGCTACATCTAAAATTCGGAACATGGCACCAACCAAAGTGCTTAGCTTTATAAATAGCCTAAGTTGGAGTGATTACAATTAGAGTTTAGCACATTAAATCTTCTTAGGTCGCAGCGCGAGTATCTCCGACGTAATAATAATACTAATAATAATAATAATAATGGTAAGGGCTAAGCTCGGGACCTTACCAGGGTCACACGGGGCGTATCGTAAACTGCTTACTCAGGTAGGTTAGCTCCGAAAAATCAATAAGCAGTCCCAGAACAAGAGCGGCAGGAGACGAGGGCCTGATTTAAAAGATCAGAAATGCTTGATGCATCTCCTGTGTCCGGGCGAACAGATGCCGCCTCCCAAAAACCATCCCAGGATTGAGACCAGTTAAATCCTGTTCACGGCATACTGGAGCATGTATACAATTAGTTCGAAATTGGGCTGGCGGGAGCACTTTAGTATGTGAGGGTGACACCTCACAGAAATGGCTGGTGAGCTAATGCTGCAATCGCCTCCGTCTCGTTAAAACCCTGGCAGGCCTTCAAGTACGTTCAATACACGTCGAAATTTAGTTGGCCGCACGGGTCCAGTTGCGATTTACTCCTGGTTGTGCGCTGTCTTGGCTCTGAACACAATATCGCATATAGACTTGTGACAACTCTCGCGATGGCCTGCTTCTTTGAGAGAAGGGAACTTCGGGACACTTAAAAGCGACTGGGCTACGTGTGGAGATAGCGGCTTGAAGCGGAGATCCAATTGAAATGAACAAATTAAAACAAAAACCGACAAACAAAACCAACGTAGATATTTTGGAGGAAGAATGCAGCACATTCACAAAGAGCAGTAGAATTGTGCGCTCCCCGCCACAAACTCCTCTGCAGGCAAATGCCGGCACCATGAGCACGGAGAAAGCTGCCGACGTGGCGCAGAAGGCTACACCTTTCTAAACGACAACTCCCGACAGCCAGGATGGTCGTCATCAAACACCAGCTGCTGCAAACAGCGACAAGCATGTCACCGCAAGCTTGGGAACTTGCGAAAGCATTGAAGATGAGCAATTGGCCCAGATTCGGCTCGTCTGAAGAAGATGCAGAGTGCTGTCCATGGACAGCAGAAGAATGTGTCCATGGACATAAAAACGCGTATGGCCCAAATCGGGGAGAGCTTAAATATACTAAGCAATCCCGGAGAGCAACGCCGGAAAAGGTCTACCATTTCCGAGCTGCGGAAAACTGGCCCAGGCTCGCAAAAGAGAGCTCCACCTCGATCCGACTTGCCTACAGGCGAGCCGGAAAATAAAAAAACGCAGAAAACTGCACCAATTAATCAATAGATAACGGTTGATAAACGCAGAAAGCCCAGACCAGGGCCAGCGCCAGGTGAACCCCTGGCCAATAAGGGCGAGGCGACCAGCCGCAAAAAAAAGAAGAGGGTGAGAAAAAAGAAAAGTCTCGCCAAACTTATCATTAAGCCAGCTGAAGGCAAAACCTATCAAGAGGTGCTGGGAACGATACGTGATAAGCTCCAACCTGAGAAGACGGAGACAGTAATTCGATCTATTCGTAAAACCCGCGAAGGCGGTGTGCTTATCGAGATGGAGCGCTGTGGCGACCACTCAGCATTTAAGGAAAATGTGTGCACTGCCATTGGCCAGCTTAGAGGCGCCCTTATCCTCACTAGACGTTTACGTCTAGAAGTTCTGGGCATGGACTGCCTAACCATGGTCCCAGAAGTGGAGAACGCTATACGCGGGGAATTAAGAGACAAGATGAATGGCCAACTTCGCGTCTCTCTCCTCGCTGTAAAATCACCAGGCGGGACTCATTGAAAAGGGGAAATTACGAGTATGCTGTATCCGTGTGCGCGCGGATGTCCAAAGGTGTTTCCGTTGTCTGGGATATGGCCACAAAAAGGCGGCATGCAAAGGCCCAGACAGAAGCAGGTCATGCGGGAAATGTGGTCAGCAGGGCCACATAGCCTATGCATGTAAATAAAGCCCAAGCTGCTACTTGTGCTCGGCGGGAGATGGTCAGAAAAATTCCAATCACCGGCCCGGGTCGGGAGCGTGCTAGGTCTTCAGGGATGCCTTTGTTGAGGCTAAACGCTGTGACAGACGGCAAGGCTTCGAGTCCCAAGGCCAGTAGAATTTTCATTTATTTCGTTTTCATTCTTTTTTTTTATAAGTTCTATATTTTTTACGTTGCTTTCAGTTAGTTGTTGTTGACTTGTTAATAAAATTCAACTCTAAAAATTTAAATTAAGTAATATTAAAATAAAAAATGTGATGTAAAATAAAGCAAATGAAAATAAAATAAAGTAAAATTAAATATATAAATCAAGTAAAATAAAAAAAATATAAAATAAATAATAAATTGTTGAATATAATTGTTATAAAAGGCCAAAAAAATAACAAAAACAAATAAACACCTAAAAGTTAAACATTCTAAAAATAGAATTATTAGCAAAAACCAACAATACCAACAACCACATGATCAAGTGAATTGCAGCGGAATAG
>NW_023458556.1:88294384-88305410 GCF_013731165.1 Rhagoletis pomonella | reverse complement strand
ACCTTTCTTTTGATTATAACATTGTTAAAATCGATTAACTAATTTATTGAAATTTTGCAACTTTTGAAAAGATCTATATGTAAGCAGTGGGAAGGTGGTCAAATTTTGCAAAGTTGTAAGAAAAGTGAATTTTTGTAAAGCCTAAAGCAAAGCAGAATAGCAATCAAACCAAAAATGACTAAACGAAAAAGTGGATCCAACGGAATTGAAAATAAGTAATATCCAAGCCAAATCGAATGGGACGATAGTCATAGAAAGTGAAAATGAAATTAAAAAAATAAGATCAAAAGTGCTATCGATAACCGAATTGGTGAAAACTATGAAGTTAAAATCCTCAAAGTTATATACCAGAAATTTTTGCTTTCCAAAACGAGCTTCAAACCTTGATGTACCACAATGTTTTAAATACAGAGGATTTAACCATAAAGCTGCTGCATGTAAAAATGAAGAAATATGTGTCAAATGCTTAGGAAAACATAGATCCAAGGAGTGTAATTGTGAAGTATTCAAAGAGGCATAAACTATGTACGAGCAAATTAAAGGGTAAACCTCGAAGTGACATTTAGCAAATGTTGTCCTATTTATGTGCATAAACTGGAAAGTAAGAGGAAAAGAAAAGGTCACTAGCAATCAAAGTCAATAAGTTTATTTTACGCGAATATGCAAGGATTTATAAATAACAAAGCTGAATTAGAAAACATCATAGAAGAGTGTCAATATGATATTATAATTTTGTCGGAAACACATGTAACTAAAGACGTAGAGTCTAGTGAAATAAAAATAAAAAGCTTTAAAAACTTTAATTGCGTTTCAAACTCCCTGGATGGTAGACAGGAATCACTTGTAAACTATGTGAGTATATAGGTCGCCTAATAGCTCTAAGCGTGAGTTTTGCAACATTTTTAGTAATAAACTTTAAACAAATTATATGATATTGGGGCGTATTCTTGTTTTCGTACGAATCGAAAATCATGAAAATTTCCTATCATGTTCTATACAAAAATTTAAAATTTTCGATTCGTACGAAAACAAGAATATGCCTCATTATAATAGCTGGCGATTTTAGTATTAACTGGTCCAAAAACAGTTTTTATAAACGCGAGTTAGAGAAAATAATAAACGATAACTGTAAATGCACCCTGTGTCTTATGTTTCATTTCTACACTTACCATTTCTCTATTGTGATTGGCTCACACATATATTAGTAGCGATCCTGCCAGCCATGGCTCACCACTTTCTCCTGAAATTCAAACGATTTACAAACACATTCACAACTTTTTAGTCATCTCACCCACACACTTACAAATTTTTTGCTCAAACTGTCAAAAAAATGTCCCTTTGTTAGAGCTACATACCCGATAAGAATTCGTGCTCTAATAAGAATTCTATGCGTTAGAGCGAGCAAGTTAGAAACATCGGAGTTTTGATGACAGTATACATACTGTAAAGAAATGTCACTTTGCGAAAATTTTGAAGGTAAGAATACGTATTTATATGTATAAAATTTTATTTGATTATAATGTAATTTCCTCTTTTACATTGCAAAACAGCAGCGACTTAGTCACATTCTTAAGGTATATATGGAGACTTTTTATATGTTTATAAATTTTAATTTATATTTTATTTTGTTTACAGATTTGGGATTCACCATCAGCAACTTCAGCGCTTGCATCTTCATCACCAGGAGCACCATCAGAACCTTCTACCCTCAGCTTCTTCATCGCCAGGAGCACCACCAGTACCTTCTGCCCTCAGCTCCTTCATCGCAGGAGCACCATCAGTACCTTCCGCCCTCAGCACCTTCAACGCCAGGAGCACCTTCAAAGTGTAGTTCAAACTTGTAAAATTTTGCAAAGTTGTAAGAAAACTTAATTTTTGTGAACCACCATAAATGATTTGCAACTATTAATATATGTATATCAAAAGAAAGGTAAACCGATTACCTTTCATAAAAATTTTGCAACTTTTGTAAACAGCTATATGTAAGCAGTGAAAAAGTGGTCAAATTTTGCTAAGTTATAAGAAAAGTGAATTTTTGTAAACCACTTAAAATATTTTTTAACTACTAATATATATCAAAAGGTAAATCGATTACCTTTCTTTTGATTATAACATTGTTAAAATCGATTAACTAATTTATAGAAATTTTGCAACTTTTGAAAAGATCTATATGTAAGCAGTGGGAAGGTGGTCAAATTTTGCAAAGTTGTAAGAAAAGTGAATTTTTGTAAACCACTTAAAATATTCTTTTGATGATAACATTGTTAAAATCGATTAACTATTTTATAGAAATTTTGGAACTTTCGAAACATCTATATGTAAGAAGTGAAAAAGTCGTCAAATTTTGCAAAGTTGCAACAAAACTGAATTTTTGTGAACTAGTATAAATGATTTGCAACTGTTAATATATATCAAAAAAGGTAAATCGATTACCTTTCTGTTGATTATAATATTGCTAAAATCAATTAACTAATTTATAGAAATTTTGCAACTTTTGAAAAGATTATATGTAAGAAGTGAAAAAGTCGTCAAATTTTGCAAAGTTGTAAGAAAACTGATTTTTTGTGAACTAGTGTAAATGATTTGGAAATGTTAATAAATATCAAAAAAAAGGTAAATCGATTACCTTTCTTTTGATTATAATATTGTTAAAATCAATTAACTAATTTATAGAAATTTTACAACTTTTGAAAAGATCTATATGTAAGAAGTGAAAAAGTCGTCAAATTTTGCAAAGTTGTAACAAAACTGTTTTTTTGTGAACTAGTGTAAATGATTTGCAAATGTTAATAAATATCAAAAAAAAAGGTAAATCGATTACCCTTCTTTTGATTATAATATTATATTATAATTTTGCAACTTTTGAAAACAGCTATATGCAAAGGAGTAGTAGTAATAATAATCAATTAAGCAACCAGATATATATGTAAAATTATCTTTATTATTAATGTTAGTTATAATTTTTATTCATAATATTGATTTCTAACTATGTATATTAGGTTAACAATGCATTTTGAGAAATAAATTTTACAAAATAATGAAACAAATTTAAAGATTTTTTATTTAAAGTTTCTAAGGTTATTTTGAATTCGCTGTGAAGAAAATGCAACCGTGCGCCGGCTGAAGGTGGCAATGCTAGACGAGTGCAGCTATATGTTTTCCTTACGAAGTATCTGAATGAGTGCGACAGTGATGCAGGGGGAAACTGGTGAAAATGTGCACACCGCCCATACAAAATTCACCAGATTTTTCACCAGTTTTGAACTGAATGAAACCCGCGGTTTCACCAGATTTTTCACTACTTTTGTCTGGCAGGGATTTCTTGCATTTACTAATACATGCATACATAACATACATGATTTACTTATTTCGTTATTGTCTGCATTTACATAATCGTCAACGGAAGAAGCAGCTGACAATCACCAGCAAAATACAATTTGGAAACGTTAGCGTTTAGCTGGCAATATTTGAAAATTACATCATAAACACTCGAATTTATTATATATTGTTCTGACTAAATTTATTAAATAATAAATATATACAATCAAAATCTATCATTTTACATGTTGTCTAAGTTCCAAATTTTGCTGTTCTCCAAATAAAGTGATAGCGGCTAGCTGTAAAACAGAGTCATACGAGTTTGAGTTTTTTTGTATACGCATAGCAGTTAATTTTATCATCACATCAGTTGAAGTTATTGTAAAGCGGTTCATCGTCATAGCAGTTGGAGTTGTTGTAAAGCGGTTCGTCATCATAGCAGTAATTTTCGTGAAGCGGTCATCGTCAAAGAAGTTGGAGTTTTTGCAAAACGGTTTTGCTAATAGAGGTTGAAGTTTTTGCAAAGCGGTATTTCATTGTTATTGCAATTAAATAAAGTTTTGGTAAAGTGGCTTGTATCGGCAAGGTTGTACAGTTGCATGAAATCGAATGTTTTTGGTTTATGCTCTCGAGAGTGGGGCTTAATAAAAGTTCGAGTTTTTAAGGTACGCTGAATTTATACGTTTGGTGGTACGATTTGGTGAGCGGATAATTTGCTGGGTAGCAATTACAATTTAAGACATCAAGACAGATCGTAAGGTGAACAAATGGAGGGCGATGGTGAGGTTAATGATGGTGCACAAGGTGGACAATTTTCAGCGATTGTAGCCAGCCTTAACGCTTTAATGAATGCTGTTGCGCCATTAAAGACGGTTACAGAGGAGAGTCAACGTGATATGGAGAGGCTGCGAAATAACATTGAACTAGAAGTACATCCCGCGGTAGGAACACCACAGGCAAGTGAAACTACGTCCGAAATTATGACAGAACGGTCCGCCCAAAATACCTTGGTAGAAGCTAGTGAGTCAGTAAAGAAATTATACGACTTGCCTACGTTTTCGGGTAATACAGAAAAGTGGCCGCTTTTCTTGGCAAATTTTAAAGACACGACCGAAGCGTTTCGTTATAGCAACCGGCAGAATTGAATGCGGCTTCACAACTGCCTAGTGGGTCGTGCGAAAGAAACGGTAGCTTTGCTGCTGACATACCCCGAAGACGTGCCAAATGCCGTCGCGAAGCTTGAGTCTCATTTTGGTCGGCCAGACCTCTTGGTAAGTACTCAGCTAAGCAACAGTTTCCGAACATAGCTGAAAACAAGGTTGAACAAATTTTATCCTTTTCAACTAAAACACGAAATATTGTTGCGTTTCTAACTTCAGCAAAATGTGAGCCCCACCTAAATAATACTACACTTTTGAACTCGTAACCAAGCTACCACCCAACAAGCAGTATGAGTGGACCAGGCATGCAGTGATTATAAAGCCGTACGCTACAATTAAAGAATTTTCACAATGGTTGCCCGAGTTGTCTGCCTAATGCCACCGTCAACCGCAGTTATGAGAAGCCATCTGCCAACGCTACATCAACAGCCATCTCGTCGTGTAATGTTAGTCGGCAGTGAGCGTGAACAGGATCACGCAGCCAGTGTTATATGTGCGATGGGGCACACGCAATTAGTGATTGTCGAACTTTCAATGAGTCAATGAGTGTGCGTGATCATTGGGAAAAGGTGAAATCCCCGCAGCTTTGTTTCTCGTGTCTGCGTAAAGGACACAACACATCTAATTGCCGTACAAAAAAGTTTTGTGACGTTAACGCCTGCCGCCACTTTCATCATCGAAGTTTACATGAAGCCTCGAGTTCAAGTTCTGCGTAGCCCACAGCACAAAGTCGCACTGTAACTCAGCCTGTACTTACAGGCTAACCTAATATTCGCGGCTTGCGTTTTGGTACGCACGGCGTAGAGTTTTTTTCTTGCGTACGTTTGAACGGTAAAGAAGACGTTTATGCCACGGTTGATGAAGGATCAGCTGTATAGCTACTAGAAGATAGCGTAACCACAAGATTGGGTCTCAAAGGACGCAAGCAGCCCCTGACTCTACAATGGTATGGCCAAAAGTGTACGACAGAAGAGTCGTAAAAAGTGAGTGTTGATATACAGGGAAAATGTGCAACAACGACGTACCATCCGTAACCTCGATTTACCAATACAATCCTTCCGTAAAGCAGATTATAGCCATTTGAAGATTTTGCCACTAGAAGATTATCATCAAGTCAAACCATCGTTGCTGTTAGGTCTAGACCAGAGGTCGGCAAAAGTAAAACTGTGACCGCAAGAGAACTGCTCCGCATGAGCAGCCCGGTAGGAAATATATAAAATGAGCGACAGGCTCACAAATACATACACATATGTCTTTTGTGTAAATCAAAACTTTCCACATCCTGTTTTAAATGCATTTTAAATTCAATTCAATTCAAGCATTACAGGCATATATATTTCTCGCAAGGCATCTTTGCATTCGTGAAACAAAGCAGAACAGCCACTCGCCATGTTGATTTGGTGCTGTCTCGCGACTAAACGATAGAGCGTGAGATTACGCGTGAAGTGAGCGTGAACAATTGTTCTATGGCGTGCCGACCATTTGTCTAGACAATACGTATTTGCCGTGCCGTCTACAACAGTACATGCTGGCAGCGGAAGCCCAGTAGCCATTAATACGAATCTGGGTTGGATAGCCTACGGTTCAACCCGATCGCCAACTACAACGCCTGTGGTACTACATATTGGAGAAAAGAACAACTTGGAATCGCTACACGAACTGGTTGCAGAATATTTCTCTGCTGATAACTTTGGTGTAAGCAATGAGTCAACGAAGCAGAATACAATCGACACGCTTGTCAGAGGCTGGAAGCCAACACACGTCGAATCGGTAAGCGCCTTGAAACCGGTCTGCTGTAGGATAGTGTTCCACAAGCACTTCCGAACAGCTATGCTATGGCTTACAAACGACTGTTGGGTATTGAGAAAACAATGCGCCTAGATGGAGGTTTTTCCGCCAAGTACAAATAAGAAATTGCCAAATATATACGAAATGGTTACACCAGACAACTTTCCGAGGACGAAGTAGGTATGCATTCATGTTTTAATTGGTACTTGCCTCATTTTGCAGTTCAGAGCCCCCACAAACCTGGCAAGATGACGATCGAGTTTGATGCAGCTGCGAAGGTGAATGAAGTATCGCTTAATTGGGTTCTACGAAAGGGTCCAGACATACTATTCAGGTTTCGCGAAGGAGCAGTATCTGTGGCTGCCGACATTCGCGAGATGTTTTCGCAGGTGGTAGTAAAGCAGCCAGACTCCCATCAGCCAGTCCAGCACTACGTTGTGATGTCAATGGTTTTTGGTGCGGTTTTCTCTCCCTGCATTGCAGAGTATGTCAAGAACAGAAACGTCGAGAGCTTCCGCTCACAAAATCCCGACGCAGCTGCAGCAATTATTAACAGCCACTATGTAGACAACTTCGTAGCCAGCTTTCAGAGCAACGAAGAGGTAGAGCGCGTTTGCAAATTAGTTAAATTCGTCCACGCCGAAAGAGGTTTTCAACTTCGATCTTTCGTATCCAACTTGAAATCAGCTTGAATACCGACACCAAACCCATATCCCAACACCTAAATTTAGAATGCCAAAAAAGTTGCGAAAAGGTGTTGGTAATTTATTGGAATACTCCGACCGATTCGTTTGAGTTTAAGTTCAAATTTCATCGTATTCCAAAGCTAGTACTAGAAGGTGTGCGCGTACCTACGAAACGCGAACTTTTGAGTATCGTAATGTCAGTTTTTGATCCGTACGGTATTCTCGCCGATTTCCTGTTATTCGCCAAGATACTAATTCAAGAGGTGTGGAAGAGCTGCATCGAATGGGATGAAATATTGCCATATCAACTTCAATATAAATGGTTTGCCTGGTGGGGTGAATTTAAACGTATCAACGAGGTCAAGGTGAACCGCTACTACCTACCACTGCTGCAGTCGCCAACATCTGTTCAGCTTCACATAATAGTAGACTCCAGTCAAGTTGCATTTGCCGCAGCTGGGTATTTTCGAGTTGCTAGCGCACAAAATGTCGAAGAAGAAGTCACGTTCTAGACAGATTCGCAAACGCTGTTACAATGGGTGAATTCAAGAGAGAGAAAGTTTAAGCCATACGTTGGTCATCGCATAATAGAAATTTTATCATCGTCGAATCCTTCTCAATGGCGCTGGGTACCTACAGATAAAAACATGACCGGCATCGCTACTCGTCCAAAAATGGCCACCTAAAGCTGAGAAATACAATGCATGGTTAAGAGGTCCAGATTTCCTGCGGGATCCAGTCGAGCATTGGCCACCTACGCTTTGCAGCCCCGTGCCAGTTCAGCGTGAGGAGGAAGTGCAGCCGTGTCTTGTCGCACATGTTGAGGTAAAAGATTCATTATTACCGTTTAATCGTTTTTCTTCTTTCTTAAAGTTGAGACGGGGATTGCACACGAAGGTGTGCACAATCCCGAATTGACAGAGCCACACCTAAACCACCATTAATGGGTCAATTGCCCTTTGCGTATACAGGGGTGGATCTATTCGGCCCGTTCAACGTGGCGATAGGGCGCCGCAGAGAGAGGCGATGGGCAGTCATATTCACGTGCCTCACCATAAGGGCGGCTCATCTAGAACTTGCGCACGACTTGTCAACAGATGCTTTCCTAATATGCTTACGCAATTTTGTTAACCGCCACACAATGGGGCCACGCGTGCTCAAATTTTATTCTTAAAAAAATCTTTTTTTTTTTAAATAAAAACGCAGGTTTATTTCCCATTGAATTCTACATTTGGTGGTAAGTTTTCAGCTTTCTATCGTTTTTCGGCTGGGATGCGTGTCCAAACTTGACAAATTTGAACAATTTTTTTTTTTTTCAAACTGAAAAATTCAAATTGTTACTGGAAGAAAGCCGTATTATATTTCGTTATTTTGTTTTTCCCACTACTTAAAATGAAGATTGTTAATTTTTTTGTTGTATTTTTTTTTTGATTAATGTGTTCAAAAAAATTATTTAAAACAAAAGCTAGACTAACCTCTAGTTTTGCAAGTGTAATTTTCAAAATCATTTTCTTTTTTAAATGCGCAAAACGCTTTTAAATTTGACAGTTCTACAACAAAGTATGTCCCTTCCTTATATAGAATCCGAGTTCGAAACCAAAATCACTTTCCGCATTTTTAAATAAATTGGTTTTAAAAATTTCACTTTGATTTTAATTAAACACAAAAACATATAATTCTGGCTAATTTTTATTCTGTTTCATTTCGAACTTAAACCGTTTATTATTTTAAGGTTGATCAATGAATAAAAAGCGGATTTAGTTCTAACAAGTAGGGACACGATATCGAACCGAAAGTATCGATATAGTACTTATTTTAAGTATCGCTGTAAAAATATCGGGTACCCATTAATATCGGGATAAAAAGACTCGATATTCCAAGTACCGATACCCAATTCAAAAAATTAAATATGATTTGGTCTCATTTTCTAATAACGAATGAATACTTTGCACTTTAATAAATGATTGCTTATGTGGAGGTAGTATGCGTGTTAATTGACATCACCACATTCCAACCTAAGATAGTAAAAATTTGTGCACATATAAATTTCAAAGTATATAACCCTATGTGCGTTTCCAGCGAAAGGTCACAGTTCGACATAGATTTGGAAAAAAATGGAACCGCCTGGTAGCGCTGAAGTCAAAATAACAAATATATTCGACATAAAATTCATGTTTTATCCGCGTTAAAAATTAGTTTGAAAACAACCTTAACAAAAAAAAGCCTTCAATGCACATTTTAGTAGTGTGCATGCAACGACACGTCAGATACTTCGGCTGATAAAAAAAGCAGGACACATTTACACATTTAGGAACTTGGAAAATTAACCTTAGATATTTCAAATATTGCTACATAAAATTTTGTACTAATAGTCTTGCCCAATACCCAGAGTTTTTAAATTTTGAAGTTTTCATTTTATTTTTAACATTTTGTCACGCTAAGCCAGATTGAAAATGCCCATATCGCACGTTTAATAAAATACAGAAATATTTCACCATTTAAATTTTGTGGAAGAAGGCAATCAAAGTTTGATCATTTCATATAATCGGTATACAAAAAGACAGATGGAAAGACACATATCTTCGCCTTTTTTGGAAAGCCTGCGAAATCCCGCACGTGTTGACCGCAAAAAAACGAAGCATAATTTTTCTCGCACAACGAGCGGTTTGCAAGCTGTTGCATGATTTCAACTGTAATTTTTGTTGTTTGACAGGTATTTTCTCATTTCGCAGAATTCTTCAGAGTAGCAAAATCGTTTATTTTGGAGAAAGATTCAAATTTAGCTTGCAAAGCTCGAACCTTCATTTTTTGCGACATTTCACAAATGAAAAAATATGCTGTCAAATGCCCAGTCAACAAAACTATATCTCGCTTGCGAGAGAAAAAAGCAGAACGCAAGCGAGATTTTCAAGCATGTGAAGACGGCCGGTAACATACTTATTTCAGAGCGCAGATGATGCTTCAAGCCAAAAATCGTTGATAAACTTTTGTTCCTTAACAAAAATATGGGCATATTTTAGCAATTCTGATCTCATTTTCAGTAAAAGTTGCTATGTTTGGACTTTTTTAAACAAAACTATCGCTAGTCCTATCGATAGTGTCGACATTTCCGATAGTATCGATACTTTCCAGTTCTAACTCTAGTTCGTTTCTTTTTGATGTGTATACATCTTTGGCTTCGGTAGGGGTAAAATTCGCGAAGCTGTAACGCATAGCCCAGCAGAAAATTTCGAAAGGCTTAGAATGTGTATTTCAGCAGAAAATTTTTAATTTCATTAGAACTACCCTGTACAATTGATTATTACTTCCGATTATGCAAACTCCGCACATGCATGCGCCTTTGTACCTATATGTACATGATCCAACTACACAAGATCTGACAAGATGGACCAAAAGAAAAAAGTAATTTTCTGGCTGACGTTTGTAATTTCGGCGCCATGTTATTTTCTGTGAAAAGTAAACAAAGAATATAAAGACGAATCATAAAGAAAAACTGCAAGCAATGTTGTGCACATGTTTGTGCTATCCAATTTATTATTTATGTACGTGTTTTTGCATTCAATCACCGCGCACTTCATTTTAATTAGATTTGCACAAAAAATCACTTAAAAATCACTGAAATAAACCACCGACAAAATACATATAAAAAAAAAAGCAAAACAGAAATAGCAAACTTCAAAATTACGAACGTCACACACTTTTTTCGCAATTGCTATTACAAATAGCTGCTTCTCAACCGGTCAGATCTATTCTAATTGGTTCATGCTAGATGTATACATACTTAAGTTTGTATGTACATACATATGTATGAACTCATTTGTTTTAATATTCGTAAATGGTTTTAGGCATAGGTTTAGTAGTCTATTTTGATAAAAAAGCAAGACAAAAATTTAAAAAATACAAACGGTATTCACCAAACCTTAGAAATGCATTGTAAAGAGTATAAACTTATAATTGTGTAAACCTTATAAATGAACTGTCAAAATTTGTATGGAAACTCGTTTACACATTTCTGATCAATTTCTCCGGCACCCTGAAATTGTGCATATGGAAACTGTGCATACGAAATAATGC
>NW_023458556.1:88289490-88294284 GCF_013731165.1 Rhagoletis pomonella | reverse complement strand
TTTGCACGCAAATTCAACAACGATATGATCCTGATAGAGATCTGGTTCAATTATTATCCGTTCTGTTTGTTTTGTTTCACTGATAATTTGGCCGCAAAGTTTGGTAGCCGTGACAAATGAATTCATACACAAACAGACGTTCTGCCATTGTTTCTTTTACCTTGCTTCAAATAAATAGCCCTTATGTTATATATATATTTATTTAAATAGATATTGTCTCGTAAATATATTTTATCCCATTTAGTGAGTTAGTTTCTATAATTTCTTTATCCTCGTGCTAGTAATATAAAGTTAGTGATACTGAGCTTTGTAACCAAAGAAAACACGACTATTGTCGCATGTGTAAACGAAAAGAGGGTGTGAGTCGTTCGTGTAACAGAGTGCATAAACTTATAAGATTATCTGCTTGATAAAGTTATCGGTTTAGATCAAGGGTGGCCATTTCATAGTTTTTCTCTTCTGCTTTCACACGTACACGAGAAAAACTGCGCTGCTTTCACACATACACGCGCATACTCTATGAATCAGTGATGCCGACGATTATGGTTTTGCTGTGATCGTGCTCAATCGATGCGAAACTTTCAAGCAATCAAGTCGCTGCAAGACACGGTAAAAATATTTGATATGGATTCGGATGTAGATTTTTTACTCACTAATAATGGGAAGGGAGGGCACAATGTTTGGTGTGTCATGAAGAAATCGCACGGACGACAAACTTTTTTATTAAGCGCCATTATAGCGCCATTTCCCCTTATTCCCAAATATTAAATTAATAAATTATTACGTACATATTCACATAAATAAAAATATGAGGTTAAAATAATGCTAAAAAATCCCTTTTCTTTTAATTCAAAATAAGAAGATTAATACAAATTAATTCAACTATTTGCTTTAATTTAAATTTTAATTATAATAAAAAATCTAATACTATTTTCAGACAGGCAGTTAAGCGAGCAATTATCCAAGCTTTCTCAATTAATGCACTAATTAAGATCGATTTGCCATGCAAAATTTCAATTCTTAATTGCTCGATTTGAAATTAATTGAATGTTTAATCGAGTAAAAACCCCAGTGCAACTCTGTTAGGTAAGTTCGTTTTCTTAGTTTTGGTGTGTTCAGTGTTAAATGACAATCAGCTGTTTGACATAAATTTATTATTTTCTTTTTGGAACAGGCAAACAGAAAAAACAAAAAAAAAAAATTTAACGGCAGAATGCAGAATAATCTGAATGGTGAGTAAATAAACACAAATGGTTATGTGCAATGTTTTCTAAAAACACATATGTGTGTTTTTTTTCGATTAGCTCCAAAACCGAGAAAGAGGAGACTGGCTTGTGCAAAGGACGGCGAAGTGCTTCTTGATTGTGGGAAGAACGTGTTGCTGATCCCCGCGGCGCACGGAAGAATGGCCACATCCACGCGGAGATGGCGAACGAGCTGGCAAAGTTGGGCAACTACAGCGCCCGGGATGTGCAAGTGAAGTTGACGAACTTCACGCAACGCTACAGGTAAGAAGAAATATCGGAATAATATTCAAAACCACTAAAAATTAATTCGTTTATAAAAAAGAGAAATTGGCTATGGGACCATCTGGTGGATCACCCTCAACGTGGCCTTTAAACACAAGGGTGCACAAGATAATCGGTGGCTTTAAGGCCAATATGTTTTGCGAACTGACGCTTGAAAACATCAGCGGTATGTATGCGTTTTTGGATTGTGCCTTAGTAAAAGCCGTAATGTGTTTAGTGGAGATATTTGTTTTGTAGCAGAGTGACGCGTCTGTGAATAAAAAATCGTACATGCTAGAACTAACAGCTCGTTTAATTGCAGGTTTAAGTGCGAAGGTACACTTCGATTTTGCGCGAGCACAGACAAACGGTGGTGCTTCAAAACAAACGTTCAATTAAAAACTTAAGTAGAGAATGAAAATGTTTCCCCACTAAATTGGTTTCAGTAGTGCTAATAGAAGTTTTATCCACAAAAACTGTTCAATATTAATAATGAAAATATCTTTTGGGAAATTTTTAGTTATTTGTAAAACGATTTTGTGGTAGAGCACCCCAAACCCCCCTAATGTATGTATTTATTTAATGCTGATTTTATTTATTTCATTCTTAATATTATTATTTTTTTTTTAACAGAAGCCGATATAGCATCCCAGCCATCACCACTGACCCCAGTATGCCGTCATCACTAAGCCCAGCATCATCTCTTCCTGCTGTGCCAACCACCCCGCTGCCTACACCGTCACCGCCGCTGTCATCACCTCTTACTCCTCTGCCAACCACACCGTCACCGCCGCTATCATCTCCATCATCACCAATGCCCAGCAGCTCAGCTTCTGCGGTTGGACCTAAAAGAAAGAAAGCAATGGGCACTTTACAAAAAAAAAGTTTTAGAAAAATTTGATGGGTTGTCAGCGGAGATAAGCCAACATATACAGAGGAGTGAGGAAAATGAAAAAGAGTGGATAAAGATAGAGAAAGACAAAGCTGACACACTGAGGGAGATAGCCAATGATAGCAAAGAATTAAAAAATGGCATTCTATCATTTTTAAATAGAAATTAGTAATTCTATGAAAGCGCAGCTCATTAACTAACAAAAAGTATATACAGTGGCTCAAACCAATGACCACGTGTTGATTTTTTTTAAATACTGGTAAAGTTTTTCGAGCTAAATTTTATTTATTTTTTTCTATAAAAACACCGTCAATCCTTTAACCAAAACCGCATAAATCACGCAAACGTAACCCTTCCATGTATTTTGTTGTTGCTTGAGAAACAGAATGTCAAAACAGAAAGAAAAGTAAACACGGCCAATCAGAAGCAAGCAAAACGGATGCTAATGTATGTGAATGTAGCAATGTTTGACAATTAAGATTTTTCACGAAATAGAAAAAAATCAAAACTGCAGCCCTGCTGCTACTACCTGTTTAATGTGCCTTGGAACATACCACCTTTAGCTGCAGAAAACTAGCCTGTTCCCGTACTCCAGGATTTAGTCCGAAATCGTTTCCTTTCACATATTTATCATTTGTTTTGCGAACAATTTCTCACTAAATCGTAGAGTACGGGAACAGGATAATTCTGTCGTTCCGTTTTGATTTTGAAGCTGGCGAAGAATTTCATGCAGAGTAATCCAGTAAATATTGTGAAATTTACTTTTATGTGTTTACAGTGTTAAACATCAATTTGATATGTGATTTTAGTTAAGTATCCAAATGAAATCAACTGTTACCGAGTATAAAAGCTTTATTTCAATAATAAATATATAAAAACCAAAAAACATTTAATAAAAACTGTCAACGATCTCAATTGAAAACTCAAACTACCATTTCATTTTTTCATGATACTTTTGATCCATTTGACGAAATTTTGGTGATACATTTCTTTTGAATGCCGCGGTAACATTGGTTATAGGTGTTATTGCTATTTGGAGGATGAACAGCACACAGCTGGTCTCTTTCAATAGTAGTAGCTTATATATATGTTGTTATTTTTATCACAACTACTTAGATGAACAGCGCAAGCTGGTTTATTGTACGGTTTGAGATGAACAGAGTAAATCTGGTCTCTCACTATCAAATGATACCGATGCTGTATTTGCCATATTTTTAAGGTTTTTACCCTGTACTCGCACTTACGCTACAAATACACCACTTTTCACTAAAACCTTAGGTTCTTTTATGTATAATTGGCGGCCAACATCGTAGAAAACCTAGCAATGGCTGAGTTCACAAACGAACAATTTGAGAGGCTGATACAAGCGATGGGTCAAGTCAATGAAAGACCTGGCTCGTTTAGCCACTGCGCTGCTCGTTATACTGGCGAACGCAGCTCCGCGAAAGTTGAGGAGTTTATTGCTACTATCAGGTCTTTTAAAACAGTCGAAAAAATAAACGATGCCGACGCAATAAGCGGTATGCCAATGGTACCCGAGGGCGACGCAGCAGAATGGTGGCGTGGCGTGAAGTCAAAAGCCAATGCTTTTCTGACGTAATACGCATGCTGTGTGAAGCGTTTTCCGAAACCATCTTGGCATATTTATGTTTAGATATTCGAATCAAAGCAGCAGAAAAATTAAGCAACTGATACCTTTGTCCATAGGAAACGTGCGCTATTTTCTCAACTGATGAATGAGCTAGCCGAAGCTGACCAAATTGATATTTTGTTTGGGTTGTTACACATCCAAATTCGTGATAAGGTAAGCCGACAGAGAGTTCAAGGTTTTGATGATTTGCTAAAGTAAGCTCGAGAAGCTGAATTATACCTGCAAGAACGCAAAACGCATGCTTTGAACACTGAAGAGCCTGCCTGTAACTATACAAAAAAAAGCAAATAAGCAAATGGATGTATAGAATTGACAACAACAACCACGCTGGCGAGTTTAAATAGCGGCAAATCAGCTGCACTTGATAGTAGTTGGTTGAATAAGGAAAATGAATTAGCAACAAGAGTTTACGGGATGTACATAGCTCAGTGGTTAACGCTTCTGACTTTGAACATCGAATTCGCAGGTTCGATCCCTGCTGAAGTCTAGAAAAAAGAAGTCTGATGAGGAGATGTGATGATCTCCGAAATAGAGCTATAACATCTACGGCTTAGACTTTGTTGCTTTTTCAATTTTTCCTAATAAACAATCGTGGTACAAAGCTCAATAAAAATATTAAAAACAAACTCTTTTTCATTGTGAACCGGAACAAAACTAAAATTCTTTGGTTGAACGAGTCATGTTTGCATGGTGTATGGCTGCATGACGAAACGATCTCCAACCGCATGCAACAAGCCCTGCGC
>NW_023458556.1:88284931-88289390 GCF_013731165.1 Rhagoletis pomonella | reverse complement strand
ACGTTTTAAATATAATTCATGTTTTATCTTCAAAATGTTTAAAATTTACATTAAATTAGATAACTACTTCGCATAAGCTTTACATTTAGGTTGATAAAATTTTATTGAAAATATTTTAAAAATCTTAGTGTCTTTAATAAAAAAAATAGCTCATCATAAAAATTGTATCGCCGTTCGGCGTCGGCGTAAGTTTGTAGGTCCCTCTCATTTGTGTGACAGCAAAGGCGCACGCTACAAATCGGAGGAGAAGCTCGGCCAAAACTTAGCAAAAGTGGCAAGGCCAAAATATGATTATTATAAATAAATATAGTTTCAAACAGGTCGCAACCCTCTTCAAACACCTCAAAAGTATTCCCAATATTATTTAGTTGTGAACCCGCATGAGTCCGAAATTACCATTTTTTACCAGATTTTACCGGAAATCGTACTTGGTTTTCTGGCAACTGAGAGGACAAATAAGAGAGTACGTAAGGTCATATCTTTGTCAGAAGCTACCTGATGGAAAATTCTGGTAAATCTGTCAAAAGATCCGATGTAGTGTGTTTGACAACCAAATTCTAAACAAAAGAGAAGTGCACTCTGCTAATGCATGTTGAAAAGTAAATAATTCCTTGCTTGAGTGGATGCTAATGAGTTTTGGTTAAATTACAAAACGCTTAAAAAGGTATTAGCCGTAATTTTACGTTTAAAAACTTTGAAACTTTAACACATTACCACCCTATACTCTATATGTGATTGACCATTGAACTAAATCGTTGTTTATTTGGGTAAGATTAAAATATATTTTACTATTCAATATTGGAGTTGGTGTGAAACAAAAATTAATAATTTATTGTTATGTATGCAAATGAGAACTACAATTCTGAGCTTATTGAGCATCTCTTAGTCAAACACAAAGGCAATTTTGCTTGATCAAGTTTCGAATCTAAGAAGAAAATGTTTTTAACAAACAAAAGGTTAATAATAAAATTTGAAGGATTTAAGATATTGCGTATGGTAGCATGAAACGTCACAATCTTCTTAATTGTCAGGCTGTTGATATGGCTACGAAAAAGTGACAATGGAAACACATAGCTGAAGATTTCATACTTACAGTGGGATAAACTTCAAACCTCTAATATAAATTAGTTAAATTTAGTTATTATTTTTTTTATCAATTTTAAGTTTTCGTTTGGAATAATTTTCATGAACTTATCTATTAGGAGATCTCTTTGGAAAATTACCGTACATCCGATATCTATTGAAATTTTGACATCCTCACTTTTTAGAAAAAGAAGTTCAAGATACAAGTTTATGTGCAAAAAATAAATTAAACAATAAAAGTCTCCTTATATTTATGGAACTTATAATAGAAAAATTTGTATTTCATTACCCAGACTTTATGAATAGCCTACTCTATAAGTAATAGTAGAAATTCCGAATTAGTAAGTTCAGTCAAGTCGTCATTCAAAAGTTTTGAAGAAAATCACTTTTCTCTTTTGTGAAAATTTGGGACTATCTTATGCGAGTATTGTCGACAAAATGTTAGTCTATGAATGACTAAAAATTAACGAATAAATGGTTAATCGCGATTAATGATTAAAATTAATTAAGCGATCGCTGTGGTGTAGTGGTTAGAAGTGCGCACTACCATTCCGCAGGGTGAGCGTCCGAGCCCAGTTCCCGCCAACAAAAAAAAGAAAATGTTTTTTGTAATAGTAATCGGCCCCCGGCAGGAGTCGGCGTAAAACTGTAGGTCCCTCCCCTTTGTGCGACACAATCGTAGGAGTAGCCCTAACATATGTCGGTGGTCCTCTGCAATAACGGCACAATTCAAAATTTCAGGTATAGAAAAATACATAATTTGAAAGCTTACAGTATGACTGCATATAATCCGGAATAATTACGTTCCAAGACATATTATTGCTAAATTACGAAACAAAAAACCTTTAATTGGCTCTACTGAAATATATGAAATTTTTAGTTGTGTCGATATGTAAGCGCCTTTCTATTGTTATTAGTAATCATCAATACAATTTCAAATTACATAAACCCAGTCACAGCCCTTTTTTGTATTCGACGCTTCCAGAAATCACATAATACATAAAATAAATAAAAGCTGTTTTGATTAATATAACATAAACTGGAAACTGTTAAAAATAAGTGCGCTTGTGTACAGAGATTTTAGAACCTATTTAGTTCCTAAAATGTCTGTTTGCAACACATAACAATAAAAATGCACATCAAATTGCTAAGAATGATGAAGGAAATCGATTCAGACATGCCTGTTTAACTGGCCGTGCGTGCTCAAAACAAACATGTTAATTAAGGAGCTATTCAAGTATTATGTAACCACCAGTGGAAAGCGGGGGTCTTGGTTTCCTTATTTTTAATAACAACGGACAACATTTCTTCTAATAAGTAAAACATTAATTACACACGCACAAATTTTGCCAGCAATTTCGATCACAATTGAACACTGCACTTCACTCTCGTTTCGAATTTTTGAAAGCGTTTTTTAAGCTATTTAGTGGTTTAACACTTCTTGTGGGCACTTGATATTGTAAAAAAAATATGCGCAATTCGATCCCTAACTACATTTTTTTGTAAAGAACGCCCGTTTGCTTTAAATTTGTAAAAATACAATTATTTTTTTATTTTGTTTACGTCTGTCATTTGTTACAAATGAAGAAAAGTCCAAGAGTGGCCAAGTATAAATATCGTTATATCTATTTATTAAAATAATAATTTACAATAATAATTTATTTAATTAAAATGCAAATTTGAAGTGCAAATACATTTGTAAAACTGTTTATCACAAAATGTTATTAATTGTTTGCAAGCATACTATAGTTTTCATGCATTTTGAGAATAAATAATCTAATATGTGTACATATATATCGTCGTTTAAAGTACAAAACCGCGTATCGTCATTCTTCAAAACCGTGTGACTGACATTGGCTGCCAAAAATTGGATTTGCTCACAAAAACTCTTGGCTCAATTCTTATCCATTCGTCCTGAAATATACTAGCCAGAATACGTTTGCTTTATAAAAAAGATAACCATTTTGAAATATGGGTGACTTTACTCTCTAGAAAATAATTTATGCA
Source organism: Rhagoletis pomonella (assembly GCF_013731165.1). Classification (NCBI taxonomy): domain Eukaryota; kingdom Metazoa; phylum Arthropoda; class Insecta; order Diptera; family Tephritidae; genus Rhagoletis; species Rhagoletis pomonella. The sequence goes on along the minus strand of NW_023458556.1, from coordinate 88,286,300 downwards.
ATTACGCGGTTTTGCATTTTCTTGATACGCGGTTTTGTACTATAAACGACGATATGTATAGCATGTACTTACGGCGGCCGCCGTAGCAGAGTGATTACATGTGCGTACTTCCACTCCATAGGACCATGGTTAAATACCTGGTCAGATCATAGCCCAAAATAGCAGTCGTCCTTCGGCACGCAATGGCAAACCTTCGAGTATATTTCTGCCTTGAAAACTCTTCTTATAAAATCAGAACTCATGCCTCAAGTTTGAGCAGAAGTTCGGCCAAACACTTAGAAACATATTTTAGCACCAAATATTTATTTGTTTACTTATTTTAAGGGAGATGGCAATCTTCTGGTTTCACATTTTGAGTACAAAAATTTCAACCCTGATACAACAAATAGTATTAGTACTGAATGATAATGACAGATTGCATTCCCATAAACGTCCAATCATACATGATTGAGTTTTTTTTTTTGCATTCACATTCTCTATGTGAATGGGTGTCAACCATTCCATAACACACTACATATTTTGTGTTTACAAGTTGTAACCAATCTCAAGAGTGGTTGTTAAATTTTTTAAATCAAACAATCACATTTTTGAAACGAAAAAAATGAGAATGCACACTCAATTGATTCAATCATTACACAGCTCTGACGAGTGGTAATTATGGAGTGCTAGACTCCTTTCTCTTTGGTGAGGGTGTTGCACTTGTGCAATAGAGGGGAAGTGGGAGTGAGATGAAATGTAGGACGGACCCATACTGATGACTAGACATACGAACTCAAGTCAGTACAAGGGGGCGCAGCTAAGGAACAGGAGTCACAGCGGCGCCCAAGGCTTCGTGTGGACGGCACGGAGAAGGGGAGGGCAAACTCCACCTGACTCGGACTGACTCTAGCACTGTCTTTTTCTCTTACGCTTCCTCCTTTACTTTTCTCGCTGTTTGTACAGATCCACTTAGGCATGATTATTCTTTTTTTGTTTGTGTAGCCAAGGGAAAGTCAGGGCGGAGAGACCCCCCCCCCCCAACCGACGAGCTAGCAGGGGAACGCAAGCATGCCTGCATGCCACCTGGCCTTACTCCCCCAGCATATGGTTACATAACAATAGCACCCAACGTTATGGCCCACTAATGTTTATCTTCCCATCTGTTTGTAGCTGTCAGTTTTATATTTTTTCGGTTTAGATCTTCTACCTTTTCTTACTTCCTTATATTTCTCTCTTCGGACGGTTTTAGGGTCATGAAAGCAACATCGGTTAGGATATACCAAAATTGATAAGTTCTCGATTGACAACGCGGGGGGGTGACTAATGTAACTTCAGGGTGCCTTTCCGAAGTTGCCACACATTTGAAAGTGGTACTTGAAGTCTGCATTGT
>NW_023458556.1:88279771-88284831 GCF_013731165.1 Rhagoletis pomonella | reverse complement strand
TCCGAAGTTGCCACACATTTGAAAGTGGTACTTGAAGTCTGCATTGTCACGAATAGCATTTATGTTGTTTTTGTCTTCATTTTGAGGCGATCTGCGCAAGCTACCGTGTGTGAAGTTAAACACCGCGCTCACGTGAGGTTTGTAGTACGGATTTTGAGGGGGTAGTTTACAGGGTATCAGGGGTAGTGCGGCAACCACTTCTAGGGCGTACGCTCTGGCTGTAGGCGTGCCACATTTAGTCATAGCAAAAACAAAGCTGGGGGTTTTAGTTGACAAATGACGTCGGACGATAGACATATGAGCAAACACTGCCACAATGACCTCGCTAAGGCAACACCCGAACACACCAAAGCACATACTCGTAGATACGTTTACAAAACAAAAAGAAAGAATCGAAGTTTGATAGGTTTACATGTAAATGCATCCACTGTCACAGGATTAAATTGCGAAACAAGTCTAAAACTAACATCTGAAGTCTCATTTTATTTTATTATATGCTCTATTTCTAATTTTTATATTACATTCCATTTTATATTGAATTCCACGTATTTCTGTTATTATAAGATTTATATTAGATACTAATATGTGACCTGGTCTACGAAAAGGGAGCTTACGTGCGAAAACTAGTTTTCTGTGAAAAAGCTGTTAAAAGTAAGCAACTCGTTTCGTCAGTTTCTCATTATCTCGTTAATTGTTCTCCGCGCCGGACGTCCAGTAAGTGTTGTTGTTGGTCCAGTAAGTGTTGTTGTTGGTCGGAATATTATTATAGTTCATCGTGTAAGTTGCTAGTGTGGAACATTTAAAAAAGTAACACTGAAGAAGTGACGTTTACTGTTTCTGTTGATTATCGTCTTCGCATTTCGCATGAAATGAAACATGAGTGTTGATGAGGAGTTCAGTGCCGTATACGGACAATATTTCCATGAAAAGGATGATGAAAACGATGATGAAAACTATGAAGAGAGCGATGATGATGAAGACGAAGTATGTGTATCTCAGGCAGAAGATGATACCGAACAAACTTTTGTTAAGATGGATGGATGGAGATCTCAAGGAAAACGACAACAAAGAAAAATACATAAACTACTCAGCATTATTATTTTTGGCCCATAATACGTTTTTCTAGTGTATAATCATGTCTTTATAGCTTATAATTCAATGTATTTTGTTCATTACCAATAAATTATATTTTGTCGTATTTTTACTCTTCTTTCTCTACATTTTTAGTACACTTCTAAGCAAGTTAGGATTTTCTGCTTTTCACCACGTGAAAAAGCATCTCATCTTCCATCCGAATCAACCAAAAAGTGAGAATTGATTTTTTGACACCTAAGCCCCCTTTCCGTAGACCACGTCACATATAATCTTTTATTCACTTTATAAAATTAACCTTTACGTTGAAGTTTTTGAATTTTTGTTGAATTTTTTTATTTTTGCGTTTTTTTTTTTTGTATTTTAATAATCTTATTTAGCTTGTTTTATTTTTATATTTCTTTTTGAATTTTTTGTGAATTGAATTTTGAAATACTTTTCTGTCTTCTTATAACTACATACATAGTCCGCGAGTGATTGAATTTTCGAAACTGCGGATTCTTGAACGAAAGCTTGAGGGAGTGAACTTTGGGAGTTATTGTCTTAGGGTGAATGGAGGAAGCTGAAGGTGAGCATGAAGAGAGAATAGTAAGTGGTCTGGGTCTGCTTAATTCGAACCGTAGGGTTACCCGTAGTGTTTCTAGGGCGCTAAAACACCAAGTGGTTGGGTCGCTCTTCACTCAGATTGACACCGGTATTGTACACCCAGTGGACTTCGTGCCCACTGAGGACCCGGTTCCCTGGTTCTGTGCATCACTAATAGGAAATGTAGAACAACAGGTGCGCAGCAAGGGTATTTGGGAATATTGGCCAATACGCATTACGCCAGCCGACGATTAGGTTCACCAACCAGGTTGAGATAAACACTTCCCATCACAGTTTAAGCTTCACACGCAAGCTCGATGAATTATTGCAAATGTCCGACGGAGAGGAGGAGAAAACGCCGCCAAGCGACACGGGAGCTGTGGGTTCCAAAGCGCAGGGTGGTGGACCAAGTTCATCTGAAGTTAATATCGAGCAGCTGAGCCGACTTATGCGACTTAATGCGTGAACGTGGTCCATCATATGCGCGACAATGTAGCGAGCCTCAACAACCGTGTGGCTGCGGTAGAAACTTCATCCCAAGGAGCAACCAGCCGTCCAACAATGGCATCTACTCCAGACGCACCGAATAGGCGTGATGAAGAAGGCGGAGCCCATGGGGGGAGTTATTCAGGTTCACGGAATGAAGCTGAACGTTGGAAGAAAGTAGACCTTGAAAAATGGCACGTTGAATTCGACGGGTCAGGCAAGGGAATTACGGTAGAGAGTTTTCTATTCCGTATCGAAAAGCTTAGTGAACAATATGACATTTCTTTCTTTCAATTGTTTACTGATTTTCACTGCCTGGTCTCCGGCACCGCCCTGAAGTGGTACTGGCAACTTCTTGAGGACAACGCAGAAGATCCTAACTTCGGCTACTTCGAGTTGAAAGCCGAGTTGTTAAGCCACTTCAGGACGGCGGGGTCAGACTACGAAATTATCAGGGAGATAATGGAAAGAAAGCAAATGCCACAAGAAAGCGTTGACGGTTTTTACGGGGATGTACATAACCTGACTTTCCGACTCAGGAAAAAGATTCCTGAAAAGGAACTGGTTGGCATAATCAGGGGTAACCGGAGGTCATATGTAGCCAATCTAACATTTGCATCTAAGATCGAGACTTTAGCCGAATTGAAGAGTGAGTGTAGAAGAGCTGAAAAGCTAATAAAAGAGAATAAGAATAGGTCAAAAGTAGTAAACGAACTTGAATTTACTGAATTCCTACCGGTTGAAAAGAAAGAAGAAATAGGCAAACCCCCACGAAATATGTCTCAACAAGCCACTCCCGCCAACCAAAATGTGTCCTCGTCCAGTCATCCCAATGTCCCAATGTCCCAAAGTCCACTATTAGTTCGTTTTGTCCATCCCCATTCCATTTAATGTTATGTTTCTCCTGTGGCATGCCTGTTGATCACTTTACCAAGAACCCGTCGGAAGCTCTAAAAGAAAATAAATGTAAGTCTGCGTTTCACAATATGATTTGTTTTTCATGTGGAAGTGATGCGTCTTTTTGTGGATTTAAACCAGATAATAAGGGAAACCTGAGACTGGCGGAGACTACCGGGGAATATCGCCAGGAACAGAGGGACCCGGAAAACCCACAATAAAGATTTTAAAAAGAGAAAAGTCAGCAATAATAGGAGGGAATTGTTTTGGAGAAAAAGTTAATGGAGCAACCACAAAATACGATATTAAAGGTTTACATCAGAGGAAAGTCGAATATGAGGAAGCAAGAAGAAGGATATTTTGTGAGGAGGTGATATATAGAAAAAAGAGCAGGAACTTTAGAAAGATTCAAATAATGAGGGAAAAGAAGAAAACACTTAGGAGAATTCATAGCAAAATTATATCAACAATAGTAACGTTAAAAGGGGACAACAGGTTTTTTGCGAAGACTGAGATAGGGGGAAAAGAAGTGCTTGCGCTTCTAGATTCAGGGGCAGGCGCAAGTTGTCTGGGAAAAGATGCAGACGTCCTTCTCCGAGGCAAGGAAAACCTGATTATGCCAATCAGAGGACAGAACATACGGACGGCGAACGGGGGAGAAACGGCCGTGATAGGCGTCATCACACTACCGGTCCAATGGGACAATATGACAAAAGACCTGGAGTTTTAATTGTGCCCGGTCTACAACAGGAAGTTTACTTCGGAGTCGATTTTTGGCAATCGTTTCGCCTAAAGGTTGTTAGTCGGGGATTAAGTGCAAACAGTTCCGTCGTGTCAGAGCTCATACCCGCCGAAGGGGATCTATCGTTTGATGCAGTACAACACACTCTCACACCTGCTCAAGCACTGGCATTGGAACGAGTCAAGGTTCAGTTTCCATCTTTTGCCGTTTTGGGGTTAGGGAAAACAGATGTGGAAGAACATATAATAGAAGTAATCGATGAAAATCTACCTGTAAAACAGAGGTTTTATCCCATATCTCCTGCCATACAGAAATTAATATACAGCGAGCTGGACAGGATGTTAGAGATGGGCGTAATAGAAGAAATCAACTCCAGTTGGAGCTCTCCAGTGTCCTTAGTCGTCAAAGGTGAAAAGAATAGGTTGTGTTTAGATGCGAGGAAAGTAAATGAGCGGACGATAAAAGACGCGTACCCTCTGCCACACATCGATGGCATTTTGAGCCGCCTGCAAAATACTCGATACATATCAACAATAGATTTGAAGGATGCTTTTTGGCAAATCCCGCTCGAAAAGAAGTCTAGGGAGAAAACTGCTTTCACCGTGCCCGGCAGGCCGCTATATCATTTCACAGTGATGCCATTCGGCTTATGCACAGCGAATGTGCAGGCTCATGGACAAGGTTATACCCGCTTCATTACGAGAGCCAGTGTTTGTTTATGTAGACGATTTACTTGTGTGTTCTGTCGATTTTTCGTCCCATTTGTGTCTATTAGAAAAAGCCGCTAAATGTCTTAGAGATGCCAAGTTAACCATTAACGTCGACAAAGGCTAATTTTGTTTCAAAGAGGCCAGATACTTGGGCTTCGTGGTAGGCAATGGGTGTATTCGCACAGATGCGAATAAGGTGGCAGCCGTGGGAGATTTTCCAGAGCCACGTACTCCGAAGCAGCTCAGACGGTTCCTGGGGATGGCAGGATGGTACCGTAGGTTTATCCAGGACTACGCGACAATTGCAGCGCCGCTGCACGACTGCATCTCTAAGGATAAGATAAAGAAGTTTACCATGACGGATGACGCCAGGTCGGCATTTGAATGTTTGAAACAGCGACTCACATCAGCACCAGTTTTGACTCATCCAGACTTTACCCGACGATTTTACATTCGGTTTTACGGAGTGGGCGGGGTACTGTTTCAGCTGGACGACGAAGACAACGAACGGCCCATAGCGTATATTTCGGCCAAGCTAAACAAGGCAC
>NW_023458556.1:88276627-88279671 GCF_013731165.1 Rhagoletis pomonella | reverse complement strand
CGTTCCACCTGACCGTTACCCCTTGGAACGCCAGTGGCGATTAGTAAATGCTGTATTCCCTCTTCTTCACAGTAACCCGTGAAAACGTGCGACGTAAACGCCGTTCCCCTGTCCGATATTATACGTTTTGGATTACCGAACACCGCTGCCTGTTTTCTAAGGCATGTGACTACCCCATCTGCGCATGTGCTGCGTGTGCGATACAACCACACGAACTTAGAGGACGCGTCAACTATCACAAAAATATAATTATAAGATTTGTTTGTGGTTTGCATAGGCCCGACGTGATCGACGTGATAAACTCCGAGAGGCCTATCTTCCTTGCGTATTGGCGACAAAAACCCTTCCCTTTTACCAGCCTTACTTTCGGAAATTATGCACCCGATGCAACTTTTAACGATCTTTTCGGTTTTTGAAGCAATCTTCGGGATAAAAAAAGTTTTTTCAATAGCATCTTGGGTGCGTTTAGCCGAAAATGACCTTGCTTATGAGCTATTATTATAATTTCATCTTCCATCAAGGTTGGAACTACTATAAGTTCCTTGGTGGGATCTTTGTAGAGTACCCCTTGTCTCATGTAGAAATCTTCATAATTCCCATAATCCAACGCTTCAATCACCGCTCGAACCCAGTCATCCCCTTGATGTGCTTGCTGAAGCCGATAATGCAGGGTGTCTTCAAGCATCAAGCAAGAGACCCTGCTGAGCGCGTCCACATGTCGCATTTTGCTTCCACTGCGATGTTCAATTTCATAGTGAAAATCCTGCAAGAAAATCGCCCAGCGAGAAACACGTAACGGTACATCTTTTTTCTGCATGGTCATAGTGAACGCATTGCAGTCTGTTCTGATCTTAAACCGAATACCTAACAGATATACGCGCCACTTTTTCAACGCCTCCGCTATGGCAAGCACCTCCAACTCATAGGAGTGATACTTCTGTGCTGCGGGTTTGGTCTTACGACTCATAAACTGTATAGGGTGAAACTGTTGATCGTCTACGTCTTTCTGGAGCTAAATGCCTCCTTACCCCTTCGGATTATATAGGCGAAGTACAGGTGCGCTTGTAAGAGCAACTTTCAATTGTTGAAAAGCTGCAATTTGCTCGTCACCCATAGTAAACTTTGATCCCTGTCGCAATAAGTCCGATAAAGGCTTAGCTAGTCCCGCGTAACCCTCAATGAAACGCCTAAAATACGACGTCAGCCCCAAATAACGCTGCACAGACTTACGATCATGTGGCAAAGGAAAATTCTTAACCGCCCACACCTTAGCTTCTGACGGCCTGATGGTACCCATCTCTACTACGTACCCCAAAAATTCCACGGTTTTCATAAGGAAATGACACTTTTTCCATTTTATTCGGCTGCGCGCCACAAAACTCGGCGTAACTTATAGAAACCTTCATCTTCATCCTTGGAGGGAATGATAAGATCGTCCATGCAAGCCAAGCATGTACCGTCCTGTATTAGATCCCCCAAAATAGCAAAAATAAATCTCGAGAAAACCGCTGGGGAGTTTGATATTCCAAATGGGACAAAGAGGAATTCATACTGACCACTGTGCGTAACAAACGAGGTAAATTTTCTCGAGACCTCATCTACTGGTACATGGAAGAAACCATTTGTTAGGTCCAGGGTGTGAACACCCTAGCGCCCTGCAGCCGTTCGAGCACATCGTCGATTATGGGCATTGGGAAATTGTCCCTCATTATTTTCAAATTGTGTCGCCTATAATTGCAGCAGAGCCTCTTGCTGCCATTATTTTTTGCGACAAGTACCACAGGCGACGCATAGTCTGAATGCTAGGCAGTATAATCCCTTCGTCTAACCACCTTCCAACTTGCGGCTCTATGATGCATTCGTCAGTGTATGGCATCCGCCTCGGCCCCTGATAAATTGGTATGTCATCGTTATCGTGATTTTCATTTCAACCGGCGATTTGTATTGACGTTGTGGTTGATATGTTCTAATGAATCCTACTATTGCATTCGCATATTTACTACCCAAGTGCGATAAATCTATGTCTAGACCATCCTTACCATCTGAACCCGCTAGCATGCAAAGCTCACCGAATTCTTGCATCCACTCGACCACTGGGTTTCGCTCATCAACTAACATTTTTTCCTCTGCTCCCGTTTGGCCTCCGCCTTCAATCTGCATTACTGACCTAAGCTCTTTTTTCGGTGTAAAAGTCACCCCTTCTTCTGACACTGCTAAATCAACTGATTTTAGAACATTGTTACCCACAATTGCCGAATAGCAAATGTCCCGCTCCCCAGCTACGTGAAACACTATAGGCACTTCAATACCATCAACATACAGCTGGCAAGAAAAGGAACCTATTGTGGTAAGTTCACTATTTCCTATTCCCATCAATCGTCTTTTGTCGTCGTCCAACTTTATGGCACCTAGCATCATCAGGACATCGTAGCGAAGCAAGCATATGTCACAACCGGTATCGAGCAATGCAGAAAATTTGATGCCGTTTAATGACAAATCTTTAAAAATTACACATTTGCTCGACTTTCCAACTTGCTTATTGCTTAAAGTGTTGGCTCTTGTAGCGCCAGCGGTGTTGCGTAGGGATGCGTATACGTATGTTTGTATACATGTGGCTGCAATAAAGAAATGTACATATTTTTTGTCAGCGGTGCGAGTCTTGGCTAACCCTACGATCCGATAATGCAGTTGTGAGTGTGTGAATGTGTGGCATTTTCGAAAAGGAACTGTCAGCGATGCATGAGCGGGTGAAGTGTGAGTGACTAGGTAGTTTTGTTTGCCTGAACGTCCTTATAAAAGGCCCTGACGAAGGCCAACGGCACAATCAGTAAGTGACAGTATTATTGGCGGTTATATTGGCGGTATCAAAGTAAGTGCGCGATTATTGATCCGATGTGAGTGTGAAAAAAAAATTATATATATATATAAAATAAAAGAAGTGCCATAAATTTCCATAGCGGTCCCAGGAAGACACCGCCGACTGAACGGACTCCTACATTTCCCGCACGCGTTTCGCATCCCACACCTGGAACCCAAGGTGAGTC
>NW_023458556.1:88274940-88276527 GCF_013731165.1 Rhagoletis pomonella | reverse complement strand
TTTCCCGCACGCGTTTCGCATCCCACACCTGGAACCCAAGGTGAGTCTAAACGCTTGTGCTTTATTAGCTCATGTAACAAAAAAAAAAATATATATACATATATAAGATATGAAGTCGAATATGAAAAAAATTTATAAGTGGCTTTGTACGACGTATTCCAGGTTGCCACGGGCATACCCACAAAGGACCTCGGCTGGTCGGCGGCAGAGGCAATCCGGGCCAGCAACATATGTCAACGTACGCATAGCCTACGTATGAGGACCACAGCAACACACCCCTCCATAACCCGTGTAGCATACTTGCCACCCCTTTACAAGTGTACCTCAAAGGAGAGGAAAGGCACACCAGCAGGCAGTACAGGTCGGTTAGCACCAACAATACCCACGACCAGCACCGGGGAGCACAGCAATCCCACGAACTAGCAACATCACCATATAGGATCCACTAACATCAACAGCGCACAGGTTCGGCTACCACCACATCGTGCAACAGCGACGACTACAGCTGTGTGCAACATCAGCGACCAACGGCAGCATTCGTGGTCTCCAGACCAAACCTCGCCCAGACATACTCAAAAGCATAAGTTCCTAACATTGGTGGTGACAGCTGTTAACAGCTGGCCGGTAGTGTATATTAATAACAGCAGCTCAAGCTGTAAGACCATCACAAATACATACGCATAATACATACTTACGGATATAGAGCGTGGTGCAGTCGAAAGAGAGAGAGACAGGAGAGTTGAGACTTTTGGAGATCTGTCGCAATTCGAATCTGGAAGATTGGAGAGCCCTAGCTGCGGAGAGGAACTAGGTACCTGAGGGAATCGCCGATAACGCCGCGAGCGAGACTCGACGTCGGCATAATCAACGTCGCCGTCGCCGTCCAACGCCAGCGCAGCCGGAAGATTGGAGCAGCCAAGGAAATCTTTCCCCTCGTGGCTAAGATTTTTTTGTTTAAAACAGGGACATATGTACATATATCATTTTAGAAGTTTTAGTTATGCGTACCTACATTAGTTTGTGTTTTGATTGATTCTTACCTTTTCTTTCGGTTGAATTTTTGATTAAGTATTTAAGTTTGGCAATTTCATCCTCCTAAGTCTGATTTTCACTTTTTGAGTTGTTTCCGGTAATCCTGATAAGTTTCTTAAAGAATTTTTTTTCTCCACCTCCCACGCAGTTCGGCTTGCTTGAGTCCGCGATCAAATTTCGAAAATTTTGTTTTTTTCTTCACACTTTTATTAAGTCGCGCCGACTTTTTTTTCGCACTTTTTGCGTAAATGCCACTAATTTAATAGTTCTTTGTTTTTTTGAAGACGTCTTTAGAAAAAGAATAAGAAGAATAAGTTCGCGGTTTAATAGTTTTTAATAGTGGTGTCACTAATTTAAGTGGTGTAGTAGCAGCGCTACCAATTTACACATTTTTTTTTATTAATTTTCTTGCTGCGACCGTCCATTCATGTGTTCACGTTTGAGTCTGACCCGCTCGATGCCCCCAAACGCGAGCGAGTGATCGAAGTGTCAAACTCAGAAAAACTCTATACGGTCGGGATAGGCATATGTATGTATGTATGGATATATATTAGT
>NW_023458556.1:88270591-88274840 GCF_013731165.1 Rhagoletis pomonella | reverse complement strand
AAACCAATGCTTCCTGCTGTCGCATTTAACATGGAGTTGTCCTAGGAGGTGACAATTGCCTCCTTCTACGTAACTTTGCCCTGGTAGTTGTAGTAGTATCACGTAGCCTGTAACCAAACCACGTTTTGTATCTCGCTGCGTAACCTGGTACTAGTAATAAGAAAGGTTTCCATAACAAAACACAGTTACTTGCGTTTGATGAAATCTTTGTTAACTGCTTGCCAATCAAAATTATAACGGCGCGCCATGGCGGGTCAGCGTCGGGACAACTCATCTGTCAAGAGCGAAACATATAAATATGTAGTATACCTATCTCACACATAAAAAACTTAATATAAACACGATGTGAACGTGCACTTTGATTTCATTTTCGACACAATTATTTCAGAAATTTTCATTATTAGTTCTAAACCTAACAACGCAGCACAAAGTATCCGAAAATATGCATGTACTGCACAATATGCTGAAATATGCATTTATTGCAAAATATGCTCCAAGAAATATGTCTCGAACTTTATATTTTTTGGAAAAACGTTTACGCATTTCATCAGCGTGTTGCTAACACGCCTAACAAAAAACATGCCCGAACATATTTTTGGTTGCCCTACTAATTACACTTATAATTCTTACCTAATTAAAGGTCATCTTTTAACGCGTAAATAGTCGATTCTCTTTATAGTCCGACGTTGAACACTTCCGCTGGAAATACCTATTGAAGGATCTTACTCTTTGACTTTAAATCACAAAATAAGGGGGACGCCAGAGGACAGTTTTAACGTAGCATATCCACAGGCAAAACATTTTGGCTACAATTTGTCTACTTGCACAATATTCGCATTCGCAAAAGCTCCGCATTGATTATTGCGAATGCGAAAGCGAATGCGAATCTTAAAATTAATGCGGAAGCTCCGCGGTTGCGAATGCGAATGCGAATATTCGCAACAACCCTGCTTTTAATAACCATTTTGACTGATATCTATTTTTTAATAAATGATTTAGTTTTTGTAATAATTTGGATTTAATTTTTTAAAGGTAGCAACTCTTTTCAAAAAGTAAAACCTCATTGCACATCTGCAACCAAGCCTTTTAATTTGCTCATTGTTGAAAATCGAGCGAAGGGTGGGGATATGATGGTACTGATTTATAAATAATCTCAACTTGATTTTTTAAAAAGTGGACATTCTTTTCGGAAAAGTAAAAGCCTACTGCACATCTACAAATCAAGTCCTTTAATTTGATACCTCATTTTTGAAAATCAAACGAATGATTCAGATCTGATGACCTGGACAAAAAAGTCCTTTCGCGTATTATATATATAGATATAGTTAAATTCGACTTTTTAAACAGGTGGCAGCCCTTTTTAAAAGTAGTTTCGCGCTAAGATATTCTCATTAACTGATGAATATTTTAATTAACTGATGAATTAAGTTGAATTATATTAATTAAACATGTGGAAACTCCGCTAAATATAGTTCAGAAATAAAGATTTTTCAACACCCATTCGATTGATACCCATGTTTTAATAATTACTTTATCATATTTAATAATTTGAATTTAATTTTTAAACAGGTGGCAACCCACTTCCAACACCTCAAAAATATTTTGTGTGTTCAAACTAAAGTCTTCATGATATTCTTTAGTTTGACAACATTATTTTGACATTTCATATAACTTTTGGATAAGTTAATTAAATTCGACATTGCAAGCAGGCGGAAACCCTCTTCAAAATATTTTCAAACGGCTACCTTCTGAAGCCCCTTTCGTTAGGCACCCATATGTTGAAACATATTTCTCCTAATTAAATAATTAATTCAAATTGAATTTAATTTTTTTTACCAGGTGGCAACCATCCTAAAGTTAAGTTAAGAAACAAATATTTTCAAAACCATTTCCACTGATACCCATTTCGTAACAATTGATTTTTCAGATAATTTGAATGTAATTTTTTAAAAGGTGGCAACTCTTTTCAAAAAAGTAAAACCTTATTGCATATCTGCAGTCCAGGAGTTTTAATTTGACACCTTATTTTGGAAAATCAAACGAACGGTGGTGTTATGACGGCATTGCTTATTAAATAATATATATTCAATTGTTGTACAGGTGGCCACTCTGTTCAAAAAAATAAAACCAGTTTGCACATCTACAGGCCAAGAGCTTTAATTTGACACCCCAGTTTTGAATATATAATTCAAATTATATATAGATTTGAACTTAAATTTTTAAAAGGTGGCAACGCTTTTCGAAAAAGTTAAACCTTATTGCACACCTAAAGTCAGAGCCATTTGATTTGACATCTCACTTTTGAAAATCGAACGAACGGTGTGGATCTGATGGCATTGATTATTAAATTATTTGAATGCAATTTTTTATCAGGTGGCAACTCTTATTGAAAAAGTAAAACCTTATTGCACATCTACAGACCAAGCGCTTTAATTTGACATCTCATATTTGAAAATCGGGCGAACGGTACAGATCTTTTATGCTGCACAAAAAATGCCTTCGCGTATTATATATCAAATAAAACCCCTCTTTGAGGTAAAATTTTCGAGTGACGAAGGCAGAACTAGAAACACAAAATTTATGATATCAATTTCGTGACGAAAATTATACGCATTTTTTAACTGCCTTTGAAATGTACGGAAAATCTTTTTTATTCATACGAATCGTTGCAAAAGTTCTGTTTCTTAATTTGTGTTTCTAGCAGTAGATGGAATTTCGGAACGTTCCGAATAAATAAAAAAAGATTTTCTGTACGTTTCAAAGGCAGTTAAAAAATGCGTATAATTTTCGTCACGAAATTGATATCATAAATTTTGTGTTTCTATTTCTGCTTTCGTCACTCGAAATTTTTACCTCAATGAGGTGTTTTATTTGATATCAATTATTTTGGGGTAGCAAATTTAAAATCGAAGAAAATACAAACAATAATCTAAATGTTTTATTTTTCTCAAATAAATTGCTAAAAATATTATCTAAATCTAAATTATGTATTCAAATCGATTTGTCCATTGAAACATATAATTTTTTCGAATACGGAATAAAGCGAAAAAGAATGATCATATCCTCTGTTTTCGAAAAAAATAAGAAATAAAAAAAAGTTATGAGAAATGATAAAAACTTATAAACTTGGTACCAACTTTGGATACAATTAACAACTGTATTCGTCTGATTGCCTCGTAGTTAAATTTTTGTTAAGATTTCTACCGAGTGTGGGGCGCACGCATGTGCTTTTTTTTAGGAAGTTTTACTTCTATCGCGAGTACGAAGTGATTATCACAGCTGCATCCTTCAACCTGTCAACTCGCGGGAAATTCCCCGATTTCCAGGGAATTTCGGTTTCAGTGGCAATCGGGGAATTAGAAATTTTTTCGGGGAACTGGGTATGTTATTTTTATATCTTAAAGTAACCAAATTATACGGACATGTTAATTTTTAACCATTTGACCCTTTTTGGAGCGACATTTTTTCCATTTGAATCGCAGTATCTCCACAACAAGAGTTTTTCCAGATATAAGCTATATACCAGATGAAAGCTAAGGTTCTGGGCTAGATTTGTGGAAACTTAGAATAAAATCGACTGACCAGTTTTTGAGAAAATGCCCGAAATGTATATTTTCATCAGCTCGATTTTTAGTTTTTAATTGATAACGTTATGACATATTTATATTTTATAAACACAAAAGATAGCGTTAGATAGCTTTTTTGAAGACCCTTCTACTGATATTCACATCAATGACATGGACTGAGTAGTGTGGCCTCAGTGGTAGTTTAAAAAATCGCCTTTTTTCGAATTTCAGGCAGCAGCCACGCCCACAAAGGCATACGAATCAAAACATCCTGGAACAAAACCTTCTTAGTTTTTTTTTTGTACTTTAATTCCTAAAAGTTTGAAAAAAATTAAATGATGGTACAGACGCCACATACATACCAAAGCATCTCGTAGTGGAGACACGAACCAAAACACATTTACCTCTATATCTTTCCAACTAGTAGCCGGAACTTAATATATAAGGTATCGTTTGAAAGGTATTGGCCTATAGAATAATACTAAACATGTTGGGTGTACCCACATGCCCCCTTAAACCGGCAAAAGCAAAAAATCGTTTTTTGTTTCGCAACACTTTAGCCTAATTTTTAAGAATCCGGATAATCGTTTATTAAGCTTGAATACATTTTCTGGACACACTCTGCAAGACCTTTCAAACGATATCTCAAACATGTCGATTGGACGTCTGGATACATACATACA
>NW_023458556.1:88269314-88270491 GCF_013731165.1 Rhagoletis pomonella | reverse complement strand
CTTTCTCTCTCCCTAATCCGTCGTCTATCACTGGGTGTTTGTACGTACGAATCTATCTATAAGCTATGTCACACGGCACGTGCTACATCTACATATGTGCATACTTGCTACTTGTATCTATATCACAGCTACTTGAGCCCTAAAACAGCAGCTAGTATAGTTAGTGAATAATTGCATGAACGAATAAATGAATAAAAAAGTAACAATAAATAAATAACATAAAATAAAATAAAATAACACAAAATAAAATAAAATGACATAAAATACGTAAATACGTAAAAAAATATCACAGCATCTATCATATCAGGTCAAGTAGTAAAAAATCACAGCTTAGATAAAACTATAACACATAAATTAATCAATAAATACATCACAGATAAAAATAAATGTATAAATACCAAAAAAATAATTACATAAATAAATGTGTATATGTATAATCACAAAAGTCAAGTCGTAAACTAAGTATAATTAGATATGGGTCAAGTATGTAAGTAAAAATCACTGGGCTAATTTATGACTAGGAGCTTACATAAAAAAATATATAAACATTGGTCATCAGAAACAAATAACATGCAACATAAAACATATATCCCAAGACATTCGACCTATCCTACAAACATATCCTTAGCGTGGTATACCCCGATTCTTTTTCCCTTCATGTCACGCAATTCATACATTGAGTTACCGATCACTTTTAATACAATGCACTTCAAGTGCTTTGTTGCAAGTTTTGCGTTATAACTATCGACTTGTGAACTTTGTTTGAAGTTTCGGCGGTATACCACTTGTCCGACTTGAAACTTCACTTCTCTGCTTCTTGTGTTATACACCTTTGCGCTTCTTTCGTGTGCTAACTTCAGCTCCACCATTATTTTATTTCTAATCAGCTGCAGCCTGTCCGGAGTAGTCTGCACCTCACATTCAACATCTTTAATAGCGCCTAGTTTGCGGTACAGCTCGTATGATGCAGCATGCTGCACCATAGGCATACCGAATGTGGCGAAGTATGGCGAGCTTCCGATGGACGTATATACTGCGCTGCGAAGGGCGAATGCGGCATCGCTTATATATTTATCCCAGTTTTTCTGGTTACCCTTCACGTATGACCTAACCATCTGTAGCACCGAACGGTTCACTCTCTCCGCGGCGTTGCCCTGTGGCGAGTAAAAAGCGGTAC
>NW_023458556.1:88210637-88269214 GCF_013731165.1 Rhagoletis pomonella | reverse complement strand
ATTTAATGTTCGGCTCCGCCCGAACTTAGACTTTCTTACTTGTTTTTCTTTTGTTGTTACTGGTAAAATATTATTAACGGGTCTTGTAACGTTAGGCATTTTAATGCATGCAAATAGATAGAGAAAAAAGAACAAAAAAACAAAAAAAAAACATTTCCAACTAAATAGGCAGCAACAACACTACAGCAAGAAGGCCTTCGACGCTACGTGGGACAACTGCATTGCCGAACTTAATGTGAGTACACCTTTATTTCCCGTAACTGTATTGTAGTATAAGTTGATATGCACGTACGTACATATGTATATCTATTTCTTGTTATCCCTTAAAGTTGAAAGCGGTGCACTTATGTACGTATGAACATATATACAAATATTCATAATTATAATTTGGTAATTTTGGTTTTTTTAGTATTTTCACTTTTGATGATTCCTTTGTACATATCTAAATATTATATGCACAGACATATATATATGTCTGACATTGCTGGTTAATGAGTATATGAATTACATGGATACTTGAGGCAGGTCAGGGATATAGTCTTAATATACACTGAAAAAAATATATAAATACTATCATTAATATAAGTATATATACATTAAGGTTAACTAAGTACTTTTTTCGATTCCTGATACAATTAAATTAGAATTAAATATTGGCAAGGTTAGTTACTTGTTGTTCATGAGTTACTATTATGGGTTGAATTCAAATAATAAATAACAGGTGTATTCTGTAAATTTAATCAATTTGGTCTGATTCTCTGAGGAGGTGTAGGTGGCACAATGGGGCTTTACCAACAGCAACAAAGCCATAGGTGGGAGGGTACAGAGGCAGCCTCCAAACGCTGGATGAGCGCTGCTAAGCATATGGGTCAGGTACATTAAGTTAATTGTTAATTGAGTTTAGTTTATACTTGTTCTTGTTGGTTAGTGTGCAGAATAATTTCTGATAAGGCTGTTAGCTGACCAGAGGTCTGTCCATCCGGTGGTCACGTTTATGAACCACGGCCAGCTGAAGCTTCGGGTCTGAACGCGAGTGCACACGCCGTGATCACTGGGTCCGGCCACAGGCAGATCCTCTTTCGCCCTTGTACAAGTACGGTCAGCCCACGAAGCTCATAACAAAATACGCATACTTATTAAAAATATTATATATTCAAAGTCAAATAGTGAACTGGCAAGTCCCTCAAACTCACACTCTTGTGATTCACACACTTTTCTGGTGATAATATCAAAGCTTTTTTTAAAAGTATTTAATTGATTAGGTAATCGATTCAAAAGTTCTTCGATTAGGGCGATTAAACAGTCTTTTAATATGCTTCTTAAATCAAGTTTCAGTTCATTAGCCTCTTCTCCAAAATTATCGTGGAAAACTAAGTTTTGTATATTTTGATAATTGGAAAAAATTGATTTGAAGAGAAAAAACCGCCAATGGCGATTTCTTACATTCTTACGGGCAAATACAAAAAAAAATCGCCAAATTGGCGCGAAATCGCCAAATCTGGACACTGTTCCCAATTGAAAAGAATATTAGACCTGCCTATCAATCGATATATCGACCTTGGAATATCGATTCAAAAAATCGATTATCGTGCCATGAAATATCGATATTCAGAATAATCGATACGATATCGAACATTCCTATTCAGTAGCATAGGCGCGTGTTCATAGTCCAGCCACTAAGTTGAAACTAATAAAGTTGCAACTTAAATTTAAGTACCAACTTAAAATTCACTTCTATTCATAGTCGCATTTCAGACTATTTAAGTAGTTTTAACTTAGTTTTACGATATTGCAAAACGAGTGTGAAAATGTATCGATTTTTCTTTACGATATTTTGGAAAAATGACATTTTTATTCATAAGGGGGGGGGTCTCATCCGAGGCTTTGCCTTGCTTTTTCACTGGAAGTGGTTTTTACGTGGCGGGTCCCAAGCCGGGGGTGGTTTCGCAACCAAATACACGTTTATATAGCGAGCCGCTTGCTCCAAGCAGACACCCGCTTGCAGCCGCACCTACTGGTGAACAGACGCTGCAGACTTCAGTGAGCCCTTAAACCGAATAAGTCAGAGTGGCCCCACCGAAGCTCCCTCTCTTTCTGCCGTGACCCAAGGCTCCACTCGGATTGGTTACCGCATCTCGCACATGGGTTGCTCACGTTGCCCAGAGTGCGCGAACGAGGACGCAAGAGTCGGGAATGAGTATAGCCATGCAACTGTAACTGAATACTCAGCGCAACGACTATACCCCATTGCAATCCAACGCAGAATCACTCTTGCCAACAAGTGCTACTTTGGACTGAGTAGGCAATTCAGGAGTAAAGTCCTCTCTCGACGTACGAAAACCACGCTCTATAAGTCACTCATCATGTCCGTGCTGGTATATGGCGCAGAAGCATGGACAATGACAACATCCGATGAGGCGGCTCTTGGAGTGTTTGAGAGGAAGATTTTGCGGAAGATTTATGGGCCTTTACGCGTTGGCGACGGCGAGTACCGCAGACGATGGAACGATGAGCTGTATGAGCTTTACAACGATATGGACATAGTGCGGCTCCGCTGGCTTGGTCATGTCGTTCGAATGGACACCGACGCTCCAGCTCTGAAAGTATTCAACTCGGAACCCGCTGGTGGTAGCAGAGGAAGAGGGAGGCCCCCACTGCCGTTGAAAGATCAGGTGGAGAAGGACTTGGCTTCACTTGGCGTCAGTTGGCACAGAGGAGAAACGACTGGCGTGCTTTGCTGAACTCGGCCAAAATCGCTTAGGCGGTTACAGCGCCAAAAAAGAAGAAGAAGAAGACATTTTTATTAAATAATGTCAAGTTTGATCATCCGTTTATGTAATTTTTACTTTCATTGCATGTTTATGCAAAAGAATAAGGTATAAGTTCCTTGTTAATTGTGTGAAATAGCCAGAACTACCGCAATGATGTGAAGTCGATGTTTATCGAAAGCATGCTGTGAAACATACAAACACATATCTAAATGTTGTGCACAAATTTGCTTTAAAAGAACAAGCTTGAAATTGACTTATTATTTGAGCATTTATATATGTAAATCATTCCAATTATAAAATTGTGGTGTAGCCTTATTCGAATTGTAATACGCATTTAATTCATCCTCCGATTCAAATGGATCGCTCTTTGTAAATTTCAATTGGAGATCATTCAATATTATCAAAATCGCGCTCTGCCAACTTAATTTTTACATATTTCGCCTTTTTTTCCTTAATTTAATAAAATACTTCTTCCTAGTTACGACTTAATTGCAGCTGCAACCGAAACTAAATTTTAAGTTGGTACTTAGCCAGAAAAGTCGAAACTAAGGCGACTATGAATATCTTTAGTTGTAACTGATGTCACGTACACCTGTGTTTTTGGCTCCTCAGGGTTTCCCTGGCTAGCTCAGTTTAAGATGGGCAGTGGTCCTCAACCCTACCACCAAGGAGCCAGACGGACACACATTTATTCCTCCTCTTCATCCACCTATTTTTTTTTTCCACACACTCTTCAACCGCAGGAAGCCCGCCCTACCAAGGACCGCTCGCTTCATTATAGCCTACCCTAATGGTCCCCCTCTTGCCATGCTCCACACCCCTCACTTACCTCTTCGTCATACCACCTTCACTTCCCGCCAACTAAGCAAATTATCTCATCATTTTTTTTTTTTTTACACATTAACATCAAAATATATTCAAATAATAATAATTTTTATAATAAAACATGCTTATACTGAACGCTTAATATACACAAATCTTATTCTTCGTATACTCCTTAGTTGGACCTAAACAGCCTACCGAGTAGATTTTTATATCACACAAAAAGACTGTGTATTCGAATTAAAAAAAAAAAAGGTTAGGGGGAAGAATCCTACCTAATAGAGCTCTGTTAGTTGGTTTTACCCCTACCTATGTATTCACATATATAAGTATGCAAATCGCAGTATAATTTTAAATCGCTACTTTAAACCTTCCCAATCGGTAGATCTGCTTTATACATTCAAGGGAAAATTACATAAACGCTAATGATACAAAAAAAATCATCCATATATGACAGTTTTCTTTTACTCGTTTTGGCCAGAAAAATAATTCCAAAACTGAACCACCCTAATGTCGTTTAACTAGCAACAATGCCCACACGCACGAACTATAAAATTAGCCGTCCCAAAACCCGGGCGCTACAAACATAAAGCTTTGTCACAAAAGCTTTTGCTTATTCTTAATAGAGTACAGTAGGGGGGTGAAAAAACTCCCTTATCCAAGAAACTCTCAAATATTTAAAATTTAAAAATTTACTTTTTTTTTTTTTGCGTGTGTGCATGTACGTGCGTGTATAAAAATTTCAACGTAATGCTCTAGAACAAAAAAAAATGCTTAACAAAAAAAAAACGCTTATTATATAAAAAAAAACGTGTAACACTTAAATAGATATATATATATAAAATCTTGAATCCAATTGTTTCACGTCCCTCGCCTTAATAAAAATGCATATGTGGGGAACTTGAAAAGGTATCACGGTTCCTGGATAAAAATAG
This sequence comes from Rhagoletis pomonella, assembly GCF_013731165.1. Lineage (NCBI taxonomy): Eukaryota > Metazoa > Arthropoda > Insecta > Diptera > Tephritidae > Rhagoletis > Rhagoletis pomonella. The sequence goes on along the minus strand of NW_023458556.1, from coordinate 88,264,686 downwards.
CGTATGCTCGCACTTACGGTACCGCCAAAAAAAAAAGACGGGGTTGTTCGGGCCACCGGCCGACTGGGTATAATAAAAGTTCCGCAATTTCTCCTTAGGTTGTATACTAAAACTGGCAGGTGTACATGTGCATACGTGAAGTTGAACTTCTGCCAAATCCGGCACCACGTGTCTCCGCTACCTTCCTTTCCAGCCTTCCGTAACAATTATCCTGCCTTTCTGCTGCAATTTGGGTCCTTTGCCCATATAAACTTAAAGAATCTCGGATTTTTTTCACAAGACTTCGACACTACCTTATAACATTAAAACTGTATAATAAAACTACAGCACGCGCGGAGGCAGTTGTTTGCCGTGACGATACGTTTTGGTAATCCTCTCGCGCTATCTACGGCCAGGCCCTTTTATGCCTTTTTCTCCTAACGTTATCGTCTACTCTCTATTTCCGCTAATCGTTAACGAATAGTGCCAGGCAACTTTTTGTTGCTATAGTCCCCATTTTCCAGTATAAATGTAGTAAAAAGATTTCGTCCGGCAACCCTGCAAAAGCTCTTTTTTCGTCGAGTTTTACTCGTCGTTGTGTGGGATATTGTTTTTGACATTTGCAACAGGTAAACATGAGCCAGAAATCAAAACAAAATAGTAAACCGAAATGGTTTGTGCAATTATTTTATTTAATAAAGAAAACATAAGACATCTTATGCGTGCGTGTTCAGGGCAGGAGAGATACCCTTGAATATCGCTGCATCTCTTGCGGTATGGGATGATGTTGCTGCCGGTATCTGGCGCATACAAGGCTGAATGTGCCTTGTTGTGGGACTATACGAGCGGTCCATCAAAGGTGCGGTTTTCTTTTAACAAAACTATTATTTATTAGCAAATTCCATGGCTGCGATTCATTGTTTTTGGTAAGAAGCGACAGAGGGAGTTTTCCTGATCACCCCCATATAGATTTTACCATGTCGAATTTTATAGTAAAGATTCACGTATTTGTTATGTTCACATTAGTGTGTATCAAAAAAACGCAGAGAAGTACGAACTGATGCAATGGATCGAAGAGCCGTGATTTGGTTTCTTATGGGTTGTTTTAACCCATCATTAAAAGTGCATAATTTATAATGAAAAAAGATAAACGTTCTATTAGGCGAACTTTGAATCCTCCAACGCTCTTATATCGACAAGCTTGAAACTACACGCGCTAAGACCTATCGTTTGTGATCAAGAAAACTTCCTCTACTTCGCCGACCTAACATTTCTCTCTTGCTAGTGCACGTTTGAGCCTTTCCACTTTCAGTCGTCTCCAGCGCTATGACTATGTCAGCCCAACGCGGGGAACGCCCACCCCTGACACTGATACCATATTCTGACCGACATCGAAAACATTTTTTCGTTGCTAAAACTGGTTTTCGACCTAAAACATGTGTTTTCGTCCATGTAAAATCTGTCAAATGAAAACCAGTTTTCGCTGAAAACTATTTGAAAACTCACGTTCCACTGATTCCAATCAGTGTCTTCACTAGTTTTTTTCGATTATTTATCGAAGTGGTTGCTAATGAAAAGAAAATGTGAGAAAAGCATTTTGGTTTTGTTTCTGTGTAGCAAAACTGCAATCAGAGGATGTAAGAAATGTCAACGTAAACACTAACAGCCGGTGTGAACAGCCTTCAGCCCACAATTCCAAAACTCGATTTCAAAGTGTTTTCGTTGTCGGTTAGAACATGGTATTGGGATAGTTTCGACTTAGTTGTGAACTAAATATGACTATGGGCCGGTTACTCAATGTCTGGTTAACACTAATCTGCGGTTAAACATCGTTATCGACGTTACCGACTCCCTGTTATATGCATGGAGTCGAAGACGTCGGTAACGATGTTTAACCGCAGATTAGTGTTAACCAGACATTGAGTAACCGGCCCTATGAGTACGCGCCATAGGCGCGTATTCATGGTCCAGCAACTAAGTCGAAACTAACAAAGTTGCAACTTAAATTTAAGTACCAACTTAAAATTTACATCTATTCATAGTCGCATTTCAGACTTCTACTAAGTAGTTTCGACTTAGTTTACGATATAGGAAAACGAGTGTGAAAATGTATCGAGTTTTCTTTACGATATTTTGTAAAAAATTTTAATTTAATGTAATTTTTTTTTCATTGCATGATTATGTAAAAGAATAAGGTATAATTTTCTTGTTAATTGTGTGAAATAGCCAGAACAACCGCAGTGATGTGAAGTCGATGTTTATCGAAAGCATGCTGTGAAACATACAAATAGTAGATATCTAAATGTTATGCACAAATTTACTTTCAAAGAACTAGCCTGAAACTGACTCATTATTTGAGAATTTATCTAAATTATTCCAATTATAAAATTGTGATGTAGCTTTATTCGAATTGTAATACGCATTTAATTTCATCTTCCGATTAAAATGGATCGATCTTTGTAAATTTTAATTGGAGATTATTCAATATTATCAAATTCACCCTCTACCAACTTAATTTTGACATATTTTGTCTGTTTTCCCTTAATTTGATAAAATACTTCTTCCTAGTTACGACTTAGTTGCAGCTGCAGCCGAAACTAAATTTTAAGTTGGTACTTAGCCAAAAAGTCGATGGTCGTGGCCATCGATAGTTTCGATAGTCGATAGTCGCAGCCATCGATAGTATCGATACTATCGAAAATGTCGTCACTATCGATAGTACTATCGATAGTTTTGATTAAAAAAATCCAAAAATTAGACATAGATACTTTTATTGAAAATGAGATCAGAATTGCTAAAATGTTTCCATATTTTTATTAAGGGAAAAAAGTTTATTAACGATTTTTGGCTTCAAGCAGTATCTGCGCTGTAAAATTATTTGCCCTGCTTTGCTAAATGTCCCTTCGAACTCACAAAATGAAAACAAAAACACAAACTCACAAAATGAACAAATCGTCATTTCGGCCAAAAAATCGTAAAATTTTTGTTTATTGTATTTTTTAACAAAATAAAAAATACAAACGAAATTACATACAATGAGTCGTATGCATTAAAACTAAGCAATTACGTTTTCTCAAAATTGCATACCTTTAACTTAAATTTATTTGAACAAATTGAGTAAAAGTTCTGAAATTTTAAGAAAAAGCATTTGCTTAGGTTTCATGCATACGGCCCAATAAATATGACCACACATTACAAAACCAAATGGAAACCACATTGCATATGGGCTAATAAAAGTGGATTTACAATTTTTAATGACAATTTAATATTACAATTTAAAACACAACTGCTTTTAAATATTTGAACTCCAATGGTTTGAAGTTTATGAAGATTTTGATCCAAGGGTCTTGGTACTCGGTGTTCGGTAATTTTTCCCAATGTATTTTGTTTGTGTAAAATTATTTTATTATCGGTGTACCGGTTGCCGAATTATCGTGAAGGAAGCTTGATAATTTGTCTGGTAGTTTGGTAAACTGCAGTCAGCTGTTCGATATTTATTCAATTTTAAATCCGCCCGATGCCGAAAGGCATAACGCATATGAGTAAGTAAAATTCCTTAAATTTTTTGTTACAATTTATTTTTTTTGTTTAGGGAAAATGCTACGAATCCGCTGTTGATAAACTTAAATTCAGGCTAAAAGTTAATTTTCGCTCGGTCGAATCTCTGATCTCCATTTCTTCCAATTCTCGTCGTAGCTTGCAAATACACAAGCGTCGCTCCAAGTCTGCTTCGCGCTAAGTCACCGGCATCGCTTTTGTCGGTTGCCGCCTGTACTTCATGTTGCTCACGACCGCCATTTTGTATGCCCGCAGCGTCACCGTTCTTTTCAGAAATGGCGACGTTTGTTACCTGAGTACAGTTGGTTGTTGTTGTTTTATTATTGTAGCGGCAGAACGGTTAATATCTCAGTCGTTGTCGTCAAGCTCCTCAGAAGGAAGCCCTAAGAAGCGTGCAACTACAATAGGGTCGGTCCACAGGGACAAAGGCGTTAGGGTTGTCGGGTTTTCGAGGCATACGAAGAGATGTTTCGAGTCATGGGGTGCCCGCATGCCGGACACTCATTTAGCACATCTGCGTCTAGTGGCTCAGGTATGAGTTTAGCCTGCTGCAGTATCCAGAGCGAAGTTGGTCTAATGTGGTTCTAGTCTCCCGAGGCAGATGAAGCTCCGAACAAACAGTACAGTTGGTCGCGCGTGCCTCTTCATCCACGCTGGTGTTTTCCCCTGGATTTTGAGCTACCGGAGCAGTACCCACTACACCTTCCAATAACGAACGTAGCTACGAAATTGTAGCTGTCTCAGCTGAATTCAACCCCCATGTCTATCAGGGCTGTTATTACGCCCTCTTTCGACGCTATATCGGTCCTCTTAAGTTGCGTTTTTCTTAGTTTCAGTCCACTTAAGTTGCTTTATTTTACTTAAGTTCTCAAGTTTTACAAATTTACTCCGGATATGATGTATTTTAGGTATTTTAAATTATTAAATGAATACTGTTCGGCCCATAACTTTTTTTTTTGGTTTTGGGTAGGATGGCTGGATTTCACCACCGCCAGGTTATTCCTCTGCTTTTAATGTATGTCTCTTTGTATGTTTTATTCTATTAATGTATCCAATCGTCGGTCCACTGATACACGATGGTAATACCACTGAGGCCAGAACCACGTTTAACAGTTTCTGCTTATATATGTATGGTACGTCTTATTCCTTTCAATTCTTTGTCAATTATATCAAACTAAAAAGTGTATTGTGATTTAATGGTCCACAGTAACCAGGTTATTCCTCTAACTGTTGCTTATGTGTCAGATTTTATTATTGAGATTAAAATTTAAATGGCTGGGAAATAAGTTCTAATTTTTCCAGGTTATTACTCCAATGGTAAATTATTGTGTTTTAATGGCAGGGAACTTGTAGCGCCAGCGGTGTTGCGTAAGGATGCGTATACGTTTGTTTTATACATGTGGCTGCAACAAAGTCCTCTTCGTGCTGAAAAAGAAATGCACATTTTTTTGCTGCGGTGCGAGTCTTGGCTAACCCTACGGTCCGATAATGCAGTTGTGAGCATGAGTGTGTGAATGTGTGGCATTTTCGAAAAGGAACTGTCAACGATGCATGAGCGGGTGAAGTATGAGTGACTAGGTAGTTTTTTGCCTGATCGTCCTTATAAAAGGCCCTGACGAAGGTCAACGGCACAATCAGTTAGTGGTAGTATTATTGGCAGTATCAAAGTGTGTGCGCGATTGTTGATTCGATGTGAGTGTAAAAAAAAATAAAAATATATATATATATAAAATAAAATAAGTGCCGTAAATGACCCTAGCGGTCCCTGGAAGACAACGTCAACTGAACGGACTCCTACATTTCCCGCACTCGTTTCACATCCCACACCTGGAACCCAAGGTGAGTCTAAACGCTTGTGCTTTATTAAATAGCCCATGTAACAAAAAAAATATATATATAAGATATGAATTCGAATATGAAAAAAAAATTGATAAGTGGTTTTGTACGACGTATTCCAGGTTGCCACGGGCATACCCACAAAGGACCTCGGCTGGTCGGCGGCAGGGGCCAGCAACATATGCCAACGTACGCAGAGCCTACGTATGAGGACCACAGCAACACAGCTCTCCGCAAACCTTATAGCATACTTTCCACACATGTACAAGTGTATCTCAAAAGAGAGGAAAGGTACACCAGCAGTACAGGTCGGTTAGCACCAACAATACCCACGACCAGCACCGGGGAGCACAGCAATCCCACGAACTAGCAACATCACCATATAGGATCCACTAACATCAACAGCGCACAGGTTCGGCAACCACCACATCGTGCAAAAGCGACGACTACTGCTGTGTGCAACATCAGCGACCAACGGCAGCATTCGTGGTCTCCAGACCGAACATCGCCCAGACCTGCTCAAAAGCATGAGTTCCTAACATCGGTGATGACAGCTATTAACAGCTGGTGGGTAGTTTATGTTAATAACAGAATCTCAAGCTGTAAGACCATCACAAATACATACGCATAATACATAAGTACGGATACAGAGCTTTGTGCAGTCGAGAGAGAAAGACAGGAGAGTTGAGACTTTTGGAGATCTGCCGCAAATAGAATCTGGAAGATTGGAGAGCCCTAGCTGCGGAGAGGAACTAGGTACCTGAGGGAATCACCGATAACGCCGCGAGCGAAACTCGACGTCGGCATAATCAACGTCACCGTCGCCGTCCAACGCCACCGCAGCCGGAAGATTGGAGCAGCGAAGGAAATCTTTCCCCACGTGGCTAAGATTTTTCGTTGTTTAAAACAGGGGCATATGTACATATATTATTTTATGAGTTTTAGTTATGCGTACCTACATTAGTTTGATTCTTACTTTTTCGTTCGGTAGAATTTTTGATTAAGTATTTAAGTTCTGCATCCTTTAGGTTTTATTGGCAATTTTATCAACCTAAGTTTGATATTGACTTTTTGAGTTATTTTCAGCAATCCTGATAAGTTTATTAAATAATTTTGTTTTTCTCCACCTCCCACGCAGCTCGGCTTGCTTGAGTTCGCGATCAAATTTCGAAAATTTTGTTTTTTTCATAGCAATAGCATAAGCATAAGCAAACGTCAAGCTGTGAAGTTCTACTTATATTGTGCTCTGTTTTGTCTTTGTATTTTGCAATGTTTATTGTGCTAATTTCTGAGTAAAAGTTGCTATAAAAAGTGCCTACGAGCATCTTAGTGTGATAATAATCGAAGCTAAGTGAAAGTTTTGTGATTTTTGTGGTTTATATTAAATTTAATTAAATTTCACTAGCTTACATCTAATCTTGCCGAGTCATTTGTTGTTATCATTGTTGTTGTTATTCCTTTGAAGTTAACTGAGATCGTTTCTATTTTTGCACATTTCTTTTTGCTCTTTTTGTTTACTTCGTTTAGTATTTCTTGTCACAGCTGTTTGCGCTGCGTTTATTAAGTGTCACAATACAGTGATACTCAAACTGTTCGCTACATATATTTTTAAGCTAAATACATCAGCTCCTAAATTGTTGTGTGTGTTGTGTTAAACTTATTTTGCTTGTCTTTTTATTAACATAAGTGTTATTAAATCTTTCAATATGAAGTGTGATCTTGATAACTGCCAAATTAAAAGCGAATCTGAACGCTACTTATCGTGCTGGCTCTGTGATGGTATTTGCCATCTAAAATGTGCTGGTTTGACAGGAAGAATTCTGGACGCTATTAATGATGGCAAAGGTCTTCGCTGGTCTTGCTTAAAGTGCAGGTCAACCGAAGTTGATCTCTTTAAGTTGTTTAGGCAAACCAGAAATGGGTTTTCTGAGGTAGGGAGAGAGTTGTCGGTACTGACTGAAAAATTTAAACATTATGAAAATGTATTTAAATCTTTTAAATGCTTAGATACCGTACAATCTATGAAGGACATTCATGTGTCAAAACGTAAGCGTCTTCATAGTCCGCCTAATGAAAGGACCGTTCCACGTCAGAACAATCTTCCGATTGACTTAATTAATCTTTTTTCTCCATGTCCACAGACAACGGAGTTATCTTCCTCAAAAGAACAAGAAGAAGAAGTTGTGGCACCGCCATCTAATCTTCCAACGCTTACTCTACCCTCAATTAGTAACTCAGTTACTCAACCCAGTCCGCCGGTAATCGAGTCTAATACTAGGAGACTGGTTGTGGTTCCCCCAAAGAAGTCTATATTTGTATCTAGATTTTCGAGGGATACTTCCGAGTACGACATAAAGTTTTACATCTCGTCCAAAGTTAAAACTGTTAACTTAAGTATCACAAAATTTAATTTTAAATATGAAAGAAATATTTCTTCATTTGAAATAGACGTAAATTTAGAAAATTTTGACATGCTGCTTAGTAGTTCTTTTTGGCCCTCCGGAGCTTTCGTTCGTGAATTTGAGTATAGGCCCAACAAAAATAATAATTTAGCAAATATTCCCCGTCAGAATACAGAACCAAAAAACTGATTACTAAATCTGCTTTAAGTATTTATTATCAAAACGTAAGAGGCATAAATACTAAATTAACGAATTTATATCTTAATGGCCTTGAATGCAATTATAATATAATTTCTTTGACTGAAACTTGGTCAAACCTCACACTTTTAATTCAGAGATTCTTTCAAATAATTATCATATCTACAGAAAAGATCGGGAGGACAGAGGCGGCGGTGGCGTACTCTTTGCCGTAGACTCTTCAATACCATCTGAAGAAGTTAGTCTTCCACACATTGAATCTGCAGAATTCAAATGCATTCGTGTTCAGGTTGGAAGGGGGTTTACTTACTTAGCTCTATGCTATATTCCACCCCGATCTGACTTATCAGTGTATTCACAACACGTATCTTTACTGAAATCAATTAATTCAATGATTAAACCCTCTGATTCATTGATTGTGTTGGGTGACTTTAATTTACCAAATGTATCATGGAACATCATTGACAATGATGAATATTGTACCTTTCTCGTCTAGCGCGTGCAATAAGTTTGGCAAAGTATTAGATCTTGTTTATGTTGATGATGCATCTAAGTCGGCTGTAAATAAATGTGACCCACTAGTTTTGCCCGAAGATGTCTACCACCCTGCTATTGAGATATCTTACGAAATTATAAACGATGGTCAAAATTGCGATGTCCAAACATACGAACCAAATATTCGCTTTGATTTTTCGAAAGCCAACTTTAAAAAACTGAATAAAGAATTGTCTAAATTGTCGTGGCCTATATACAAAGAAAAAGTTGAGCAAAGCGTTGCACATTTTAATTGTACTGTACATAGATTATTTGAAATGTATGTGCCTAAACGCATGTGTGTTCCTGAAGAACAAACACAGTTATGGTTCACTAAAGAACTGAGAAACTTGAAAACAGAAAGTCACGTTATTTTAGATTACACAAAAAAACCGGCTTTCACTCATACAATGTAAAATACTCACTTTTGCGTCACAAGTTCTTTGAATTAAACAAAAAGTGTTATAAAGATTACTTGTGTAAAATCAAACGACGTATAATATATAACCCCAAATCATTTTATGATTTCGTAAACTCCAAGCGAAATGTATCAAAATACCGTCTCTGGTGATAATCAAACAATTTGTAACATGTTCGCTCAGTTTTTTAAATCCAATTATTCCACTAACTCCCAAGCGTACTTTGACTATCCTTTTAAACTAAGTCCAATTAACTCCATACATAACCCTATAATATCTCCCGATGATGCTTTAGTTTACCTGAAGTCCTTAAAGCAGTCTTTTAGTTATGGTCCTGACCAGATCCCCACTTGTTTTCTTAGAAATTGTGCTGATTATCTCTATGAGCCGTTAACAGCCTTATTTAATTTGTCTCTTAAAGAGGGGGTTTTTCCAACTGTATGGAAGGAATCGTTCATAACCCCCTTACATAAAAGCGGTAGCAGGTCTTCAGTGGAGAACTACCGGGGCATAGCTAAGCTTTCTGCAATTCCTAAATTATTTGAAGCAATTATAACAAATCGGTTGACGCATTCTATCACTTCAAGCATTTCATACAGTCAACATGGATATTGCAAAGGCAAATCAACTTCTACAAATTTACTTGAATTAACGTCCTATATCTCAAAAGCATTTAGTGAGAGCAAAACTGTTGATGTTATATATACTGATTTCAGTAAAGCATTTGACAAAGTGTGCCACTCGTTGCTCATCTATAAACTTGATCTTCTTGTACTTCCACCTAATTTTCTACGTTGGATCTCTTCATACCTCTATGATAGATCACAAAGGGTATTGTTTAAAAATACTATCTCTGACGTCATTGATGTTACTTCAGGAGTCCCTCAGGGTAGCCACCTAGGCCCGATTCTGTTCTTGCTTTTTATAAACGATATTTCTACAGATATAAAATTCTCCAAAATTTTAATGTATGCAGATGATGTGAAACTTTATAAATCGTACGTTTCAATTAAAGAAAGGTCTTTGCTACAATCAGACTTAAACAGTACGGATTACTGGTGTAAAGTAAATCTTATGCCTCTAAGGGCCGTTTGCACCATGTCTAGTTAATTCTAACTCCCAGTTAAACATCTTTATCGACGTTATCGACACCCATCATATAACATGTGATCGATAAAGCAGTTAACGTGCTTAACTGAAGGATGTACCTCCAGTTAGCGTTAACTAGACATGGTGCAAACGGCCCTCAATCTTAAGAAATGTAAAGTATCCTTCTCGCGAAGAGCTGTTCTGCCAGTTTCTTATATAATAGGTAACCATAACCTGGAACAGGTATACAATTTTGTGGACCTTGGTATCACAATGGATCCTAAGCTTAATTTTAATCTTCACATTAGTGTGACAGTCAACAAGGCTAAAGGTGTACTTGCATTTGTGAAACGATGGTCAAAAAAATTTAGTGACCCTTATATCACTAAAACCCTGTTTACAACATTAGTTAGGCCGATTCTGGAATACGGCTCGGTGGTTTGGAATCCAGGGTATCAAATTTACTCAGACAAGATAGAATCAATTCAAAAACAATTCCTACTTTTTGCTTTAAGAAATTTCCGATGGGATTCTCAATATAGTCTTCCACCTTATACGAGTCGCTTAAAACTTATTAACCTTCCTACACTTGCCAGTCGCAGGGAAATGCTTGGTATAATTTTTATGGTTAAATTACTGACAGGCTCAATTTCAAGTCCGTCTCTTCTGGCTGATGTAAGCTTTAATGTTCCCTCACGCGTATCAAGACACTTTTGTCCCATATTTCTGAAAGCTTGTAAAACCAATTTTGAATTGCACGACCCACTCCGTTGCTTATGCCAGGATTTTAACTCTCATTCCAGCACGTTTGATATATCAGATCCGCTTTTCAGCATTAAGAAAGCGATACTCTCCTCTCTCAATAAGTGAATTATTGACGTAAATACATAAAATAAGCTGATGAATTTAGTTCTGTAGCTGAACAGTTGTAGATCTCGACACTTAACAAACTCCTGCCTCTCGTGACTCGGCACAAAAATTTAAAGTATTAGTTCCGTACGTCATGCGGACTGCGCCCCTCGTGCGGATGGGCGGGAATGGAGGGTAAAAACCGTTGGGATATTATTAATATTCACACTTTTTTTAGTCGCGCCGAGACTTTTTTGTTGCACTTTTTGCGTAATTGCCACTAATTTAATAGTTTTTTATGGTTTTTTGAAGACGTCTTTAAAAAAAAAAAAGGAAATGGAGTTATAAGTTCGCGGTTTAATAGTTTTCTTGTGTCACTAATATAAGTGGTATAGTAGCAGCGCTACTAATTCACACATTTTTTTATTAATTGTCTTGCTGCGACCGTCCATTCATGTGTTCACATTTGAGTCTGACCCGCTCGATGCCCCCAAACGCGAGCGAGTGATCGAACTGTCAAACTCAGAAAAACTCCATACGGTCGGGATAGGCATATGTATGTATGTATGGATATATATTAGTAGGTATTTCGATTCTCTTCCCACACAGGTTCTCAACGGCATGCTGGTACCAACATCGTCGGAGTGAACAGGTGAGTGAAATTTAAGTTCCTTACGTCGGAGTAAGTTTTGCATACCTATGTACATGCATCCATACACCTAATTGAGCACATGCTCAGTTGCATACATTGAATAATTTACATTACTGAAAATTCGTTTGCATATTAGGGTGTATATGAATTTACTATTTTATTTCTTTTTTTTTTATTTTTTGAGCCTGTTTTTTTTGTTATTCAATTTAATGAACTTGAATATTTAATATTTTTCTTGGTTCTTTTCGTGTTTAAATTCACGATTAAATTGAATTTTCAAATGGTTAATTTAATATTGTGAGAGCACATCTTGCCGCTATATTTGGTATTGGATTTGGTTCGGGAAATAATAAAAGTTTTTTTGGTTGTAAATATATCCACATAATAAAAGCGTTAGTTTTAGTAAGTAGTTTTTTGTAGCAGCGTTTATCATTCGTATATATATATACATAAAGTTCTGTAATAAACTATGTATTTTTATGGCTGAAGGGCATAAAGAGGGGTAATTATGGAGTGCTAGATTCCTTTTTCTTTGGTGTGGGTGTTGTACTTGTGCAATAGAGGAGAAGTGGGAGTGAGACGAAATGTAGGACGGACCTATACTGATTACTAGACATACGAACTCAAGTCAGAACAAGGGGGCGCAGCTAAGGAACAGGAGTCACAGCAGGGCCCAAGGCTCCGTGAGGACGGCACGGAGAAGGGGAGGGCAGACTCCACCTGACTCGGACTGGCTCTAGCGCTGTCTTTTCTCTTACGCTTCTTGCTTTACTTTTCTCGCTTTTACATTGTTTTGTACTTTTTTTGTTTGTGTATCCAAGGGAAAGGCCGGTAGGAGAGACCCCCCCAACCGACGAGCTAGCACGGGAACGCAAGCATGCCTGCATGCCACCTGGCCCTACTCCCCCAGCATATGGTTACATAACAATGGCGCCCAACGCAATAGCCCACTAATGTTTATCTTCCAATCTGCTTGTAGCTATCAGTTTTATATTTTTCGGTTTAGATCTTCTCTCTTACCTTTTCTTACTTCCTTATATTTCTCTCTTCGGACGGTTTTAGGGTCATGAAAGCAACATCGGTTAGGATATACCAAAATTGATAAGTGCTCGATTGACAACGTGGGGGGGGGGGGGGTGACTAATGCAACTTCAGGGTGCCTTTCCGAAGCTTCCACACATCTGAAAGTAGTACCTGTAGTGCAATTCACTAACTTTTAACGATAAGATTTGTCGAGATCTAATATAACGATTTTTGTGGTTTGCAGTAACGATTGTGTTATTCGGTAACTCTTTTTAACGACACTAAACAGCTGACATTTTCTTTTTATTTCAATAAAAGAAAGGTGGCATCTCAGCTTAACGAAACGTCAAAAAAGCGAAAAGCACAAAGAATAATGACGAAAAACAAGTTAGTTTTCTGAATATTTTAATATACTTTTACAAAAAGTAAGTAAAATAAAACGTTTATTTATTTTGTATTATTAGACATATAGAATGGCTTCGTCAGTACCCAGTGTTCAAAAGAGAAGCCGGACCACAGCAGAACAACTAAGTCGCATGGTGGACTTTTTGACGGAAACGTCGGGATTGGCAGGATCAAGGTTCCAGAAGGTTCATGGCAAATCGGACTGCGACAAGAAGTGGAGTGAACTAGCGTCAATGCTGAATAGCCTTGGTGGTTCGGTGAAGAACGTCGACCAATGGCGCACAGTAGGTAAAAGTTGTTTAGTAATTTAATACCACGTTTAAAATTTTGTTTGGTGCGTGATAGAAAACGAAAGCAGGCAATGACGGGAAACAATCTCATTAATGAAGAGCCACCCACTGAGCTTGAGAGGCGTGTGATTGCCCTTGTCGGTAACGACTATGTGAAGGGCCATGAAACTGTTGCTGAAAGTGTGCCAGTGGAAGAGGTAAAAAGAAAATAAATCGTTATGATTGAAAGTGTCATCATCGAGATGCCATCTATTTCCCACGAAGTGAGCATTGAGATGTGCACATCGACTCCTGTAACTCCTGCAGGAAAAACGCCTCGTAGAGGAGCAAAAAGAAGGCGTGTGGACGGTGGTACCGAGGCCCAAAAAACATTTTTGGAAATTGCTCAGACCCAAGCAAATGCCTTAAAAGTAATTTACATATTTGTAACCTTACACATTAAAATATTATGACATAATTTTTTCGGTTCTTTTTCAACAGATGCTAGCAGAGTCGTGTGCAGCGAATGTACAAATAGCAAGTAGACAAGCAGATGCTTTGAAGGTAATTTTTTATACATACTAAAAAAATAGTATTACATTCGTATGCTCTTTCAACAGGTGTTAGCTGAAACAAGTACGGCGAGTGTGCAGGTAGCGAAATCGTTGGCCGAAGCTATGACCACAATGGGGGAAGGTTTAAAGGCATGTGCGGATGCCTTTAATAACTTAACAAACGCTATCTACCGCATGTAAATATTGTGTAAATATGTAGTTTTTGAAGTAATTTTTTGTTTTAATATTTATGGTAGTTTTAAGCGCTTTAAATGTAAGTTGAAGTTCTTTTTTGTTTTTATATTTATGTTAGAGTTAAGTTTTCATTTGATAAAGCATCAAGTTCCTTTTGTTTTGTATTTATGTTAGAGTTAAGTTTCGACATAGCATGAAGTTAACTTTTTACATTTAGAATAACTGTTTAAGATATTCGAAGAAGAATTTTTACATATTTGAATTGATCTTTATTTGTTTTTAATAAGCGAGTTATTTGAAGTTGTGTTGATTTTCATATGAATTCAATGTTTAAAAATTTAGTTGATAGAGAGGTATACGGTCTTACTGCATGTAAGATATACCACATATATTTCTTATATACAATAAGTAATGAAATTTCATTTTGTTAATTCATGTTTTAATTTTGTGATGCGCCTGTAACTTGAACGTGCTTTTACGTGGTGTTTTAATCCACGCCATATCATATTATAGAAACTGATCTGTGATTACATACTGCGATCTGTCTTTTGATGGACCCTATATTCAATGAATATTTACATATATAATACTAGACTTTAAAAAAATGTACTCAAATTAAAGACAAAATAAGACTGAAGTTATTGATACAAGAGTTTTTATTTACATAAAAATGTTTAGTAAAATGCCAAAATAATTTTATTGTATTCCTTCTGAATTTTTATTTATCAACGTTTTATTCATGTAAAATAATTTGCAATTAGCCGGTCTTGGACGCGTTTTGCTGTTGAAGATTCTTGATTTACATTACTGCTATGTGTCCTTGGCTCTAGGAACTCAGTCTCGGGATCGTATGTTTGGTCACCCAATCGCAAGTTATGCAACACTGTGCATGCATTTACTACTTTTCCAGTAAATCCAGGATCATACAAAAGAGTCCTTTGCTGAGATAAGCATCGCCAAGTTCCTTTGAGAACGCCAAAAAGTCTCTCGACTGGGTTTCGAGTTTTGCATAATGCCTCATTGTAGCGGAATTTAGGACTCCCTTCTGGTTGGTTTGGTAGAGGAGTCATCAACCACGGCTCCAAAGGATATCCTGAATCACCTGCAAATATATATTCGAAATTTTCAATTAAATTGATTTTAATAAATAAGTTTCAGTGGATTTAAAAAGTTACCAATCAAAAACCTGTTATGGTTTCCATTTTCAAAACTTCGCTGCATAACTCTCCGGACTGCAGAGGAGCTCCAAATAACTGAATCGTGTCGCGCTCCTGGGTATTTAGCATTGACAGCCAAAATCTTTAGATTTGGATCACATATCTATATTTGTATAAAATAAAATTAATTCTCAGTAGTTTAACCCTTGAGCAAATTTTACTCTTACTATTTGCACGTTGATAGAATGGTATCCATTGTGGTTGACATACGCTTCTTCATGATGTTTTGGGCTCATGATTGACACATGAGTGCAATCGATAGCCCCAATAGTACCTCCTACAAATGGTGCGGATGCTGAGGCGAAAATTTCTTTTGCAGCTTGCCGCTCTATTTGGGTCATTGGAAACCTAACCTTATTTATTGCATCCGTTACGCGATGTATACAGCGACTTACGGACGACTGGCTCATGGATATCCCCCATTGCTCTCCGACGGGACGTTGATAACAGCCAGTTGCGAAGAATCGCAAGGCAGTTAGAACCTTTAAGACTTACAAAAGCATTTAAAATTGAAAAATACTTGTAAATTACATTATTTACCTGTTTCTCTGTCGTTATCGCAGTTATTCTTCGACCCCTTAATTCGCTATCAAGCTGGGAGACAATATCTTCAACCAAGTCTGGGGTTAATCGGTAAAGGTTACGAAACTCAGTTGCAGTCAAGTGGAAAGGGTTGTCCACTTCCCGAAGCAAATGTCTATCCACTGATGAAGGGCTTATTATCTCCTCATCTTGGGATAAAGCGTATGCCAAATACTCAAATGCCATTTTTAACAAAAAGTTTTTCTTTTATATATTACTTAAGTAAATTCGCGATCTATATTATTTTATTTTAACACAAATGAAATATCAAATTTTCTTTTGTCGATGCCGCTAACAACTTCAAAATATTCGTCGTTTACTTAACGAGTAATCGAGTAGTTAACGACAACAGCTGATCAAGCGATAGCGAATATCGTTAAAATATGTTTAGCGAATTGTCAAATCGTTAAAATCGTCGTTAAGTTTTCTTAACTATTCGATAATCGTTAAAATATAATGGCGAATTCCACTACTGAAGTCTGCATTGTCACAAATAGCATTTATGTTGTTTTTGTTTACGTTTTGAGGGTATCTTCGCAAGCTACCGTGTGTGAAGTTAAACACCGCGCTCACGTGAGGTTTGTAGTATGGATTTTGAGGGGGTAGCTTACAGGGTATCAGGGGTAGTGCGGCTACCACTTCTAGGGCGTAGGCTCTGACTGTAGACGTGCCACATTTAGTCATAGCAAAAACAAAGCTGGGGGTTTTAGTTGACAATTGACGTCGGACGATAGACATTTCGGCAAACACTCCCACAATGACCTCGCCAAGGCAACACCCGAACACACCAAAACACATACTCGTAGATACGTTTACAAAACAAAAATAAAGAATCGAAGTTTGATAGGTTTACATGTATATGCATACACTGTCACAGGAATAAATTGCGAAACAAATCTAAAACTAGCATCTGAAGTCTCATTTTATTTTATTATATCTTTTTTTTCTAATTTTTATATTACATTCCATTTTATATTGAATTCCACGTATTTCTGTTATTCTAAGATTTGTATTATATATTAATATAATCTTTTATTCACTTTATAAAGTTAACCTTTACGTTGAAGTTTTTGAATTTCTGTTGATGTCTTTTTTTGCGATTTTTTTTGTATGTTTTTATAATTTTCTTATTTAGTTTGTTTTATTTTTATATTTTTTTTTTGGAATTTTTTGTGAATTGAATTTTGAATTACTTTTCTTTCTCCTTATAACTACATACATATACCGCGAGTGATTGAATTTTTGAAACTGCGGAATCTTGAACGAAAGCTTGAGAGAGTGAACTTTGGCAGTTATTGTCTTAGGGTGAATGGAGGAAGCTGAAGGTGAGCGTGAAGAGAGAATAGTAAGTGGTCTGGGTCTGCTTAATTCGAACCGTAGGGTTACCCGTAGTGGTTCTATGGCACTAGAAAACCAAGTGGTTGGGCCGCTCTTCACTCAGATTGACACCGGTATTGTACACCCAGTGGACTTCGTGCCCACTGACTACCTCAACAGGTGCGCAGCAAGGGTATTTGGGAATATTGGCCAAGACGCGTTACGCCAGCCGACGATTAGGTTCATCAACCAGGTTGAGATAAACACTTCTCATCACAGTTTAAGCTTCACACGCAAGCTCGCGGAATTATTGCAAATGTCCGACGGGGATGAGGAGAGAACGCCGCCAAGCGACACGGGAGCTGCCGGTTCCAAAGCGCAGGGTGGTGGACCAAGTTCATATGGAGTTAATATCGAGCAGCTGAGCCGACTTATGGCTATGATGGCGCATCACAGCGACATGTTCGCAGAATGCGTTAACGTGGTCCATCATATGCGCGACAATGTAGCGAGCCTCAACAACCGTGTGGCTGCGGTAGAAACTTCAGCCCAAGGAGCAACCCGCCGACCAACAATGGCATCTACTCCAGATGCACCGAATAGGCGTGATGAAGAAGGCGGTGCCCTGGGGGAGGTTATTCAGGTTCGCGGAATGAAGCTAAACGTTGGAAGAAAGAAGACCTTGAAAAATGGTACGTTAAATTCGACGGGTCAGGCAAGGGAATTACGGTAGAGAGTTTTCTATTCCACCTCGAAAAACTAAGGGAACAATATGACATTTCTTTCTTTCAATTGTTTACTGATTTCCACTGTCTGGTCTCCGGTACCGCCCTGAAGTGGTACTGGCAACTTCTTGAGGACAACGCAGAAGATCCTAACTTCGGCTACTTCGAGTTGAAAGCCGAGTTGTTAAGCCATTTCAGGACGGCGGAGTCAGACTACGAAATTATCAGGGAGATAATGGAAAGAAAGCAAATACCACAAGAAAGCTTTGACGATTTTTACGGGGATGTACATAACCTGACCTTCCGACTCAGGAAGAAGATTCCTGAAAAGGTACTGGTTGGCATAATCAGGGGTAACCTGAGGTCATATATAGCCAATCTAACATTTGCATCTAAGATCGAGACTTTAGCCGAATTGAAGAGTGAGTGTAGAAGAGCTGAAAAGCTAATAAAAGAGAATAAGAATAGGTCAAAAGTAGTAAACGAACTTGAATTTACTGAATTCCTACCCGTTGAAAAGATAGAAGAAATAGGCAAGACCCCGCGAAATAGGTCTCAACAAGCCACTCCCGCCAACCAAAATGTGTCCTCGTCCAGTCATCCCAATGTCCCAAAGTCCACTATTAGTTCGTTTTGTACGTCCCCATTCCATTTAATGTTATGTTTCTCCTGTGGCATGCCTGTTGATCACTTTACCAAGAACCCTTCGGAAGCTCTAAAAGAAAATAAATGTAAGTCTGCGTTTCACAATATGATTTGTTTTTCATGTGGAAGTGATGCGTCTTTTTGTGTATTTAAACCAGATAAGGGAAACCTGAGGCTGGCGGAGATTACCGGCGAATCTCGCCAGGAACAGAGGGACCCGGAAAATCCACAATAAAAATTTTAAAAAGAGAAAAGTCAGCAATAATAGGAGGGAATTGTTTGGGAAAAAAATTAATGGAGCAGCCACAAAATACGATACTAAAGGTTTACATCAGAGGAAAGTTGAATACGAGGAAGCAAGAAGAAGGATATTTTGTGAGGAGTTGATTAATAGAAAAAAGAGCAGGAACTTTAGGAAAATTCAAGAAATGAGGGAAAAGAGGAAAACACTTAGAAGAATTCATAGCAAAATTATATCAACAATAGTAACGCTAAAAGGGGACAACAGGTTTTATGCGAAGACTGAGATAGGGGGAAAAGAAGTGCTTGTGCTTCTAGATTCAGGGGCAGGCGCAAGTTGTACGGGAAAAGATGCAGATGTCCTTCTCCGAGGCAAGGAAAACCTGATTATGCCAATCAGAGGACAGAACATACGGACGGCGAACGGGGGAGAAACGGCTGTGATAGGCGTCATCACGCTACCGGTCCAATGGGACAATATGACAAAAGACCTGGAGTTTTTAATTGTGCCCGGTCTACAACAGGAAGTTTACTTCGGAGTCGATTTTTGGCAAGCGTTTGGCCTAAAGGTTGTTAGTAGGGGATTAAGTGCAAACAGTGCCGTCGTGTCAGAGCTCGTACCCGCCGAAGATGACCTTTCGTTTGATGCATTACAACACACTCTCACAGCGGATCAAGCAATGGCATTGGAACGAGTCAAGGTTCAGTTCCCATCTTTTGCCATTTTGGGGTTAAGGAAAACAGATATGGAAGAACATATAATAGAAGTAACCGATGAAAATCTACTTGTAAAACAGAGGTTTTATCCCATATCTCCTGCCATACAGAAATTAATATACAGCGAGCTGGACAGGATGTTAGAGATGGGCGTAATAGAAGAAAGCAACTCCAGTTGGAGCTCTCCAGTGTCCTTAGTCGTCAAAGGTACAAAGAATAGGTTGTGTTTAGATGCGAGGAAAGTAAATGAGCGGACGATAAAGGACGCGTACCCTCTGGTACACATCGATAGCATTTGGAGCCGCCTGCAAAATACTCGATACATATCAGCCATAGATTTGAAGGATGCTTTTTAGCAAATCCCGCATGAAAAGAAGTCTAGGGAGAAAACTGCTTTCACCGTGCCCAGCAGGCCGCTATATCATTTCACAGTGATGCCATACGGCTTATGCAATGCTGCACAGCGAATGTGCAGGCTAATGGACAAGGTTATACCTGCCTCATTACGATAGTCAGTCTTTGTTTATTTAGACGATTTACTTGTGTGTTCTGTCGATTTTTCGTCTCATTTGTGTCTGTTAAAAAAGGTCGCTAAATGTCTTAGAGATGCCAAGTTAACCATTAATGTCGAAAAAAGAAAATTTTGTTTCAAAGAGGTCAGATACTTGGGCTTCGTGGTAGGCAATAGGTGTATTCGCACAGATGCCAATAAGGTGGCAGCCGTGAGAGATTTTCCAGAGCCACGTACTCCGAAGCAGCTAAGGTGGTTCCTGGGGATGGCAGGATGGTACCGTAGATTTATCCAGGCCTACGCGACAATTGCAGCGCCGCTGCACGACTACCTCTCTAAGGATAAGATAAAGAAGTTTACAATGACGGATGACGCCAGGTCGGCATTTGAATGTTTGAAACAGCGACAGCACCAGTTCTGACTCACCCAGACTTTACCCGACGATTTTACATTCAATGTGACGCATCGACCGACGGAGTAGGCGGGGTACTGTTTCAGCTTGACGACGAACACAACGAATGGCCCATAGCGTATATTTCGGCCAAGCTAAACAAGGCACAACGTAATCACAGCATAACGGAATTGGAGTGTTACGCAGCAGTGATAAGCATTAAAATATTTAGGCCTTACGTCGAAGGACTACCCTTTACGGTCATTACCGACCACGCGAGCTTAAAATGGTTGATGAACCAGAAAGATTTGTCTGGCCGGCTCGCAAGATGGAGCTTGAAATTGCAAGGGTACGACTTTGACATTCAACACCGCAAAGGATCGCAGAACACAGTGCCGGATGCTCTATCACGAGTGGACACGGCCGAAATTGATGTTAATAGCCGAATTGTAGATATCTGCTTAGACTCAGCTTGCTTCCAATCCGAGGAATATGAAGAACTTAAAAAGACGGTGACTGATAACTTGGACAAACTACCTGATCTCTTTGTTTCGGACGGTTACGTTTACAAACGGACGCAGTTCAATAGGGGGGACGATCTTCAGCAGGACCATACCTGGAAGCTCTGGGTACCGACAGAGCTTCGTGAGGGCCTGGTTGATTTGTCTCACGGTTCGCCATCTGCTGGACATGGCGGTGTTCATAAGACCCTAGCCAGAATCCGTGAGAAATACTACTGGCCAGGTATGGTGACCGATGTCCAAAGCTATATAGAACAATTCGATGTCTGTAAAGGAAGTAAAACCCTAAATTCGTTCCATAGACCACCAATTGGCAAGCAACATTTAACAGAGCGACCTTTTCAACGATTGTTTGTCGATTTTATGGGTCCATACCCACGTACGTCTGATGGTAATGTCTTTGTGTTTGTTTGTCTAGACCACTTCTCTAAGTTTGTGTTTTTAAAGGCGATGCGCAAAGCTACTTCAGCTGACGTGATAAAGTTTTTGGAAGAAGTTTTCCACATATTCGGGGTACCGAAGAATGTTCACTCTGATAATGGCAAACAATTTGCCTCAGAGGCATTCAAGTCCTTTCTAGAAGAGTATGGTACAAAGCATGTAGGTACCGCTTTTTACTCGCCACAGGGCAACGCCGCGGAGAGAGTGAACCGTTCGGTGCTACAGATTGTTAGGTCATACGTGAAGGGTAACCACAAAAACTGGGATAATTATATAAGCGATGCCGCATTCGCCCTTCGCAGCGCAGTACATACGTCCATCGGAAGCTCGCCATACTTCGCCACATTCGGTATGCCTATGCTGCAGCATGCTGCATCGTACGAGCTATACCGCAAACTAGGCGCTATTAAAGATGTTGAATGTGAGGTGCAGACTACTCCGGGCAGGCTGCAGCTGATTAGAAATAAAATAAGTGTGGAGCTGAAGTTAGCACACGAAAGAAGCGCAAAGGTGTATAACACAAGAAGCAGAGAAGTGAAGTTTCAAGTCGGACAAGTGGTATACCGCCGAAACTTCAAACAAAGTTCACAAGTCGATAGTTATAACGCGAAACTTGCAACAAAGCACTTGAAGTGCATTGTATTAAAAGTGATCGGTAACTCAATGTATGAATTGGGTGACATGAAGGGAAAAAGAATCGGGGTATACCACGCTAAGGATATGTTTGTAGGATAGGTCGAATGTCTTGGGATATATGTTTTATGTTGCATGTTATTTGTTTCTGATGACCAATGTCTATATATGTTTTTATGTTAGCCCCTAGGTATAAATTAACCCAGTGATTCTTACTTACGTACTTGACCCATATTTAATTATACTTAGTTTATGACTTGACTTTTTGCGATTATACATATACACATTTATTTATGTAATTATTTTTATGGTAAGTATTTTTTCTTAGTATTTATACATTTATTTTTATCTGTGATGTATTTATTGATTCAGTTATGTGTTATAGTTTTATCTATTCTGTGATTTTTTTTACTACTTGACCTGATATGATATATGCTGTGATATTTTTACGTATTTACTTATTTTATGTTATTTTATTTTATGTTATTTTATTTTATCTTATTGTTACTTCTTTTATTCATTTATTCGTTCATGCAGTTATTCACTAACTATACTAGCTGCTGTTTTAGGGCTCAAGTAGCTGTGATATAGATACAAGTAGCAAGTATGCACATATGTAGATGTAGCACGTGCCGTGTGACATAGCTTATAGATATATTCTTACGTACAAACACCCAGTGATAGACGGCGGGTTAGGGAGAGAGAGAGTTTTAAAAGCCCGGCTGTAGGGCGTGGGTCGAGGCCACACGTGCGGCGCAGGAGAAAAAGGAGCAAGCGCTGCGCTAAAAACTTTCTTTACGCACACGCTCCATAATGCGGGCACCATCGGCGGGAGCGAGCCTGTAGCGCCAGCGGTGTTGCGTAAAGATGCGTATACGTTTGTTTGTATACATGTGGCTACAACAAAGTCCTCATTGTGCTGAAAAAGAAATGCACATTTTTTTACAGCGGTGCGAGTCTTGGCTAACCCTACGGGTGAAGTATGAGTGACTAGGTAGTTTTTTTGCCTGATCGTCCTTATAAAAGGCCCTGACGAAGGCCAACGGCACAATCAGTTAGTGGCAGTATTATTGGCGGTTATATTGGCGGTATCAAAGTGTGTGCGCGATTATTGATTCGATGTGAGTGTAAAAAAAAAATAAAAAAAAATATATATATAATAAAATAAGTGCCGTAAATTACCCTAGCGGTCCCTGGAAGACAACGTCAACTGAACGGACTCCTACATTTCCCGCACTCGTTTCACATCCCACCCCTGGAACCCAAGGCGAGTCTAAACGCGTGTGCTTTATTAGCACATGTAACAAAAAACATATATATAAGATATGAATTCGAATATGAAAAAAAAATTGATAAGTGGTTTTGTACGACGTATTCCCAGTTGCCACGGGCATACCCACAAAGGACCTCGGCTGGTCGGCGGCAGAGGCAATCCGGGCCAGCAACATATGCCAACGTACGCATAGCCTACGTATGAGGACCACAGCAACACACCTCTCCACAAACCTTGTAGCATACTTGCCACCCATGTACAAGTGTATCTCAAAAGAGAGGAAAGGTACACCAGCAGTACAGGTCGGTTAGCACCAACAATACCCACGACCAGCACCGGGGAGCACAGCAATCCCACGAACTAGCAACATCACCATATAGGATCCACTAACATCAACAGCGCACAGGTTCGGCAACCACCACATCGTGCAACAGCGACGACTACAGCTGTGTGCAACATCAGCGACCAACGGCAGCATTCGTGGTCTCCAGACCGAACATCGCCCAGACCTGCTCAAAAGCATGAGTTCCTAACATCGGTGATGACAGCTATTAACAGCTGGTCGGTAGTGTATGTTAATAACAGAAGCTCAAGCTGTAAGACCATCACAAATACATACGCATAATACATAAGTACGGATACAGAGCTTTGTGCAGTCGTGAGAGAGAGACAGGAGAGTTGAGACTTTTGGAGATCTGTCGCAAATAGAATCTGGAAGATTGGAGAGCCCTAGCTGCGGAGAGGAAGTAGGTACCTGAGGGAATCACCGATAACGCCGCGAGCGAGACTCGAAGTCGTTGATTATGCCGACCACCGTCGCCGTCCAGTGCAGCCGGAAGATTGGGGCAGCGAAGGAAATCTTTCCCCACGTGGCTAAGATTTTTCGTTGTTTAAAACAGGGGCATATGTACATATATTATTTTAGGAGTTTTAGTTATGCGTACCTACATTAGTTTGAGTTTAGATTGATTCTTACCTTTTCGTTCGGTTGAATTTTTGATTAAGTATTTAAGTTCTGCATCCTTTACCTTTTATTGGCAATTTTATCGACCTAAGTTTGATATTCACTTTTTAAGTTGTTTTCAGTAATCCTGATAAGTTTCTTAAAGAATTTTGTTTTTCTCCACCTCCCACGCAGTTCGGATTGCTGGAGTTCGCGATCAAATTTCGAAAATTTAGTTTTTTTCACACTTTTTTTAGTCGCGCCGAGACTTTTTTGTTGCACTTTTTCCGTAATGGCCACTAATTAAATAGTTTTTTTTTATGGTTTTTTGAAGACGTCTTAAAAAAAAAGGAAATGGAGTTATAAGTTCGCGGTTTAATAGTTTTCTTGTGTCACTAATATAAGTGGTATAGTAGCAGAGCTACTAATTCACACATTTTTTTTATTGATTTTCTTGCTGCCACCGTCCATTCATGTGTTCACATTTGAGTCTGACCCGCTCGATGCGGTCGGGATAGGCATATGTATGTATGTATGGATATATATTAGTAGGTATTTCGATTCTCTTCCCACACAGGTTCTCAACGGCATGCTGGTACCAACATCGTCGGAGTGAACAGGTAAGTGAAATTTAAGTTCCTTACGTCGGAGTAAGTTTTGCATACCTATGTACATGCATCCATACACCTAATTGAGTACATGCTCAGTTGCATACATTGAATAATTTACATTACTGAAAATTCGTTTGCATATTAGGGTGTATATGAATTTACTATTTTATTTCTTTTTTTTATTTTTTGAGCCTGGTTTTTTTGTTATTGAATTTAATGGACTTGAATATTTAATATTTTTCTTGGTTCTTTTCGTGTTGAAATTCACGATTGAATTGAATTTTCAAATGGTTAATTTAATATTGTGAGAGCACATCTTGCCGCTATATTTGGTATTGGATTTGGTTCGGGAAATAATACAAGTTTTTTTGGTTGTAAATATATCCACATAATAATAGCGTTAGTATTAGTAAGTAGTTTTTTGTAGCAGCGTTTATCATTCGTATATATATATATACATAAAGTTCTGTAATAAAGCAATTGAAATATGAATTTTATGTATTTTTAAAGCTGAAGGGCATACAGAGGGGTAATTATGGAGTGCTAGATTCCTTTTTTTGGTGTGGGTGTTGCACTTGTGCAATAGAGAAGTGGGAGTGAGACGAAATGTAGTACGGACCTGCACTGATTACTAGACATACGAACTCAAGTCAGAACAAGGGGGCGCAGCTAAGGAACAGGAGTCACAGCAGCGCCCAAGGCTCCGTGTGGACGGCAAGGAGAAGGGGAGGGCAGACTCCTCCTGACTCGGACATACATAAAGTTCTGTAATAAAGCAATTGAAATATGAATTTTATGTATGTTTATAGCTGAAGGGCATAAAGAGGGGTAATTATGGAGTGCTAGATTCCTTTTTTTTGGTGTGGGTGTTGCACTTGTGCAATAGAGGAGAATTGGGAGTGAGATGAAATGTAGTACGGACCTATACTGATTACTAGACATACGAACTCAAGTCAGGACAAGGGGGCGCAGCTAAGGAACAGGAGTCACAGCATCGCCCAAGGCTCCGTGTGGACGGCAGACTCCACCTAACTCGGACTGGCTCTAGCGCTGTCTTTTCTCTTACGCTTCCTCCTTTACTTTTCTCGCTTTTACATTGTTTTGTACAGATCCACTTAGGCATGATTATTCCTTTTTTTGTTTGTGTATCCAAGGGAAAGGCAGGTAGGAGAGACCCCCCCAACCGACGAGCTAGCACGGGAACGCAAGCATGCCTGCATGCCACCTGGCCCTACTCCCCCAGCTAATGGTTACATAACAAACTATGTCCTCAAGGCGAATTTATACAAGGTGGTGTTGATGGCGAATTTATATTTTCGCCGCGGTACTTCCTAATGTCAAAATGATGTGTTTGTTGTAATCAAGGCGAATTCATATTACAACAAACACATCATTTTGACATTAAGAAGTACTGCGGCGAAAATCTAAATTCGCCAGTAACACCACCTTGTATAAATTCGCCTTGTATATCCTCATATCGCCAGGTTATTCCTCCAATTTTTGATACTTTTATAATTATTCGTCAAATTATAATTTCAGGTTGTGACTAAAAAATTTTCTGTTACGTTATGTGGAATAGTTATGCCTGTTACTTTTTTATTTCAGTTACTTTATTCATACGATAGTACCGTATCAACGGCACGCTTAAACATTTTCATTTAATTTTAATATCAACTCTCTTTATGTCAGCTTATATTACATTACTTATGTAATTATTATATTATATCGATGGCTGAGTGGAAGATCGACCTATCTCGGCAGCCAGTTCGAAAACGACCGATCTCAGAAAATTTTTGAACAACGCTCCATCTCAGAAAACTTTTTAAGAACGCCCTACTTCAGAATTTGATCGGAAAACGCCCTATCCCGGAATTTAGTTGAAGAACGCCCTATCTCAGCTGCCGATTCAAAATTGCCCTATCTCAACTTATTTTTAATGTATTTTCGTTTGAAATAGGGCGTTTGTGAACCAAATTCTGAGATAGGGCATTATTCAACCTAATTCTGAGATAGGGTGTTTTTCAATAAAATTCTGAAATAGGGCGTTTTTCAATCAAATTCTTAAGTAGGGCGTTCTTGAAAAGTTTTCTGAGATAGAGCGTTTTTGAACTGGCTGTCGAGATAGGTCGATCTTCCACTCAGCCATCGATATGTAGTATTATCTTCTCTTGTTTTAAAACTTTTAATTTTATATTTAATGAACCGACTTCATTTTTATGTGTAAATTAATCAGATATTTGCTTTAACAAAACTCAACAGGTCAGCACGACATACTCGTCGAGGAGCCATTATGAACTGATACCTGAGCTTTAGCAAGTAAAGCCCAAAATACAATAACGCAGTGGCAGCGGCAGTTTTTTGAAATCAGCTGTTTTTTAGAAAGTGTGGTGTCCAATGAAGCGACTCACAATACAGCAGTGGCAGCTAGCAGTACTGCCCAGTTTAGCCCAAATTCTAAATTCACTGCCACTGCCTTCATCGCAGCAAACTTCGCATGCTGAATTTGACATAAATGAAACGCAGCCAACATCTGTTGATGTCACTGAAGCCTAAAAGGCAACAACAAAAATTTAAACAAACAAAAGGGAATGCCAAAAAAAAACAGTCACTGACAACGCCGTATTGTGTTTGCTACGGCAGTGGCTGCCAATATTAGCAGTAACAGCTGATTTTAAAAACTGTCACTGCCACTGCCACTGCGCTATTGTATTTTGGGCTTAAACGACCCCTTGTTATAAGTGTTCAATCATCAATGTAGGAATGTTCGATATCGTATCGATTATTCTGAATATCGATATTTCATGGCACGATAATCGATTTTTTGAGTCGATATTCCAAGGTCGATATATCGAAGACATCGATACTTTACCCGCAATATCGAAATTTAAGTTGAAATTTATTTTTGATCTACAAAAAAGTGTATGGGAAAATACTCAAGTAGGTTTAATCAGCAGCTTGTGTGATTTATTTAGCTCTTAAGTTTGACAAACCGCTTGAGTCGACCGGCATGCCGTATTAATCCTCAGTAAATATACAAGATGGAAATGACACAATTAGGTGAGTTGACAGGCAGTCAATTGGAAGTAGGATTTTCAACATCAATTTTTCCGATATCGATATTGTTCAGCCCGATATATCGCCATATCGATTTTACATGCAATGAATTAAATCGATTCATCATATCGATACTTTCTTAAATATCGAACATTCCTACATCAATGCTTTTATTTCAATGGCCTCCGACCAGTGTTGCCATTAGAAATGTTCGATATTTAAGAAAGTATCGATATCATGAATCGATTTAATTCTTTGCATGTAAAATCGATATGGCGATATATCGGACTGAACAATATCGATATCGGAAAAATCGATGTTGAAAATCCTACCTACTTTAGTATTTTCCCATACACTTTTTTGTAGATGAAAAATAAATTTCAACTTAAATATCGATAATGCAGGCAAAGTATTGATGTCTTCGATATATCTACCTGGGAATATCGATTCAAAAAATCGATTATCGCACCATAAAATATCGGTATTCCGAATAATCGATAGGATATCGAACATTCCTAGTTGCCATCTGGCCCCTATATTAATAGTCTACAGGGTTGCATTAGTATTATGGGTCGATTCTCGGTAGCAAGTCAACTTCAGTTGCTAGTTGTCAAAACGATATTACAGATGGCAACTGGCAACTTTCAACTGACAACTGCAGTTGCAACAAAGTGTGTATACAGGCGACTACATTTTTGTGGTTGGTGGGAATGTTTTTGGAGCGTATTTAGGAGCAAAAATTGAAAAGTGTGTCATATATTTTACTTTTTAATAATTTGAACAAAAATAATATTTTGCAATGCAGTTCGCTTTTACAGAATATGGTGAAAATAACAAAATAACTTGAAATTTTAGTTCCTGTGGAGTACGCCCTTTTGTGAAAAAAATTATCAACTGAAGCACCTCTTTTAAAGCTACCGACACACCAAGTTTTCCAAATTGAAGTCATTACTGTGGCACTTCCTTCTGAGAAAAATCGAAGAGGTGCGCAAGCTTTTATGAGTGGAGGTATTGAAGTTGAATAAAGTGGTTCATATGTTTATTAACCAATTATGCTACAGCTTCTTTCGGAAGTCCTAAATATGCTTTTAAAATGAAGACAAAACGATAATAAAAGAAAATCCTTGAAAGCTTACTTTTGCTTACAGTGCATGCGGTAGCTCTAGAGGATTGGAATTATCCTTTAAGGGCCAATTTCATATTAATATTTAAACGGCACTTAAGTATAATTGTGGATTGTTGTTTAAATTCCATTTAGCTTTCGTTGGGTTTCAGATCAACTTTATTTAGGTATGACAATTGGCAGCACTGCTGCTTGTTCCTTGAAATAATAGAGAGCGAATACGTTCCACTTTTGGATCGTAAATGTCTTCTTCTTTGTGCACGAAACAGCCCGGACTTTTTTCCGGGTACAAATGTACAAAAAGGCAAGTTGAAATAACAGCTGTTGTTGTTTAAATCCGGAAGCAAATTTTATAAAACACAAAAGTGGAAAATACCACAGAATTTTCAGAAAATGTAGTCATTTAATAATTTTATTAGCCATATAAGAAAATACACGTAAAACCATTGTTTAGAGCTAATTTGTTGATTCCGGGCACGAAATGTGGTTTTTTGCGTTCCTCGTGCTCTGGGCACTTCTGGCACGTGTTGACACATTTTTGACACATGTGAGAGAGTAACTTATTTTTACGCTCTAATTACCGAACAAGCCCGGAAAGCGTGTGGAACATTGCTAATGCATCTAGCAATAGGTTCATTTTTGGCATAATTCGTGGTATGCAGTGCACCAACCAATATCCTATTGTTTCTTAAATTACGCGGGGGCTTATATATGAGCAAATTTGTTAAATAAGCGCAATTTATGTGCCCATTGATTAAATTTATAAATAAATGTAATGGAGAAGTAATCTCTTCTTTCCTTCAAAGACTGGAGACCCAGCAATTTCCGTCTGCCAATGTAGGGAGGAACATAACCTTGCCAGGGCAACTTGCAAATAGCGAATTTGGTTAAAATCTTTTGAACTCTTTCTATTTTGATCGAGTGCACTTCGTAATATGGACTCCATATTATAGAACAGTATTCCAGACGGCTTCTTACTAAAGAGATATAAAGGGATTTTAAAGTTACTGGATCTCTGAACTCTTGAGTATTGCGCCTAATAAAGCCTATCATTGAGAACGATTTAGATACAATATAGTCAACGTGTTTTGTAAACGCGAGAGTGGAGTCAAAAATAATGCCGAAATCTTTTATTTCAGTGCTCCGCTTTATAATAGCGCAACCATCTAATTTATATATCAAAAGATATATCTCTACTAGACTTCCTCGGAAACGTAACTACACAACATTTACCTATATTTAGGTTCAAACAGTTTAATGTACTGCTGAAATTCATCTAGATCGAGCTGAAGACGATTACAATCTAAGAGATCACGTACAACTGAAAAAAGCTTTACATCATCTGCAAACATCAGGCAGTTTGCAAAATTAAAACAGTTAGGCAAGTCGTTTATAAATAGAATAAACAAGAGTGGTCCACAATGCGTGCCCTGTGGTATGCCCGACCATGCATTAACAGTCACTTGAGATGTTGTTGATCCAATTTTCACAAGTAACTTTCTTTGCGTTAGAAAGCTCTCGAAAAAATCTAGCAGTGTACCACTAATACCGTAACTTCTCAGCTTTTGTAAAAGTATACTCAGGGCTATCACGGAATCCATCGTAGAAAATCTACGAATTCGGATTCCCTGCCTGCTACGAATACGAAGAAAATTGCTATCACTGAATCCGAGTGAACTCGAAAATATCGTTGCCAGCTTCGAAATTAGCTAGTGCAAAAGAAATAATAGACATTTACGTATGCCATTTTGCTCACGCTGCCCCAGAAGTCACAATGGCCGAGTGGGCAAAGCACTAGACTGCTAGTTGAGAGATCCGGGTTCGAGTCCGAGTCGTCGGGCAGCGGAGCTTCTTTTTCTTTTTTTATTTAATTTTTGTTTATTTTTTTTTAATAAATTTGATTTTCTAGTTTAGATTTTATTCTTTTAAAGAGAAAAATATATATTTTTTTAATTAATTTTAATGATATTAAAGTAATAATTTTAGGTTAGGTCGGGTTGCAGTCCAGAAGTAGGACACACGTAGACTCAGGGTCCTTTGTGATACCGCATGAGGGTTTTTTAATTATCCCCATCCCCTGTAAACCACTTGGTGCTTAGCAAGAATGTGCAAAGACTTCTGACGTTCACCTCTTTGAGGTCATCGAGATCGTCGAAGAAATAGCTCCGGGAGCTTTTTCTCTCCGTTTTGATAGAGTGGGGAACTGACAGAGAAGATTTGGGATGGTTTCCTCTTCGTCTATATCCATACAGCTTCTGCAGTAGTCGTTCCAAGGTGCGCCCAATCTAGCTGCGTGTAATCCGATCAGACAATGTCCGGTGAGAACTCCATTCACTATACGAATGTTCTGCTTACTTAGATTAAGTAGAGACTTGGTGCACTGGGCGTTCATGGCGGGCCAGAGCGTTATGGCAATGTGACAGGTTGGTTCCATTCGCCATCTTTCATTGGCAACTTCTATGAATTTTTCATTCAGTAGATATTTGCATGTTCGAAGAGGGATTCCGAGAGTATCCCTTATGTCTGTATCAGGCAATGTCGTTCCATGACGCGCGAGTTCGTCAGCCTTGCAGTTTCCCTGAATGTCGCAATGGCCAGGTACCCAGACAACGTGTGTGCTGAATGTCTCAGCCATCTCGTTGAGAGATTGGCGGCATTGAGCAACTACTTATGAAGTCAGCGACATGTTTCTCAGAGATTTTACTGCCGCCTGGCTGTCAGTGAAGATGTAGATTTCATGACTAGGAATCGTATCACACTGGACCAGTGATGCGGCCTTTGAGATAGCTATCAGTTCCGCCTGAAAAACACTGCAGTAATAAGGGAGGCGGAAGCTGAATGATATGCCTAACTGTTCCGAATAGACCCCACCACCTACTCTTTTTTCGAGCTTCGATCCGTCCGTATAGACATGGATGGATCCGCTCTTCCTGACAGTGTCCATTGACCATTCCTCCCTTGAGGGAAGAAGGGTCGTGAACACTGCCTTGGAAGTGCGGGTGGGCGGAATGTAATCGGTTGTCGGAAACTGAGTAAGGTCGTTCAGAATTTTGCAGTGACCTATATGTGGATGCGTCCATTTGTTGGTCGCGTTGAGCCTAATGGCGATACTACATGCTAACAGCTAGCTAGATCCATGTTACGATTTTGGGCTCCAGACCCCAGTTTTTGCCAATAGCCCTGGTGCAGGAGTATAGGGCAGTTGTGGCTTTGCGGACCCTTTCATCGATGTTAGGTCCCCAATTTAGTTTCCTATCCAGAATTAGACCTAAATATTTAACCTGATCAGTTCTCTGTAGTGTGGCGCCATTCAAAGTGACATTTCCGAGAGATGGACAGATGTGTTTCCTTGTGAACAGTACGAGTTCTGATTTTGTGGAATTTACTCCCAAACCACGATTTCTGCACCATCGCGAGAGATTGTTTAGTATACCTTGAATGAGACAAGCCAGGGTTGCTAAATGTTTACCTGTAGCCGTAATGGCAACATCATCGGCGTAGGCTACCACTATGCCGCCGTTTCTTTCTATTTCTTTCAGCAAACTGTCAACGGCAATGTTCCATAGTAGAGGTGAGAGTACACCTCCCTGGGGGGTTCCCCTTGCCGCGTACTTTTTGACGGCGGCGTCCCCTAGGTCTGAGTTTATTACCCGATCCCGGAGGAGATTGTTGACAAACGCTATCAACGTGTTGCAAAGTCCAAGTTCCTGGAGCGGTGAAATAACTGCATCCGGACTGATATTATCGAAAGCACCCTCAATGTCCAAGAAGACAGATAGAGAATACTCTTTGTAGTACAAAGATTTCTCAATGTCAAAGATAAGGCTGTGTAGTGCTGTATCTACACCCTTTCCTTTGTTGTATGCATGTTGGGCAGTAGAGAGCTTTGGACCAACTATTTCCCTAATTTGGGTGTCCAATATGCGCTCTAGTGACTTCAGTAAGAAGGACGAGAGGCTAATTGGTCTGAACTCATTGGGTTTGGTGTGCGAAGATTTACCCGCTTTGGGGAAAAATACAACTTTTACCTGCGTCCATCTCTGTGGTATATAGGCGAGGCTGATGGCCGCTCTATAAATAGTCTTTAGTTTTGAAATAACTATATCCATTGTTTTCTGAAGATCGATGGGTAGGATACCATCGAGCCCGGGTGACTTGAAGGGCGAGAAGCTGCGAGAAGCTGCAAATAGCTTCCTTGATGTCCCCATCAGAAATAGTAATAAGAGGGATTCCCCCGTTTGGGGCAGTGATCTGTAAATTGTTCGATCCTCTGGTGTCGGAACAATCAGGAAAGTGCGTCTGCATGAGGAGCTCAAGCGTTTCGGAGCTGCTGCTCTTCCATTCATCATTCCCTTTGAGCAGGTAGCTAGGCGCGCTTGAGTTTTTCGAAAGGATCTTGCGTAAACGATTTGCCTCCGAGTTGCTTTCTATCGTTTGGCAAAAAGTCCCCCAGGAGGAGCGTTTTGCAGCTCTGGCAGCATATTTGAATCTGCGTTGGCAGTCCTTGTATTCGTTTCACACATTAGACGCTTTCGCTTGATTAAATTTCATCCTGCATTCCTTCCGTAGGTTCATTATTTCATGCGACCACCATTGTGGTCGTTGCTTTCTCCTTTTTATTTTGGGACATGCTGCTTTTGTAGCTCTTTGAAAAGCCTTCGTGAACTCTTCCACTTCTGAGTCTACCATTTGGGTACTCGCGAGATTTCCAGAGGTTTCACGCAAAGATCTGATTAGACAGCGTCTGAACACCTCCCAGTTTGTTCGTCTGCGGTTTACGAACGCTCTAGGCGCACAAATCGAGATGTTTAATTTAAAGCTAATGTACATGTGATCGGATAATGAGTTTTCCCCGGACACATGCCAGTTAGTACACATGCCAGAATTTACAAAATCCCCAATATTGCATATTCTAAGATTATTGCTTAGTAAAAATTCGAGAAGTAACTCACCTCGATCGTTTGTGTTTGAGCTGCCCCATATAGCATAATGGGCATTCGCATCTGTTCCAGTGATTAACGGGACGTTAGCGGTGTTCGCCCAATTGCCGTCTTCATGACTAGTGCTGGCGGGGCTGGCTTGTCATGTGCGATGTAGCTCGAGGCAAGCCAAATTTTCCTTCCGCAGGTTTCCAGTATGGCTACTGTGGTGTCTGCATCGCTGAATTGTATCAGAGAGCAGACATTAATATTTTTCTTTACTAATAAGCAAGACCTTGGTTTACCTCTATCACTTGTGTAGATCAGCTGATAATCTTTACTGCTCAGGCCGCAAACCCGATCTTTGATGACCCAAGGTTCTTGGATGAGCACGATCTCCTCTTCTCTTTGAGCGAGACGGAGGAGTAGTGCGGCTGACGCCACTTTGCCCAATGACCGTACAATTGGCGTCTTCGGGTAATGGAGGAACGTCCTCTTCGTCATCGCCAAGTGTATCAGTCAGCGATCCGGTGTCGTCCGACCCATCGTTGACGGCGATTCGCTCAAAGAGCTCACTCATCGTGTCGCAGCTAGACGCGACTTCGCAGTCATTAGGGCATTCGGTCTCCTCCCCGGCGGCCCCAACTGTTTCCGCGGTGGGAGTATTCTTCGACATATCCTGTCGATACACATGGAGGGTCAAGGCTTGGAAGCCGTAGTTGATCCTCCAGTTGAGATTGGAGAGGGGTGAAAGTGATTCCTCATTGAGGACAACCACCGCTACTCTTCGTTTGCCTATTGGATCTTCCAGCTTTACAACTTTCCAATCGTGAGTTGGAATCTCTGGATTGCCTAACTGAATGTAGCCCAGAACCTCCGACGGATCGTCATGGTATTCCGGGATCCATGCCCTGGATCTTGGGCGATTTGGAATTTCTTCCCTCTTCACGACATTTAGTCGTGCACCTGGCCAGGGCTCCCCAATCTTATTGATTGCGGCCTTGTAGAGCTGCGCAGATCTCTCATCAGCGCACTTGATCATTTTGACACCCCGTAACCAACCCGCGTCTAAGCAGCAGGGTGGAGGTCCTACGTTATCACGGAGAACCTCGCTATATACCGCCCACAGCTTCCTGGTTACCAGGTCCCAATTTTGCTGTGTGATCCCACCATCAAGGGCATTCCGATCGATCACAGCACGGACAAGCGATTCCCTTTCCGCATCGGTAAAGGATTTTTTAGGCTCCTTATACGCAGCCATCTGGGTGTTAGAAGGCCTTTTTCTCTTCCCCGAGGTCGTTGTTTCTTCCTCGGAGCGCTTCCGCTTTTGGAGGCCTGCTTTAGCTTTCTCTCGGTGAATCTCCAGGAAAGATTCTGTCCAAGCTTTCGAGCTGATTTGTCTGTCAAGTCCTCTTGCTTGACATCTTTCAGCCTATCGATGATACGCAGAGCTGATCTTCTGGTGTGATAGTTTCTCTCAGAGGTTCCTATTGCTTTGGAAGGGGGTTTTGGCGTACAGCCTAAAAGGTTGGCGTCGGGATTCACTGACTTGGTCATGTGAGCCGACTCCGCAAACGTCGAAGCCGATGTTCCTTTTTTGGGAGGAACCGCAGCTGGGGAGGGGACAGCACAACTGGCTTGTCTTTGGACATGGCCAGCAGAGCTTCCCGAAGGAAGACTGGCAAGGTTTGCCATAGCGTCGAGTCCGCCACTTGAGGTGGAGAGGGTGCCATCCTTGACTTGTCTTGAGACAGTGTCCGAGATGACAGCCTGTCCACCTCCAGCGGCTATCGAGGCATCACCACCATCCTGCCTGAGGGCATGGGTGGTGTTGGTGCTTTTAAGATCCGCTTGGGACCTTTCCGCCGTGCAGGCTTGCCCCGGTTGGGACACAGTGGAGCTAGACCCGGGCTTTGCCACAGGCTTGGCTCCAAAGGGATATTTTGCCAAAGATTGGCAGGACCGGCCCGATGGGCTAGGTCGGTTTTTTTTTTAGAAGACCTCGTTTATCCGAGGCGGGGTTTTTGTTATTAATTAATTCATTCATAATCGTCTGCGTTGCTCGCCCAGGCAAGCGCGGCAGACCCAGAAATTTGTATAGGGAGAGGGGGAACGTCGACTACGGCAGTCCCCTCTGCCGTAGTAAGGCCATTCTACCTCCTGAGGCGACCCGGTATCAGGAGAGCACCTTACGAATACAGCCGTACACCCCTGGCTGCAAACCATCCAATAGGCACGGTTGCGCGTAACACCCTGGATTAGGGGGCAAAGGGATGGTGGCTAGGGCAGGAATTGGGTGTTTGTGGGACAGGAGAGGGATTGTAGCGTCGGTGCGGTGATCTTGACATGGCGCAAGGGGAGGCCGCTCATCCCGTGCAGACCTTGCGGGTACACAAGACGAGTGGCCATCCAGGCAGTCATATCAAGCTTCCCTCTTAGTTCATGATCATCTAAGTCCCCAGAGCGGAGGTTTAGATTTTCTTTTAAGCCCCATCCCCACGGCAAGGAGACCAACATGATGAGGAAAGTAATAAGGTTTCTTTCCTAATATGTAAATCGTTGTTAAACTATTAGAATTTCCTCGCTTCATAAAAAAAATATTAATTAATTAAATAGCGTCTAGCAGATGAATGTATGTATGGCATTGGTATTTTACGTCTACGTTTACATAAATATATGGAATTACATCAAACTAAAACAAATTTGGATTATAATAAATATTTATTATTAACAATAATGCACCTTTTTTCATTATTTTTAAGATTCAGAGATTTTATATTTTGCTCCGACAGCGTAAACTCGTCGTAGAGTATCTGTACGAATCTTCATTACGAACTGATTCAATAAAGGCTCTCTACGAATTTCGAATTTACGTTCGTAGCTATTCGGATTCTGTGATAGCACTTTCGTAGATTTCACGAAAATCGAAGCTACGATGGATTCTGTGATAGCCCTGACTGTGTTGACTTATCGAAGACTTTGGAAAAGTCTGTGAATATGACATCAACTTGAGCGTGGTTTTCAATAGCTTTAATTATCTTATTAGTTAAGAGAATTAAGTTGGAGCAGGTTGATCTACCGGTAGAAAATCCATGCTGACTATTGGATATTAAAACCCTTACATGATCAAATAACTTCGATTGGATTATTTGATCAAATAATTTGTCTAACGTACATGGTTTAGCTATAGGTCTATAGTTACAGACATTATTGGGATAACCAGATTTAGAAATCGGGGTAATAAACCATAACTTCCATTGGTCGATGAAAAGTCCTTTATCTAAGCAGTTTTGGAAAAGAAGAGATATAGGATAAGCTAATGCTGTAGAGCACTTTTTAAATAACATGGGTGGAAAACCTTCAGAGTCGACCTTCGAGCTAGGCTTCAATAATGAAATAGCCAACATTCCATCTTCCTCCGAAGCCGAGAATGCTGTAATGGATGATAAAGAAGTTGAGGGGAGTATGGGTGTTGATAAACCATGTTTTCATAGACCCTCTGAAAAAAAAAATTGCAAACAAGTCACAAGCGTCGAGCGTGTTGTGAGCAGGGTTCGGAAATTCTCATTTATGATTATTCGTTTTCTTTCATTTATGACATTTATCGCGATCGATAATATTCGAAATCTATTTTTGCACTCTTTTATCGCGAGTGGAAAATGCAAACAAATTTATCATCTCTCACATTCGGAATGCGATCGACAAAAAAATTTCCGCTGCTTTTCATTCGCAAATGCTTTTCGGTTGGAAGGGATGTAGGATATGCACAAATATATGAATTATGGTGGTAATATATATTTATGTATGTATCCAGACGTCCAATCGACATGTTTGAGATATCGTTTGAAAGGTCTTGCAGAGTGTGTCCAGAAAATGTATTCAAGCTTAATAAACGATTATCCGGATTCTTAAAAATTAGGCTAAAGTGTTGCGAAACAAAAACTGGTCAGTCGATTTTATTCTAAGTTTCCACAAATCTAGCCCAGAACCTTAGCTTTCATCTGGTATATAGCTTATATCTGGAAAAACTCTTGTTGTGGAGATACTGCGATTCAAATGGAAAAAATGTCGCTCCAAAAAGGGTCAAATGGTTAAAAATTAACATGTCCGTATAATTTGGTTACTTTAAGATATAAAAATAACATACCCAGTTCCCCGAAAAAATTTCTAATTCCCCGATTGCCACTGAAACCGAAATTCCCTGGAAATCGGGGAATTTCCCGCGAGTTGACAGGTTGAAGGATGCAGCTGTGATAATCACTTCGTACTCGCGATAGAAGTAAAACTTCCTAAAAAAAGCACATGCGTGCGCCCCACACTCGGTAGAAATCTTAACAAAAATTTAACTACGAGGCAATCAGACGAATACAGTTGTTAATTGTATCCAAAGTTGGTACCAAGTTTATAAGTTTTTATCATTTCTCATAACTTTTTTTTATTTCTTATTTTTTTCGAAAACAGAGGATATGATCATTCTTTTTCGCTTTATTCCGTATTCGAAAAATTATATGTTTCAATGGACAAATCGATTTGAATACATAATTTAGATTTAGATAATATTTTTAGCAATTTATTTGAGAAAAATAAAACATTTAGATTATTGTTTGTATTTTCTTCGATTTTAAATTTGCTACCCCAAAATAATTGATATCAAATAAAACACCTCATTGAGGTAAAAATTTCGAGTGACGAAAGCAGAAATAGAAACACAAAATTTATGATATCAATTTCGTGACGAAAATTATACGCATTTTTTAACTGCCTTTGAAACGTACAGAAAATCTTTTTTTATTTATTCGGAACGTTCCGAAATTCCATCTACTGCTAGAAACACAAATTAAGAAACAGAACTTTTGCAACGATTCGTATGAATAAAAAAGATTTTCCGTACATTTCAAAGGCAGTTAAAAAATGCGTATAATTTTCGTCACGAAATTGATATCATAAATTTTGTGTTTCTAGTTCTGCCTTCGTCACTCGAAAATTTTACCTCAAAGAGGGGTTTTATTTGATATATAATACGCGAAGGCATTTTTTGTGCAGCATAAAAGATCTGTACCGTTCGCCCGATTTTCAAATATGAGATGTCAAATTAAAGCGCTTGGTCTGTAGATGTGCAATAAGGTTTTACTTTTTCAATAAGAGTTGCCACCTGATAAAAAATTGCATTCAAATAATTTAATAATCAATGCCATCAGATCCACACCGTTCGTTCGATTTTCAAAAGTGAGATGTCAAATCAAATGGCTCTGACTTTAGGTGTGCAATAAGGTTTAACTTTTTCGAAAAGCGTTGCCACCTTTTAAAAATTTAAGTTCAAATCTATATATAATTTGAATTATATATTCAAAACTGGGGTGTCAAATTAAAGCTCTTGGCCTGTAGATGTGCAAACTGGTTTTATTTTTTTGAACAGAGTGGCCACCTGTACAACAATTGAATATATATTATTTAATAAGCAATGCCGTCATAACACCACCGTTCGTTTGATTTTCCAAAATAAGGTGTCAAATTAAAACTCCTGGACTGCAGATATGCAATAAGGTTTTACTTTTTTGAAAAGAGTTGCCACCTTTTAAAAAATTACATTCAAATTATCTGAAAAATCAATTGTTACGAAATGGGTATCAGTGGAAATGGTTTTGAAAATATTTGTTTCTTAACTTAACTTTAGGATGGTTGCCACCTGGTAAAAAAAATTAAATTCAATTTGAATTAATTATTTAATTAGGAGAAATATGTTTCAACATATGGGTGCCTAACGAAAGGGGCTTCAGAAGGTAGCCGTTTGAAAATATTTTGAAGAGGGTTTCCGCCTGCTTGCAATGTCGAATTTAATTAACTTATCCAAAAGTTATATGAAATGTCAAAATAATGTTGTCAAACGAAAGAATATCATGAAGACTTTAGTTTGAACACACAAAATATTTTTGAGGTGTTGGAAGTGGGTTGCCACCTGTTTAAAAATTAAATTCAAATTATTAAATATGATAAAGTAATTATTAAAACATGGGTATCAATCGAATGGGTGTTGAAAAATCTTTATTTCTGAACTATATTTAGCGGAGTTTCCACATGTTTAATTAATATAATTCAACTTAATTCATCAGTTAATTAAAATATTCATCAGTTAATGAGAATATCTTAGCGCGAAACTACTTTTAAAAAGGGCTGCCACCTGTTTAAAAAGTCGAATTTAACTATATCTATATATATAATACGCGAAAGGACTTTTTGTCCAGGTCATCAGATCTGAATCATTCGTTTGATTTTCAAAAATGAGGTATCAAATTAAAGGACTTGATTTGTAGATGTGCAGTAGGCTTTTACTTTTCCGAAAAGAATGTCCACTTTTTAAAAAATCAAGTTGAGATTATTTATAAATCAGTACCATCATATCCCCACCCTTCGCTCGATTTTCAACAATGAGCAAATTAAAAGGCTTGGTTGCAGATGTGCAATGAGGTTTTACTTTTTGAAAAGAGTTGCTACCTTTAAAAAATTAAATCCAAATTATTACAAAAACTAAATCATTTATTAAAAAATAGATATCAGTCAAAATGGTTATTAAAAGCAGGGTTGTTGCGAATATTCGCATTCGCATTCGCAACCGCGGAGCTTCCGCATTAATTTTAAGATTCGCATTCGCTTTCGCATTCGCAATAATCAATGCGGAGCTTTTGCGAATGCGAATATTGTGCAAGTAGACAAATTGTAGCCAAAATGTTTTGCCTGTGGATATGCTACGTTAAAACTGTCCTCTGGCGTCCCCCTTATTTTGTGATTTAAAGTCAAAGAGTAAGATCCTTCAATAGGTATTTCCAGCGGAAGTGTTCAACGTCGGACTATAAAGAGAATCGACTATTTACGCGTTAAAAGATGACCTTTAATTAGGTAAGAATTATAAGTGTAATTAGTAGGGCAACCAAAAATATGTTCGGGCATGTTTTTTGTTAGGCGTGTTAGCAACACGCTGATGAAATGCGTAAACGTTTTTCCAAAAAATATAAAGTTCGAGACATATTTCTTGGAGCATATTTTGCAATAAATGCATATTTCAGCATATTGTGCAGTACATGCATATTTTCGGATACTTTGTGCTGCGTTGTTAGGTTTAGAACTAATAATGAAAATTTCTGAAATAATTGTGTCGAAAATGAAATCAAAGTGCACGTTCACATCGTGTTTATATTAAGTTTTTTATGTGTGAGATAGGTATACTACATATTTATATGTTTCGCTCTTGACAGATGAGTTGTCCCGACGCTGACCCGCCATGGCGCGCCGTTATAATTTTGATTGGCAAGCAGTTAACAAAGATTTCATCAAACGCAAGTAACTGTGTTTTGTTATGGAAACCTTTCTTATTACTAGTACCAGGTTACGCAGCGAGATACAAAACGTGGTTTGGTTACAGGCTACGTGATACTACTACAACTACCAGGGCAAAGTTACGTAGAAGGAGGCAATTGTCACCTCCTAGGACAACTCCATGTTAAATGCGACAGCAGGAAGCATTGGTTTTACTCCAAAACTCCCGACTAGTACTTTCCGCTGCAGGGTACATATGTATCTACAAACATGCACAGTATGAATTCCTATGCGAAGCAATTTGTGAATTAGATTCCATGTACTTTCATACATAGTATGTTTTAAAAACAAATTGAATAAATATGAATTATTAAACATAAATATTTATGTATATACACTTCTATGAAATTTAGAACATTTTAGGTACTGCAAATAAAGTTAAAGGTATTTTTGTGCATGCACATACTACATAAATGAAATTTAAAAGCATATCTTATGGCTTATAAAGATTTTAAAAGCATTTTGTGGAGCATATATTTAGAATTTATTGGCATATTTTAGGCGCTTAAAATTTGTTTTTAGGAGCATATTTTGGGTTGCCCTAGTAATTAGTCTTTCAGCTCGAAAACAATCACTTTATTTTAATTTTGTGATAATGATCAAAATTAGCACGCAACGAAATAAAGATAAAATGATATGTGAATAACTTGACAGCCAAGTTCACAAATCAAATAAGAATTAATTCAAGGCGAATTTAATATCTATTGAAGAGTGGGACTTGGCATGCAATATTTCCTTAGTATAGTATGGAAGGGGCGTAACTGACATCGTCGCTGAAATACAAAAAGCCGTAACTAACTGAAAATCCAAATTTCACTTTATGATGCATTTCATCAAATCATAAGTCCCCACATCGTTTTATGCGACAATGTGATATACGCCCTTTCCATACTATATTAACGATATGTTGAAAATTTGCGTTCATTCACCTCAAAATATCAAAGCACATTGACGCCATGGAATGGAATAACAAAACGGATCTAATGGCTTATGGTACTGACAGCGGTGAGTAATTAATTGTGACTGCCTGCAACTAGGAAAACTCAAGCTCAGCTAATAAAGAAAGTAACTACAAGCTATTAATTACAGGTGATCCTTTCCAAGAAGTCACCCGGGAACTAAGCAGATCTGAGGCCTTCATCGTCCGTGATTCCAATAATTCAAATTATTATAAAATACGAGATGCCTCTTTTTAACAAAATAACAAAATTTTAAACTAATTCAGCTGACAGGCACGACTTTCAAAACAGAATTTTCTTCGAAGTTTCCATTCCTAGAAAAAAACAATTTATTTGCCATATCCACCTATTTAGAACCTCGCTATAAGCACAAATTTTTTCAAAACAGTCACAGAAGACAGGATTAAAAATGAATTACAAAAACTAAAATCGATAAACGCTGATGTCGTAAATCTGAAACAACAAAGAGAATTGGTTCTCCAAATTGGAAAACAACGG
The DNA here is from genome assembly GCF_013731165.1 of Rhagoletis pomonella. NCBI lineage: Eukaryota > Metazoa > Arthropoda > Insecta > Diptera > Tephritidae > Rhagoletis > Rhagoletis pomonella. The sequence goes on along the minus strand of NW_023458556.1, from coordinate 88,222,033 downwards.
TTTTTAAACAACGATCTTGCCATGATGCTAGATTGTGAAGATGAAAGTCAGGAGTATACATCCGGCATTTGCAGCCCCGATGCAATTGTCAAAAAAAAATATTGCACCGCAATAAAAAAATAAATATAACTGAAAGTCTTCTCAACTGGTGCAGCGTCAATCGAAAAGAATTTACAATTTTGTCAAGTTTCAAGTTTTTCAATTTTGCCGCCTCGAGCGAGTAGTTATTTAGTGGGGCAGGTTTGATTTACGACCCGTTAAGAAACAGGCTGTAACCCGAAAAGGCAGCAAAATTACTCTTTATTGAATACAAAGTTCCAATTTTTAAATTCAAGTACTAAATAAAAAAAAAAAAACAAGTAAGAGCAGCGCTGTCTTCGGCTATGCCGAAGGCTTCATACCTTTCATGAACGTCTGCAAATTTTAGTTTGACAGATTACTGATTTTGAATACATCTGCATACATCGATAGAGGAGTTACATACTTATATAAAAAATCGCTTCTAAACAATCAGAGGTATGGAAGATATACTTTATATGGCACCAATCTAAGTGATTTTCACTGCTATGTGATCGGTATGTAAACCGGTAACACAATTTATTGGGTTTAGTTTCCTACATAAAGAAGATATATCGCAAAAACTGGTATCTGAACAATCAGTGCTATAGGAGATAAAGCTTATACAGCATAGATTTTGACGATTTTCTCAGTAGACTTTGTATTATTATTTATAAAATATCATACGACATTTATCGGTTTTAGCTGTTCAAATAAAAGAGTTTTACAGTAAAATCCCATATCTGAACAATCAGATGTATGGAAGATATATGTTGTAGTCACCCGATCCTTGTTATTTTCACTGTAAGTATTCTGTTAATAATGAGTGAAAATGGTGCGAAATTTCATGTTCCTAGCTGCATAAATGGAGGAGATATGATAAAAGACCTCATAACTGAACAATCAGTTGTATGGGGGCTGCAGGTTATAGTGACCCGATCTTCGTTATTTTCACTGTAAGTCTTCTGCTGATAATGAGTGAAAACAGCGCGAAATTTCATGGTCCTAGCTACATAAATGGTGAATTATAACGAAAAATCTCATATCTGAACAATCAGTTGTATGGGAGCTATAGGTTATAGTTATCCGATCTTTTTAATTTTCACTGTAAGTTTTCTATTGATAATTATTGAAAACAGTGCGGAATTTCCTGTTCCCAGCTATATAAATGGAGGAGTTATAACGAAAAATTTTATATCTGAACAATCAGTTGTATGGGAGCTATAGGTTATAGTAAACCGATCTTTGTAATTTTCACTGTAAGCATTCTGTTGATAATGGGTGCAAGTTCTGCAAAATTTCATGTTCGTAGCTGCATAAATGGAGAAGTTATAACGAAAAATCTCATATCTGAACAATCAGTTGTATGGGAGCTATATGTTATAGTGGTCCGATTCTTCCGGTTCCGACAAAAGATTAATACATTATAAAAATACACCCACCTACCAAATTTGATCCGGATATCTCGAAAACTGAGAGACTAGATTGCATACAAACAGACGGACAGACAGACAGAAGGACAGACGGACAGACGGACAGACGGACATGGATAAATCAACTCAGCTCGACGTTCTGATCATATAAGTATACATTTTAATGGGTCTATCTCTTTTTGTTCTGGTACTTACAAACATTGGACCAAAGTTATAATACCATTTCATGCTCATGAAAGGTATAAAAAAACATTATTAAAAAATACTAACTTTTACATTTTTTATTTACCTAAATCACCTAATGTACTCACCTAAATTATTTATCAAAAATACTTGACATCCGCATTAGCATCCGCATCCGCGGATGTCTAACGCAGAGTTCATGCTGAGATTTAAAAGCACATTTAGCAATTTCGAACATTGGTTTTTCGAAGAGTGTTCACGGTGCCGCATTTAGTAAATGTACATTTACGCGAGTTCGAAAACCGGTATACATACATACATATGTATGTTTTGGCATAATAAAACTATACTATTTGCAGAGAAAATAAATTAAAATGCGTCGATTGAAATTTATATTATTTGTGGTTAAGTTATTTGTGTCTATGACCCTCAATTATGCCAAAATTGAAGAGACAAATGCATCCATCAGTGAAATAAGAAAAAGGCGCGCTAGTATTATGGAAATTCTGTTCTTGTATAAAAACGTGCAAGTTGTCATTTGGGAGTACATCCACTTGGAACTTTCTACTAACGAAAGAACTTGTGCGAGGCAAGAGGTATCAAAACAATAAAGTATATGCTTTATGTATATTTACGTATATATGTACTTAATTTTCCAGAATCGAGCTAGCACGTTTTGGGAAGTCGAGTGTCAATGCTGCGGAGATGATTTCTTCAAGCATAACTTTAGATTGAAACGACGGGCTTTCCAGAAATTGTGTAGCTTTCTGGATCACATTAAAAAGAAAGAAACCAACTTCCAGAATTCTATATGCTTGGAGAAACGGGTGGCTATTGCACTTTATGCACTTGGGTCATCAGCGGAGTATCGCAGTATTGCGAACTTATTTGGAGTGGGAAAATCGACAGTATGCACAATTCTTTCGGAATTTTGTAAGGAAGTATGGAAAGTATTGCACCCAGGGTATTTCAACTACTTTCCGCTAAGTAGAAAGACCATTGAAGAGTGTGTTGATGGTTTTAAAAGCATTGGATTCCCTCAATGTTTGGGAACGCTTGGTAAGCTTTTCTTAAAATTGTAAAACTGTGTATAAACAGCTACATATAATATTTTTAAGATGGTTGCCACATAGAAATTCGACCTAGAACGGAAGAAGCAGTAGATTATATCAACTATAAAGGATGGTATTCGACAGTTTTACAAGCTCTTGTTGCATATATTTTTTCGTTTCTTTTTAAGATATCGTTTTCTGTATATAAACGTTGGCAGTCCCGGACGATGCAATGATTCCCAAATCTTTGAAAAGTCCAGCTTAAAGAGAGAGCTAGAGAAATGTTCGCTTCTGTACTCAATGAGCACAAAATTAGGAAACTTTGATATACCAGTTGTCATTCTTGGAGACTCCGCTTTTCGTTTTTCCAAATATCTAATGAAACCTTTTCCATTCAGTTTGGATAAAACACCAGCGCAAAAAACTTTCAATTATCAACTTTCGAAATCACGTAGAGTCATTGAAAATGCTTTTGGACAATTGAAAGCAAGGTAATTAAGCAACATAAAAGTGGATTTTAAATAAAAACACTTAAAAAACACTTAAAAGAATAACCTACTTGCATGTGTATGTACAATTATAGGTTTCGTCGAATTGGAAAAGGCATTGATAACAGAATTGATAATGCGAATTCCATTATAAAAACTTGTTGTGCCTTGCACAACTTTCTGATAGCGGAAAATGACCAAGTTTCACTTTCTTGGCTAACTGAGCAGAACGATAACGACAGCAGTAGAAGGCCAAGAACGATAGAATACAAGATTGCGCATTCCCGCAGAATAACATTTGTGGCAACGGGTAAACAAAGAATATGGCGAAGAACAATGAGTTGACAGTTGTGAATTTGCAGTGAGAAAACGTGTTTTCTTTTCGATTCACCAATTTCTCAAGCCATCTTTGAATATACGTTAACAAAAAATATACAACCACTCTTGAAATGTGTTCAAAAGAATAGGTCTTATTAATTAACTATTAGAATTTTTGTGTTTGTATTGCAGGTGCCGAAAAAGTGATAATATCTTGTCGCAGCGCATGTTTTCCTGCAGAAAGTGGTCGATGCTTGCTTACCTCCGATTTTAATTTGTAATTTGTGGTATTTCAACGTTTTCAACTTAACATGTCGTGTTTAAAAGTGGTCCGTAAAGTGCTTCATACATATTACGCTGGTGTCTAAATTTTATGGCTTCTCCTGCCGGCAGAACTCTACCCACTTTCTGGCCAAGGCGTCGCCGCGGGGAAACAAAAAAAAAACTGCATTTGGGGGCTTTACCCCTACGGCTGCTGCAATTCAACACACGCCACGACATTTTTATAAAGTTTTTATTACAAATAAAACGTTTTTTACTTCAGAACGCAAGAATTACTTCGATTTTTCACTTGAAAGTACACAATACGTTTGCAATACGTTTACACTTGTTTCTAAACAAAAAGTTTGTTTACGTATTGCCATAAATGTCAAAGTCGGCAAAACCAAAGTAGCGGTTTCGGGAATGCGCCACCTTCAGTTCATTTCACCATGGTAGAAGGCAACCACAATCCGCGGATTTGCACCAAAGCCTAACAGAAGCTGAATCAATAAGGAATGCTTTCACTTCATACTTCAGTACGTTATTATCACATTTATTTCAGTTTCATTTTTTCATCTTAATATAAAGCCAAAGAGCCTTCATTCGTTTTATAAAATAAAAAATTTCAATCAAAAAAGGAAATATACATACATATGTATGTATATTACATTGAAAACAAAAAAGTTCATATCACAAGATCTAAGATACTACTTTCTTAACATAAAAAAAAAAATCACAACATATTTGATTCCATTTTCTTAAAGAGTAATTCTTAAATCTATAAAAAAAAACAGTTCACTTCATTAGATCTTACATACTATTTCCTTATAATCTATTAAATGTGTAAAAAAAATTATTAAATTCACAAGACATTACATACTATTCCTTAAAATCTATTTAAAAAATCTAAAACACCATCCGTCAATCTTTTCGCGTCTTTCTGCAGCTCCTGCATTGCCATCAGTTTTGCTTTTTCAAGTTCCACCAATTCTTCATTTGATTTGGGAAATTTATCCATAGCTTCCGAAAAATTGGTCTGGAGGCTTTCGCAGACCGTCACTAACCGATCCATTTGTTTTTTTCTTCTAGATTTGTCGGATGCTGAGGACGAAGTAGACGGCAATGGTGATGGCGATATCTGGGTCAGAGATGGCGGCAGCGATGAGAGATGGGTTGGTGACTCTGAAACTGAAAATGAATTTTTAGAATTTATGCACATAGATTGAGATAAAATGTAATAAATAGTTTTGCATCAAAAGCAAAGTATTTGAATGTCTTCCATCGACACTTACCTTCAAAACTTTCTTCAATTAGAACCTCTACATTATTTATTGAGAAGCCACCAATTATTTGGTGCAAAGGCCATGATGCAGGAGAGCCTCCTGTTGTTCCCATAGCTGTCTTGGCCCTTCTATGAAAAATGCGTACAAAGAAGTATTTTATTCTTTCTTGAAAGGATTAATGTTACCTATATTTCGCCGTCAGATTGTCAATATTTATTTTAACTGATGAGGAGTTGACATTATAGCCGTGCATCTGCATTTCAGCCGCCATCTCTTGGTAAACATGGCTGTTTTTCCTAGGCCCCCCTCAAATCATCCACTTTTTGCTGCCACAACTCCACAAACACCTCCTCTGCTGCTGCGGTCCATGGACATCTCGTTCGCTTCATATTTCTAATAAATTTTTCTTATTTATTTAATTGAAATCACAAAGAAATTTTAATGAAATGAAATGAAGCAAATTACGGCACAAATATCACAATTTATGTACGTATACGCAAAACAGAATGTAAACAAATAAGTATGTATTGTAACGAAGCGTTTTATTCGCCCCGCCGCTTCTTCTACAATGCTGGGGTATACTCGCCGTGTCCAGGGTTCGTTACAATAAATTTGTAGTTTCGGGGCTCTGGTAAATCGCACTTTATTAATTTAATTTTCTTAATTTCTATAAAGAACATATAACAAATAACACTTGGCAAAATTTGGTGGCGTCACTTGCAGTGGCTGGGTATCGGCTTCTTGTCCCGTTAGGGGCCCGTTAGGCGGTAGTGGCGTGGTTTCAGTTCTGCTGAGCAGCGCTCTGCTGACGCCGCTGAGTGGCGCGCTGCAAACGTCGGTAAGCGGTGCTCTGGCCGCGTCGGTATATAGCTCTCCTACAATGTGAGTTGCGCTCTGGTCGTGCCGGTGAGTGGCGCTTTGATAACGCCGATGAGTAGCGCTCTGGTGGCGCTCTTGGACGCGCTGATGAGAGGCGCTCGGTTAACGCCGATGAGTAATGCCCTTATGAGTGGGGCTCTGCTGGCGACTGTAAGTAGCGCTCTTGTTGGCACGCTTGGCGCTGCGCTGTTGACGGCGACGAGTAGCGCTCTTGCGGACGCGCTTGGCGTTGCCCCGTTGACGGCGACGAGTAGCGCTCTTGCGGACGCGCTTGGCGTTGCGCCGTTGACGGCGACGAGTAGCGCTCTTTCTGGCACCCTTGGCGTGCGCTGTTGATGGCGAACGAGCGGATGTCGTTCGCACGCGGCTTCGCGGTAGACAGTGGCGAGCGGTGATCGGAACCGTTTTTAATGATCACTACTCTGAGTGGTGGTGTGTGTGTACCACTCACAAGCAATCGCTCCATTCAGCGGTAGTTCTCACTACGAAATATGGTTTTCTACCTTTGAAAGGTGATGTCTTGTGGTGTGTGCGTACCACTCACAAGCTATCGCTTCCTTCAATTGTAGTCGTTGACTCGCGACCACAGCTCCGTGCTGACTGACTGTTTTCTGGCTGTGCTCTATATTTTATGGGCTGCGTGCTTGATGTTGCGTGGTCGTGCAGCCACATGTTGCTGTGTGATGTTTCGTTGTCATGGTCACAAAGATGCTGTCGGGTGTTGCTACGAGTTGTGTTGCTATGAGTTGTGTTGCTTGACTGGCTGTTGTGCGGTGTCGTATTGCTTGTGTGGGCTAAATTTCTTGTTGAACATTTAGTCCTCACAGTATGTATACACAAACAAGCGATGCTGCCACTCTTTTTCACTACACCTTCTTCGAATCGTGTTGTTTTTTCGAAGATTACAGAGTTGCATTCGGCATTTAGATTCTTAATGCCAAAAATATATAGCATTTAGTTGCATTTAGGTAGAGAATTTTGTATGAGTAAATGTAAATTTAGAGTAGCATTAGAGCTAAATGTGCTAAATGCAGCTTTAACGTTCAGCATAAACGGCCTATAAAATTTCACATTCGCAACATCCCTGATTAACAGATTTGCTTCTTAACTTAACTGTGCGAGTGTTGCCCCTGTTTAAAAATCAAATTAAATTTTAAACAGGGAAATTACATAGGTAATTTAAAAATGTTCCCCCACTGGGGTCCAGACTAAAGGGTTTAAAATGGTAGCAATTTGAAAACGTTTTGGAAAGGGTTGCCACCTGCTTTAAAAGCCGAATTTAGTTAACACCATGTTATATGCAGTATTAAAATATGGGTGTTTAACGAAAGACTGCTAAGAAATCTTCAGTTTAAACATTAAAATTTTGTTTGATGGTTTAAAGAGAGTTGCCAGCTATTGAACATTTTAAATTTAAATGAATTATTAAGTTGAATAAATTACTAAAAGAGGTGATTTAATCGTTCATGGGTTTGAGAAGGCTTTATATCTGAACTGTTTAGGAGGGTTGCCAGGTGACAAAAAAAATTTAATTCTTCAGGTAATTGAATTATGTATCAAAGTATCAGACGAAAGAGCTTTAAAAGATTTCAAGTTGAAAATGCTTCGCAGAGGGTTGCCACCTGTTTGAAAAGCCTAATTTTTTTATCTTTAACACAATTTTAATGAAATATTAAAATATGAGTGGCAAAAGAAAGAGTTTTAATAAAACTTTAGTTTGAAAATATTTTTTGTTAGGGTTGCCATCTATTCGATTTTTATTTTGAGCGATGAAGTTCGGTAATTGTGTTATCAACTGTCTCGGTGAAGACAATTGACCCCCTCGGAGCCGCGATTTCACGCCCTTAGACTTTTTTGTGCCATGCCGTAAAGGACCGATATATTGCGAACAATCTATTAACGATTCAGGCCCTTAAGGCGTATGTCGGGCATTTCTTGCGATAGAGCCAGAAACCGTCACCAAGGTCTTGGAGAACTGGGCTAACAGAATGCGCTACTGCGAAAACAGTCACATGATGAAATCTGGTTCCATAACTAATGGGAATATATGGTCTTTCGAATAAACTCATAATATACCGAAAAAATTAGTTTGAGTTAATTTTTATAAATAAATATTTTTTTTGTTATGGTCATCAGATCTTTTATGTGAAGGTCATCAAATCAGCACCATCATTCTAAATGTGCATTAAGGTTTTATTTTTTGAATTTACGACTTTTTTTAACGGTGCAGGGTGGTATGAATTTTGAGGAAATGAAAAACCATGTGAGACATCTCTTCGTTCAAAAAGGGATGGACGAATTTACTTGAAACAATTGCAATATTTATTAAGGTTTGTGAATAGTGTTGCCATCTGTTTAAAATGTTAAACTCAATTTTGACGTCTTAACGCCATGCGGGTTCACTAGTAAATTACATACATGCATACGTGTAGTTAAAGTATATCCCAACCCTGCAAGCCATGGCTGAGCAGTTTCCCCTCAAATTCGACAGCGTTACACACACTTTCGCAACTTTTTAGCTATCACGCACACATTTACAAATTTGGTATTCGAAATGTGAAACATTTTTCATTTGTTAGAGCGGAATTCCCACTTTTATAGGAATTCTGTGCGTTAAAGCGAGATAGAAATATGGCAGTTTTTATGACAGTAGGCTTTGTCGAAAAATGTCACATTTGATAAAAAAAATTGTATAATTTTATAGATATTTCAAATTTCATTTTATGTTCCCGTTGCCGTTGCCGTCGACTTTGCATCATTATTTTTAAGGTATGTACATACATATGTAAATTACTTAACTTGTGTATTTTAATTGATTTTCTCGTTATTACAGATTTGCAACAATTAAAATTAAAACCCACCATCATCTTTAATGCCGTCACCAGCTGATATCGCACGCCCCTCCTCCATCACCTTTAATGCCACCACCAACATCGTACCATCACCTTCAACACCGGTACCAGAAGTATCGCCACCATCATCATTCAACACCGGCACCAGCAAAATCGCACCATCAACATTCCACGCCTCTACCAGCAAAATCACCTTCAACATCGCCACTATTACTTTAAGGCCACCACCAACATCACCTTCAACGCCTGCACCAGCAATGTTATACACATCCACATCAATGGTCCTCTGCAATAACTACAAAATTCAAAATTCAAAAAATAAAAACTGTTACTACTGTTATGTCGCTCTTTTCTGTAATCCTCGTCTAATCCATTTCCAACCTTTTATAAAGTAAGCAGTAAGGATTGCTAAAGTAAGTGCTAAATATTAGACATGGATTCGACATGGATTAGATAGATATATGAGCCAATTAACAGTAGTAAGGGTTTTGTTTTTTGAATTTTGAATTGTGTCGTTATTGCACAGGACCATCGATATGTACAAAGTATGTTATTTGTTTGCACATATGTACTATAAGAGTTTTGTATTAATAAACGTTTTTTAAATAAACCAATTCAATTTTAAAAGTAAAAATTTTGATTTTCTACTTATTTGTTTTTTCCTGTACTCAGGAGTTTATAACGACAAAAATGAGTAGTTTGATTATTAGTGCTGAGGAGTTTATAACGACAAAAATGAGTAGTTTGATTATTAGTGGTGAGGAGTTTATAACGACAAAAATGAGTAGTTTGATTATTAGTGCTGAGGAGTTAATAATGACAACAATGAGTAGTTTGTTTATTAGCACTGAGGACTTGCTAATAACAACAATGAGTACTTTATTCATTAGCACTGATGTGTTTATAAAAACGAAAATAAGCAGTTTGGTGTTTCTAGAGCAGAGCAGATATATTTTTCATTAATCAAAGTTTTAATTAGTAAGAAGAGGTAAAATATTACACCAACAAGGGGAAAGTGCTCAGTTTTATCCCATCGCCTGAACAAAAATGAGTATTTTAATAAGCACTTTTGTAATTAGTGATAATGATAAAATGAGCACTTATTTGATGCTCAGCTGTCTTGCAGGGAAGCGTACACTTTTAGTATAATGGTGTAACTGCATGTTATTTTATTATAATGATTGCCTTTACTTATTATATCTAATAAATGGAACTTAGTGGGGATATGATTGACTAATAAGAAAAGTGGGCGTCTGGTGAAGACTGAGAGTAAAAAGAAGCAGAAAAACAATACATATCAATTTTTTATTTCTTTTAAATGTTTTGATTCGCCATTATAAGGATATTAATAAGAAACCAAAAATATACAAACGTAAATAGAATAAGAATATGTATGGATGTATGTATTACTTAGAAGAAAACTCAATAAAACGAAGATCTTTTCATATCCATGCACACATACATATGTATTAAACTTCTGCGCAATTCCATTTAAACGGCCTAACAAGACATCCGATCGCCGCGCAAATACTTTCCCTCCTTTACTCTCATCGTTCGGGTCAAGTGTGAGCAAGCATAAACCAGTTTCTGCAAGCGTAAGTAAACTACCGATCAATAGCAAGACGCGTAGAGTATTTATTTTGCCTTCCGCAACTACTGCGAGTAAAAGGTATTTGCAAATAGAGTACTCTACTGGTAGTACTTGAGTATTTTCGGAGAAAACATAGATTTGTGGTATCTGAATAAAACCAAGGACAGGAATGTAGTGGAGCGATGAAGAGAGCGACGAGCAAAACGTACTTTCAACTAAAATGCTGATATACATGGGGCACCGAAATTGCGCATATGGAAACTGTGCATTTAGACATTATTTCGGTTTCAACCGAAACTGTGCATGTATGCTTTATTTCGGTTTTTACCATATGCATTATTTCGGTTTTAAACCGAAACTGTGCATGTATGTATGCATTACTTCGTTTTTTTTCATATGCATTATTTCGCTTTTAAAACGAAAGTATGCATATGCATAATTTCGGTATTTTCTCATATGCATTATTTCCGGTACTTCGGGTTTTTCATATGCATTATTTCGGTTTTCAACCGAAACTGTGCATGCATGCATTATTTCGGTTTTTGTTATATGCATTATTTCGGTTTTCAACCGAAACTGTGCATGTATGCATACCTTCGTCTTTCACATATGCATTATTTCGGTTTTCATCCGTGCATGTATGCTTTATTTCGGTTTTAGCCATATTCATTATTTCGGTTTTGAACTGAAATTGTGCATGCATGCATTATTTCGGTTTTTGTTATATGCATTATTTCGGTTTTCTAACGAAAATGTGCATATGGATAATTTCGTTTTTTCTAATATGAATTATTTACTTCTACTTAGTAAGGGTTTTAATCCCTAAGCGCGGCTGAAAGCCGCCTACGCAGAGAAAAGTTCTGCGCAAAAATACTTCCGGTCCCCTTTTGCGGCAACACAGAAAGGAGAATTCTACTTAGTAAGGGATATAATCCCTAAGCGCGGCCGAAGCCCGCCTAAGCAGAAAGAAGTTCTGCGCGAAAATACTTCCGGTCTCCT
>NW_023458556.1:88205346-88210627 GCF_013731165.1 Rhagoletis pomonella | reverse complement strand
GTGACAACAACAACATTGCTGCAGCGGAAAAGCCAACAGCAAGAGGCATTAGCGCACACAAGGGGTGTGTTTTGGGGTTTGCCGAACAACACAGTAAGGACATTGATCAAATCCTGACAAAACTTTTCGATGCCAATATGCGCGTTTCCCCTGAGAAATCCAAGTTCTTTCAGGAAAGTGTTGAATTTCTAGGCTTTACCGTATCAAAAGAGGGAATCAAAACATGCCCCGACAAAGTCAAAGACATTTTAGAATTTTCGATTCCAAAATCGTTACGAGCTTTGCGTTTATTCCTAGGATTAGCAGGATATTATCGACGGTTTATAAAGGACTATGCCTCGATTGCAAAACCTCTAACGAAGTACCTAAGGGGGGAAAACGGAAATATAGGCGCTAATCAGTCAAAGAAAATTCAAATTACTCTTGATGTAGAAGCACTTAACGCATTTAATAAGATTAAAAAAATCCTTGCATCAGCAGACTTATTGCTGATTACAAACAAACATTTGATCTTCTTATGCCATAGGCGCCGTTCTGTCACATAATGGAAGACCTATCACCATGATTTCCAGGACCCTCTCCTCAACCGAAGAAAACTACGCTACCAACGAGAGAGAACTGCTGGCAATAGTATGGGCTCTACAAAAGCTTCGTAACTATTTGTATGCCGTAAAGAATTTGAATATTTACACCGACAATCAACTACACACATTCGCTTTATCCGATAAAAATCCGAACGCGAAAATGAAAAGATGGCGTGCCTTTGTTGAGGAATTTTCACCGCAGTTTCTTTACAAGCCTGGCAAGGAAAACTTCGTCGCGGACGCCCTCTCCCGACAACATATAAATGCATTAGACCATGACATGGACTCGGCAAGCATGGCTGCGAATAGCGAAGAGTCGCTGTCTCAAGCAATTCCCACTGTAAAGAACCCCATAAATTGTTTTAGGAATCAAATAGTCCTTGAAGAAGGAAATCACACAGCACTTTGCTCGAAAATTATATTTAAATCCCGAATGAGGCACCGAATATCGTTCAATAATGTAGGAGAACTAATGAAAACTATAAAACAATGTGTCAACCCAAATGTTGTGAACGGCTTGCAGTGTGAATTGCCCATCCTAGCAATGATCCAAGATGAACTGGTCACGGCATATCCGGCCGCCAAATTCCGTCATACCACCAAACAGATAATAGACGTCTTCAACAAAGATGACCAGCGCGAGCTCATCGGTCACTCCGTGAAAACCAGAAACAGGTCCTTGAAAGTTATTATTTCCCTGAAATACGGAAAATTTTGAGGGAAATAATTTCTAATTGCAAGATATGTCACGAGGCCAAATACCAACGCCATCCCCCAAACCCAGAAATAGGATCGACTCCTTTACCTGAATATCCGGGAGAAATCCTTCATGTCGACATTTACTCCACCGATAAGACACATTTCCTAACATCAATAGACAAGTTCTCAAAGTTTTCAATAGTATTTCCAATCAAATCTAGAGCCATAGTTGATGTTAAAGAATCCATATACGAACTTCTCAATTTTTACAGAAATACTAAGGTGTTGGTCTGTGACAATGAGAGATCGTTGAATTCGGAAACCATTAAATCAATACTTAAAAATCACTTTGGCGTCGAAATCTACACCACCCCACCCGCCCATAGTACGACTAACGGACAAGTGGAAAGATTCCACAGTACCCTTACGCAAATTGCCCGCTGTCAGAAGCTTGAGACTGGTATCTCTGACACAATTGAGCTAATTTTGCTAGCCACAGCTAAGTACAACCGCACAATTCATTCAGTAACGAATAAAATGCCAATAGGCGTAATACATTCAACACCGGACGAATTAATAAGGGAAATAAAAACTAGACTTACACGTATTCAGCAGAAAGATGTACAAAGACATAATGAAAATAGACAAACACGACAGTATAATCCAGGGGATAAAGTTTATGTGAAGACTAATAAGAGAATAGGAAACAAGTTTTCAAAACTTTACACCGAAAAAGTAATCTAAAAGGATCTTGGTACATTTGTTATAATTGATGAACGAAAAGTGCACAAAAATAATTTAAGACACTGACTGCTCTCTCCTTTGTCGCCCTTAGGATAATTTTTCTCTCGTTAAGCTTTCGAGCCAACGCAGGAATACTCGATTATACCAACTCTTATTACATCCCAATTACATCCGGAGCTGTAGCTGTTTATGAGCAGCATGGCTTTTTACTTCACCAAACCAATTTGTCAGCATTCGAAGCAATAGCTGAGGAGACAGACAAACTACTGATCCAATTCCCACAATCACATATTAAACGACTACTGGAGAATGACGCTAATGAAATATTACAACTATTGGACGCGATAAAAATACACCATCGGTACGCTAGAAGTATTAACATTCTGGGGACTGCCTTGAAATACACAACAGGGACTCCAGACTCTGACGACTTTCAAATGCTCGAGACCAGAACAAATGCCCTTTTAGACACAAACGAACAATAAATAGCGGTAAATTCAGCTACACAAAAGAAAATAGGCGAATTGACAGTGACAGTAAATAAATTATTACAAAATGCAAAAAGCACTCAAATAGATACGGGACATCTCTTTTCTCTAGCCTCCACCAGAAATAGAGCAGTTATAATGGAATTGGAAACCATTTTAACGTCAGTCACTCTGGGCAGGTTAAATATTGTCAACCCTATCCTGCTAAATGGTATGGAGATCAATGGTTTGTTAGCTGCTGCACTCTGCAAATATTAGCATAAGTGATTTATTGTCCATTTCTAAAATTAAGATGTTTCAAGATACGAATTGCATTTACTTTGTTATTAAATTAAACTTGCTGCCAGTGATCCATGACGGAAAAATTATCTCTCTAGAAACAGACATTATTGCTGAATGTAATGGTAAATACATTCCACTCTACAGCTGCAAGGAGGCTGTAGCGGCAAACTTTTGTCAGCCTCTGAAGGAAAGCCCCTGTACGCTACAACTACTTAACCAACACTCTGCAAAATGTAAGTCAAAATCCGCCGATAATGTTCCCGCTATTGAGGAAGTTGATAATGGCATACTGGTAATCAACGATCAACCAGCATTTATACAAACCCAGAACTTGACGAAACTAACGAAGGGAACTTCCCTTGTAACATTTGATGGAGAGATTACGGTAAACACTACGACTTACGTCAACTGGGCAAAAATTATTCGATCGCATTCCGAAACTGCACGTGCGCAATATGTAAATTTCACCGAACACATTGATTTACTATCGCTACCATACTTACAGAAAGTAAATATGAGGAACCTTAAGCACATAGCGACGCTGCATGATCTCGTTAACGCCCGTTCATTACAATCAGGGGGCGCACTTCTCTTACCCCTATTTGTCATCTCTGTAATTGGAGCAATCTTAATGAAACGAAGGCGAACTAGCATGGTGATATTGAATAAAGTCATCAAAGAACCGAGGACGCCTTCATTTCAAGAGGGGGGGTAGTAAACACCGGTCAACATTCCACTTCCACCGATATTGCTGACGGTGCGTCGGCAGGTTTGAGTGTGGAAATAGCGTAACAACAACTCTCCCACCGATATTGATGACGATGCGGCGACCAGGTAGCGCGTGACAACAACAACATCGCTGCAGCGGAAAAGCCAACAGCAAGAGGAAAATTGCCGAATTGCATTTTGCAAGTCACACGGCAAAACATGTGCAGCAACTGGTAGGTGGTAAGAAAGCGTCAGGTATTTAGGCGTAGTCGCCGCAATATTTTAGTTAGCAAATTCAGTTGTAATAACTCGACCGATACAAACGGCTGCTCTTGTGCAAACAAGAGAAATAAAATAACATTAACACCCAACCAAGTGTTTTAATAAGTTGTACATTAGACTGCATCACCAAAAAATGTTGCGGTTTTTCCGCCAGGATTACAAAATTTATTATATTTTAAGACGTCCACCAAAATATTTCGGAAAAATATTAAGATTTAAGTGAGCTGGACCGATTTGAAAATACCTCCAAAAATGGAATTTTTTATGAATAAAAATAGTTTCTTAAAGATTTTTTTGAAAAAATTCTGTTTTTAACTTTTTTCAAAAATTGGTAAAAGAAAAACTTGAATAATACTATGTCTCCATTGAGAGATTTATCCATTAAGATTTAATAAATCCAGTTGGAAAAATAGTACCGATTTTTTTTTTTGTATGGGGAGTGATGCAGTCTAATGTACCTATGTACATATTCCGATTTTTTTTATTTGTAAAGGCTCTCAAGAAAAACTAAAAATTCATATAAAATTACGCACAATAAATGGAAAATAAATTTGCTTCTGTAAAAAGTTTCTTAAATCAGTATGCAGCTCTTAAGAAAAAAATTCTTGTACATCTCGTCAATCCATGTCCTATAGAATGTGAAAATCGGCAGCTTTCAGGAGAGCAAAGAAACTGTAAAACTTGTAAAAAATATTGTTGTCATTAGACAAAAGGGTGGGATTCGACACATTGTTAAAGCCAGCATCCTCTGCTTCTAAGAATTCTAGAAATTTGACGATTTCTCAACTTACGTATCATTCTAAACGCATGCGCAATGTATCGTAAATCAAAAAGCAGTTTTGCGCATTTGATAGTTCGACGTGGTAGCGACGATATACTTATTTCTTCAGAAAATTTACAGCAACCGCAAAGTTATTTTCTAGCATCAGAAATAATGAAAAATATTTCTCGTGATATTTCTTGAGAACTACAATGATATATTTTTTCTGATGATCAACGAAAATAGATTTTTTTGATACTTTTTTTTGATAACAAACAAACGACTTTTTTCTCATATTTTTTCTTATAAATAACGAAACGAATTTTTTTATTTGCATATCTGTGCTGTTCAATTAAATTAGCCTAAGCCGGTATAGGCCCTTTTCCCTTTAAAGCAACATTTCATGGGATCCCAAACAATGTCTGTGAAGTTGGCATACGGTATGACGCAAAATGGAAAAAAAAAGTTGTTCTGAGTAGCCTTCCAATAGTTCTAGAGTTCTTGAAAAGGAAAAAAAAAGTTCTGGATATTTTCACACAAAAAAATTGATTTGAAAATTGGGTATGCCAGATTCACGCAGCATACGACATGTGGCAAAAAGGCAAATAAAAAGTTGTTCTGAGCAGCTTTTTAATAGTTCTAGAGTTCCTGAAAAGGAAAAAAAAAGTTCTGCAAAATTACGCCAAAAAACACTTTTTTCGAAAAAGTCGAAAATGTTAAATTTAAAAAAAAAA
>NW_023458556.1:88198526-88200346 GCF_013731165.1 Rhagoletis pomonella | reverse complement strand
AAAGAAAAAATGTCCTGATATTGTGCCTTGGATTTCCATTTTATTCGAAGATTCGATTATTTTAGTCGTCGAAGTTGCATACAAAGATGATAATGTACGGAAAGAAAGAGACCATATCAAGAAAATACCTAGTAAAGAATTGAGAGTAAAGAATATTCACGAAGAAATCGACAGAAAAGACTGTGAAGAAAAATTCAGTTCAAATGAATTAACATCCAAGGGAACTCAGAATCTAAAAAGAAGAAATCCTACAAATATTTCAGCTAACTCAACACAAAAAGTAAAAACAGATCATGAACTTTTTTTCAATATGATTTCAAGAAATTTCAACGAGTTTGAAAATTGGGGTGGAAAAGTGGATGCGAGAAAAATTGTAGACCTCTCAGAAGAACAGCTAGATGAAGAAGATTTGGTAAACCACAGTCAGAATTGTTTCGAGCCGCCTGTTCAGCATTCAACCACCCATGAAGAAGAGGTGACTCACAATAATGAATCACTAGCAAGTTTATTGTTTCCCACAAATTTTGATAGCAAACCAATTGAAAAACTTCCAACTTCGACAGAAGAACAACTCGCAACTCCGACGGAAAAACAAATTTATCCATATCAAGGAAACAATAAACAACCGGAAAAAAAAGTTCGCAGAAAGTCTAGGTTGTCATATTTAGAAAAATGTCCTAACTTTGATGACCTGAAAAATAGCTCCAGCATTGGTTTGCCGCTCATAATAAATGGTAATCTTTGTAAACCATTCAAATTCGAGGACTAAATATTATCAGTAAACAACACTTGTGCTTTCGACTCCATCTGTCAAATCCAAATGGAGTGCATGTCCACATCGTCAGCATACAGAAGGATAGTAGAAGCTCAGCAAATAGGGATGGCTCGACTGAATTCCCAAATTTTAGACAAAAAGGCCGTTCTTGCAGATCACTATCGTTTGCGGGCTGAGATACTACTTGGAACTAAACTATTCCAAATTCAAGAACGTTTACGATACACCAAGAAACTTGATGCGCAAATAAATGCAATAGATCTATCGCAACAGCTACTGATCAACTGTCCCAGTTTCCAACAAAACGCAACTTGCTTGATTTGCGAAGTAAAAAAAACTATAATAGAACCAACCTTGAAAATTAATATGAAAATCATTTTCAAAAGCGGTTTTCAGCATCTCCAAGAAGCAGTGGATGATTCCCGAAAATCTGTATTAATGTGCTGCGGCGAGACTCCAACTGTCGATCGATTTTACGGAATCCATTTATTCGTTGACACAGATGATTTCACAAATGACGATTATATCAATCTCATCAAAATGACCCGAATACCATGTCAGATTCGAGACATACCAAAGAAACTGATAGTGGAAAGGGAGGTATATGAATTGAAAGGCCTTGTACACTACTTTCGCGCAGGATGGCACTACGTGGCATACACCTATAATGGCCAAGGTGGTACCGGTACGATGATATGAAAAAAAAAGATCTCATGTTGAAGAAAACGAAATCGTTAGCCCAAGTATGGTTGTGTATATAAAAGAATACAAATTCTGAAATGAAACATAATGAACTGTGAAGTATAAATTTTTGAATAAACATTTTTTTTCCGTAATTTTGCAGAAATGGTTTTTCTTTTCAAGAACTAAGAACTTTTGAAAATCTACTTTTGAAAAATTTAACTTTTTCGACAAAAAAGGGGTTTTTCGGCGTAATTTTGCAGAACTTTCTTTCTCCTTCTCAGGAACTCTAGAACTATTGAAAAGCTACTCAGAACAGGTTAAATTTTTTATTTTTTTCAAAAATTTAACTTTTTCGAAAAAA
>NW_023458556.1:88198146-88198426 GCF_013731165.1 Rhagoletis pomonella | reverse complement strand
TTTTTCGGCGTAATTTTGCAGAACTTTCTTTCTCCTTCTCAGGAACTCTAGAACTATTGAAAAGCTACTCAGAACAGATAAAATTTTTTATTTTTTTCAAAAATTTAACTTTTTCGACTTTTTCGAAAAAAGTGTTTTTTTCGGCGTAATTTTGCAGAACTTTCTTTCTCCTTCTCAGGAACTCTAGAACTATTGAAAAGCTACTCAGAACAGGTTAAATTTTTTTTTTTCAAAATTTTAACATTTTCGACTTTTTGGAAAATAGTGTTTTTTTGGCGTA
>NW_023458556.1:88144812-88198046 GCF_013731165.1 Rhagoletis pomonella | reverse complement strand
AAAAAACACTTTTTTCGGCGTAATTTTGCAGAACTTTCTTTCTCCTTCTCAGGAACTCTAGAACTATTGAAAAGCTACTCAGAACAGGTTAAATTTTTATTTTTTTTTTAAATTTAACATTTTCGACTTTTTCGAAAAAAGTGTTTTTTGGCGTAATTTTGCAGAACTTTTTTTTTCCTTTTCAGGAACTCTAGAACTATTAAAAAGCTGCTCAGAACAACTTTTTATTTGCCTTTTTGCCACATGTCGTATGCTGCGTGAATCTGGCATACCCAATTTTCAAATCAATTTTTTTTTGTGAAAATATCCAGAACTTTTTTTCCCCTTTTCAAGAACTCTAGAACTATTGGAAGGCTACTCAGAACAACTTTTTTTTTTTCGTTTTGCGTCATACCGTATGCCAACTTCCCAGACATTCCCAAACAATATTTTAACGTTTAACTAGCCATGGATATAGTTCAAGATGCCCTTTTAATGGAAACTTAATAAAAATATAAACATTTTCAAGAGAAACTGGTTATTTTTTAATTCGAAGTCAAACCTTTTAAAGTCTCCTCGATTGAACGGTACAGATATATGTATGTATTCCATATAAAAAATTGGCGTACATAGTTTGTACGAGAAAAAATGCCCTAGCTACTTCATATTTGGACTTTATTATACTAAAATTTAATGCGCAACAAAACTGCATACCATTTTTTGGAAATTTGGATTTATATGGTGTTCGTTAAGTTAATCAGCTTTGCTTTCATACAAAAATAATATATGTATATAATTCAGATGAACGTAGTTTTTCGTACATAAGGGTAAGATTGCAAGCAAAAACTTTCTCTGGGCCAAAATTCTTTAGTTTCTGTAATTAAATAGGCAAAACTTCTTAACTATTGTAGTAATGTCTATAATACAGAATTTAATGAAACATACCAGTTAATACATAATAAGAAGTTCGAATTGGTGTTTAGAACTTTATTTATAAGAAACATATTAAATAAATACACATAGTTACTTTACTTTACTTTAACTTTTAACACTTTACTTTTCCCAATAACTTTCGATATTTTTGATTTGCCACTAATAATTTTGTTTCGTATAGCATCATTGCTTAAGTTGTTTTTGACAACTTATTTGTTGGTTAATGACTGCAAATAGTTTTATACAAGATTAGAAACGAGAAATAATACTTTCATAAAAATTTAAGTACATACATATAGGAGTGTACTCATACGCCCAACTATCTAAAGTTTTAGAAAACTTTTACTGGTTTTGCGTTCTCGTACCCAAAAAACTTGCAAAGTAGGGGAAATTGAGAGAGCAAAATGTGAAAGAGCTAAAACTTGCAAGTAAGAAAATCAGCTGATCACAAACACATGTTTGTAAATAAACAAAAGAAAATATGGCCTTTTTGAGTTATTTATTGCAAATTGTATTATTAATGCTAGGATACAACTAAAAAGTGCGTAAATTTAATAAGCACAAGAGTTTGTTGAGTTTATTTTTCGTTAATTTGCTATTAATCTCCAGTTTGTTTACTTTAGTGTGTGCTGACTATGGTTGCCGTATGACATTTTTCGTGTGTACCATAATTTTCCTTTAAATATACCAAAATAGATTTAAATGAAGCATGCTGAAATGATTTTTTGCTGAGGATTTCGGTTTTGGTAGGTTGATTGTTGAAATGAAAATGGGTGTTTGTTTTTAATGCGTCACCATGGGATACCACAAATAATTATGAGAAAAATAACTTATTCATTCCGATATAATTAATTCGAATTTTAAAAAGGTTTTTCTTATCCAAAACTATTCAAAGGTATAAAATGCCAAATCGGGGGAAAATGCACCAAGCAGGAAATAAATTGCCATATTAATCACCAGTGGCAACTGTGCAAGTGATCCGCTGTTTCGAAGGTTGCAAGTTTTTGCAAATTTTGCGTTCTCGTACTTCTGTTGATATTTCGTCTCTTTGAGAGCGAATGCTGCTAAATTCTCAGAACTTTTGCTGCTGGAGAATTTTGTCCTCTCAATACGAGTACACACCTATATGTAGATTCAAAAAGCTGTTTAAATACAAAAGTTGTATGAAAATGTCACATTACGCAATTGTTTAAATCTACGTTATTTTTTATAAATAAAGCCGTAAACATTACCTTACATCGTCAATTTCCATATTCTATTTTGACTCTTTCAATATCGCTGACCAGCGCCGCAAACGATATCAACTAGTAGGCTAACAACCAGATTTTAAATGAAATACGCAAGTACTTACAGTACTACATGTATATAGAGAGTAGATTTGCTACTCCCTTTTGGCAGCAGCAAACATCTCTCGTACGCGATAAGAGAAAGTAGAGTACCTACTTTGGTGGAGTAATAGCTAGTACGTCAAGTATTTACTCTCTCAACGCCAAGTAGTGTATGTATGAGGAAAAAGAGTAACAATTGTGTTGGGAGTAGAGTACAACGTAAAGAGTACTTATTGAACGAAATGCGGCAAATACACTAGCGCTGGACTTTAATATGTCTGTATAAATGTGTGTATCTATATGCATGTACTTATATAAATAAGTGCATAGTTATTTACTGAACAGTAGCGCAGAATGGGCAAAAATTTTGCGGCAATAATCAAATAATAGCTAAGCGTTGGTTTTACTACGAGGTGCAAAGCAGAAAAAAATTTACTTGTGAGCCTTTTAACCTGAAGAATGTATGTAGATAACATATTGCAGCAGCTTTTGTTTATTTTCCACTAATAACTAGTATGCTTTAGAAATATTTACGTTCGTTTTATGGCCAGTTTTTCAGTGCCAGTTTAAACTTCGATTGAGTAAACTGAGTTTAACTGCACGTGCACTGAAAAACTGGCCCTTAGAGTTGTAGCAGGTAGTGATTTTTGCTTCAAACTGCATTTCGCTAAGTGCAGAGTTGTGTGGTTTAGTTGGATTTCCCTGAATACCAGATATTTCGTAAATACGCAAGAATGATAGTAATTTTGGCGTGACGTCACCGTAGAGTTGACAACTGAGAGCGGCAAATAAAACTGCTGTCTAGTAATGTGCTGAATTGTCGGTACCCAATACTTAAAAAAGGTTTCGGTACCCAATACTTCCTTATCGGTACCCGATACTGATTCTTTACATTAAACCTTCGCCATTATATGCATTTCAAGTTTAGAAAAAACTTTCATTACTAATTTATATGATATCGGCTAAAACACTTGAACTTATTGCAACAGAGAAATTTTATTTTATCAGTTTTAACTCTAGTCGATCCAAGGTTCGAGAAAAATACTTTGACGGATGAAGAAGCCTATGAGGTGGGTTTTGTCGAAGGCTGAGGTATGCTCAGCCGCTCCAGAGTCCAGCGAAGGTCCCACTAACCCCCACCAAATAAAACACAATGATTTGTGTATTAAGTCGAACACACCCACACACACGCGGCTATCTAGAAGGCCGGCAACTTGTCGTGCAGGGGAGAGCGGAAGGTAAAGAGCGAGAGTCGGCAGTCGGTGTCGGAGATTATCCGGCGGGTAATTGTACGGTGACGGGAGTGTTACTAGTGACAGCGATATTAGCAGTGGTACGTGTCAGTCGTAGCGAAGAGCGTGGCAATGAGAGCAGTCGCGGTGGTTGTGACGGCGACGGCAGCCTGCAGTTCCCTTGCAGTGGTGGTGGCGGCCTCAGCGGTGACGTTGGCAGTGGCCCATATAATCATGAGGGCGGCAGGGACCTCCCGCAGTGGTGTTGTATGCAGCCCCGATTGTGGCGAAGGGTAAATGCGGCCCCTTTTAATTACGACGGGCAGTAGTGGTCGGCCTGGGGCGACGATAATGGCGGCGGCCCCAGTAATGAAGACAGTAGCAGCGGGCCCTGATGGTGGCAATGGTGACAGCGGCCCTGGTTGGCGATAGTTAGCGTTCGCGGTCCTCGGTGATGATGGCGGGCGGCCCACGGTTGTGGCTTCGGCCTTGGGGCGGCAGTGGTAATAGCGGCCCCGGTGATGAGAGCAGCGGTACGGGCCCTAGCGGTGACGATGATTATGGCGGCGGCCCTGGATGACAGTGAATAGCGGGCGGTCCTCGATAGAATTGTCAGCCCCGGTGATTAGAGCGGCGGTACGGGCCCTAACGGTGACGATGATTATAGCGGCGGCCCTGGATGGCAGTGAATAGCGGGGACAACTGATGATTAGTACGGTCCCCCAGGGCATCGAAAGGTTGCCCAGTCCCCCCGTATGTATTCGCGGCCGCTAGGCGCTGCAGGGAGGTGGTTCCCTCCCCTTAAGCGCCCACTAGCCACGCGGTATCGCGTCGCGGTCGGTGTGTGTGGGGCGGTCTTGTTTTTTATTGATTATTATTCATTATTATTTTCTAATTTTTTTTTTTGTTGTAATAGGTATATGTGTGTAGAAGTAGGTACAAAGTTTAATTTATAATGATATGAGATTGTAATACATGTGCTTATAAATAGGTACAAAGTTTAATTTATAATGATATGACATTTGTAATACATATGCTCATAAATAGGTACAAAATTTGATTTTTATTTTTTTTTTTGTGTTAATATAAGAATTAGCAAAAAAAAGGAAAACGTGGTTTGTGTTGGTTGATGGTGGTTTCAGTCTATATATTCCATGACCTTGGTCCTCCCCTTTGACCGGACGATGGCGTGGTTCGCATCTATCTGTGTGGCGAGCATGCGGTGCCCTTTCCACTGAAATCGCCATCGCCCTTTATTGTTTCTCGGTCGTCTTAGCCGCAGCTTTTTGAATGGGTCGAATGTGTCCCCGGTGGCCGTTTCGTCGTTCGTTGTGGCCGGGTCCGCTTTGGATGGTGTTTCGGTGACCCTTGGTTCGGGGGTGATCTCCTGGGCTGGGTTTGTGGTTGCCGCGGCTGGCTCGGTGGTGTTGGCGGCTGTTGTCGCCGCGTCGACTGGGCACTCTGACATGGCGACGCGGCGACCCATTTTTGGGGACGATCGTGGATATATATTTTGCCTCCTTCAACTGATCCAAGATCGCTCCAACCTGGGGTAACGGGTATGGGTCTGGTTCGCTGGCGGCATTGAGCTGGCGGTAATCGATACACATGCGCCAACTGGCTTGCTTTTTCCGAACTAAGACGATGGGGGAGCTGTATGCGCTTTTGGATGGTTCGATCCTTTCCCCCGCAAGGAGCTCGTCCACTTCGGCGTTTATCACCTGCTGCATGGCAGGGTTGCGTGGGTAATAGCGTTGTTTCAGTGGGCCATGATGCCGGAGTGTGATCTCGTGTTCGTCGGCGGTGCTGGGCCCGGTGATTTTGGAGAATCGCTCTCTGTGAGTTTCCAAAAAAAATCGGCTAGTGTTTTATTTTGTTCCTCGTTCAAGTGTGCCCTTTCAATTAGGCTGCATAGCGCGTGTGTAGTATCGAGTCTCGGCGGTGGGGCGGGAGTTAGTGGCTGGTTGTCTAGTGACACGACGATGCCACGCTTTGCCAGGAAATCCATTCCCAATATCATTTTTTCAGCCAGATTGGGGATGACGGCCACCAGTGTGTTTGTTGCTTGGCCGTTGTATTTAATTTGGACAGGATAGGAATGGGTGCTTGCGACGCACGTTTGGTCGGCTAGCTGCACGTTTCGTTTGTTAGGATGTGGCTGAATATTGCGCTGTTCCAATTGCTTGCGTAGATATCCGTTGATGTATGTTAAGGTGGCTCCAGTGTCGATTAGGGCTCGGATGTTCATGCCTTCGACCAGGACGTTCGCATAGAAGCGGCCATCGGGGCCTTGCCAGCCTGGTTGAGACGTGGTTGGTTGATCGGTGGGTGACTTGAAGATGGCTGTCCTCTCCTCGTGACACGGGAAATTCCTGGAGAGGTTTCCATCTCGTCCGCATCGTGAGGAGAATAGTCGCCTCGGACCTCTGCACTGGAATCGGCGGTGTCCGCGCTTTTTGCACCTCCAGCAGGTGTTCTTCGGATCGTATCGTTCGAGTGGAGTGGATAGGCAGTGTGCTGCTTGCCTGGTTTGCCTGGCCTCCTCGCTTTTGAGCAGCTCATATTCGTCGGTAAGTTCCATTAATTCTCCGATAGTATGGAACTCGCCTCGTTTTATGAATAATCGGTACTCCACTCGCAAGCCTTCGTAGATGCGCTCCAAGTGGTCGTCGCTGCACATCGTTGGGTGCTGTCGGATCAGCGTTTGGAGGGCTGTGATGTAATCCTTGGCCTTCTCTCGGCTCTGCTGTCTCCGCTGGCGAATAGCGTCTTCCAGCTGACTGACGTGTCGACGGGGAAGGAAGAATCGCTCAACTTCGGTGCGGAATATAGCCCAGGTGGTTATGTGTGGCCTTCGGACGCGGAACCATTGTAGTGCTCTGCCGCGGAGTATTTCGGATAAGGTTGGGAGGAGTTGGTCTGGCGTGATTTGGTAGCATTCTGCCAGCTCCTCAATCCTCTCCAAGAAGTCGTGCAGAGTGTCGCCACCGGAGTAGCGAACATCCCAACGGCGGACGGTGCTCACTACTTCGGCGCTGCTCATATGGTCTCGTTTCTGGGCGGTTGGCTTTGCCTCCTCGGCGTGCAAGAGAGAGTCACCAAGCTTAATTGCCGAAGTTAGTTCGTGTGGTGATTTCACCATGCTAGCCTCATCGGCAGCGATCTCCATCTCCAGTTCTCTGAGCAGGTTTTCGGTTGATTTCCGGTTTCTCTTTGCCCTGACGAAGTTACTGAGAGTGCTGCGCAGATTGGCGACGGTGCTCCCTTCAACGGGTATATGATGCCTCTTGCATTCTTCCACCAATCTCTCTTTCTTCAATAGATATATCCAGCCAAGAGAGTCAGGGTTTAGTGCGGTGGTACTATTTTCGCTCATCCGTGTGTCTTTTACTTGTTGTGGTGTGTTCGATGAACCCGCTTCTGCAGTGTTGGTGCTTGTTGAGGGTTTTGCACATGCACCTGCAGAGCTGGGTCCCTGCTCGGGCGCCATTTACGAGGTGGGTTTTGTCGAAGGCTGAGGTATGCTCAGACGCTCCAGAGTCCAGCGAAGGTCCCACTAACCCCCACCAAATAAAACACAATGATTTGTGTATTAAGTCGAACACACCCACACATACACGCGGCTATCTAGAAGGCCGGCAACTTGTCGTGCATGGGAGAGCGGAAGGTAAAGAGCGAGAGTCAGCAGTCGGTGTCGGAGATTATCCGGCGGGTAATTGTACGGTGACGGGAGTGTTACTAGTGACAGCGAGATTAGCAGTGGTACGTGTCAGTCGTAGCGAAGAGCGTGGCAATGAGAACAGTCGCGGTGGTTGTGACGGCGACGGCAGCCTGCAGTTCCCTGGCAGTGGTGGTGGCGGCCTCAGCGGACACGTTGGCAGTGGCCCATATAATGATGAGGGCGGCAGCGACCTCCCGCAGTGGTGTTGTATGCAGCCCCGATTGTGGCGAAGGGTAAATGCGGCCCCTTTTAATTACGACGGTGACAGCGGTACTGGGCGATGATGGTAGTGGCGATTACCGTACTCGTGACGGGCAGTAGTGGTCGGCCTGGGGCGACGATAATGGCGGCGGCCCCAGTAATGAAGACAGTAGCAGCGGGCCCTGATGGTAGCAATGGTGACAGCGGCCCTGGTTGGCGATAGTTAGCGTTCGCGGCCCTCGGTGATGATGGCGGGCGGCCCACGGTTGTGGCTT
This sequence comes from Rhagoletis pomonella, assembly GCF_013731165.1. Taxonomy (NCBI): domain Eukaryota; kingdom Metazoa; phylum Arthropoda; class Insecta; order Diptera; family Tephritidae; genus Rhagoletis; species Rhagoletis pomonella. The sequence goes on along the minus strand of NW_023458556.1, from coordinate 88,190,377 downwards.
CGGCCTTGGGGCGGCAGTGGTAATAGCGGCCCCGGTGATGATAGCAGCGGTACGGGCCCTAGGGGTGACGATAATTATGGCGGCGGCCCTGGATGACAGTGAATAGCGGGCGGTCCTCGATAGAATTGTCAGCCTTGGGGCGGCAGTAAAAGTAGCGGCCCCCGGTGATTAGAGCGGCGGTACGGGCCCTAACGGTGACGATGATTATAGCGGCGGCCCTGGATGGCAGTGAAATGTCGTCCTCAGGGCGGTAGCGGTGCTGGCGGTCCAGATTTGATGATACCTACGGACAACTGATGATTAGTACGGTCCCCCAGGGCATCGAAAGGTTGCCCAGTCCCACCGTATGTATTCACGACCGCTAGGCGCTGCAGGGAGGTGGTTCCCTCCCCTTAGCGCCCGCTAGCCACGCGGTATCGCAAGCAGGCAGGGGTGTTCGGAATTGGGCAAGCCCAAACGGATCTCGCCCCCTGTCTGCATGAGACCGTTACCAAAAATGGGTCTAGCCCATAATGGTTTTTGGGTGTTGCCTGAGGGATATTCCCCCCCTTGCAGCCCCCCCTCAACCAATCAGTCTTCCTCCGAGGTGGAAAGCCAAGAGCGCCCAAATAGGCCCGAAGCCCAGGCTGCGCTCCGTGCTTACCTACGGACAACTGATGCTGGTTGAGTTCATGCTGGCAGCTTTAGCTCTGGTTTTGTATGAACCGTTTGAGAAGTGAATGGGCTTATTCCGTGTTATGCGCTTCGCGTAGCGAACTTATTCCATCTGTTGGTGCGCATGATTATCCAAGTTGCTGTTTGCGAAATTTGTATGTGCTTACCATGCGAGCTTCGTGAATGCGTATGTATGCCTGTATGTATGTACATAGGGATGCTTTTAGTCTTGTTGGTATGTTAGTTTGTGTGTACGCCTACCAGTATGTTCATATATTGGTACCTATGTGCAGTTGTAAGACGTATGCTAGGGTGATGTTGAATATGTTATTGTGGCGTAGGCAAAGCTACGTTACAAGCCTTTCAGGAGGGGGAGATTCTGGCCTCGAACCCACATATATACATCTTTCATTTGAATCAGTATTAAAAGCTCTATTGGCTCTTACATTCGGGTTTTGATAGGCGAGTCACCCCTGAACCGTTTTTTCCATATTCTTGGCCTATGTGGGCTTTTATTCGAAACATAAATGTTTCGAGAGTATTGGATACTTCAAAGTATTGACTAAGCATATCACTACTGCCGTCGTCTGGACTGTGACGTCAGCAAAACAGCTGATTCTGTCAAATTTACTGAGAGCCGATTAGCGGTATTGCCATCGGCGCCACCTTCTGTATTCTCGCCACCGTGGTAAATACGCTTGTTCTTCATAAAATTTTATTTTGTAAGAGTTGTTGGTGTGCACCTACTTAAATGAGATAAACGATGCGGGTGCTCCATTCGCCATCACTCACAACAGCTTATCCTGAAAACTTTTAAGGGCGTTAATTGGAAGATGTTTTTCCGCTTGCTGGTGATTTTATTCTTGAAAGTGAGCAGAACGCACTCGCGTATTTTTAAATAAAAAGCGTTCATAACATTGCCAAAATTTCGCTACCGAAATTGAAATTCATTCATTTTTTCAGTGTAATTTTTGCATCCAAAAACAGCGCACTTAAATTTTTAATAATTTAAATAAACTCAAAGATGCAGAAAAAGGCACAAACTTCGACGCAAATTGTCAAACGGTAAATATCAGGGTTACACATATTTGAAATAAAACTTGATGTATTTTTGACTAAAATAGTGTATTTTTATAAGATAATTTTTTAGGAATCTGGCAACTCCGAAAATTGAGCATTCTACGTCATCAAGATGGCGGCAATGGCTGATGTCGTAACCTTGTATTCTATGAACCTTGGTGGTAATTGCCTATTGCATCGCATTTATTTTTCGAATCGTATTACAGAGCAGCCTTAGATTTTCTTTTTTTTGGAAAATATAAATCGTGTGCTGCGAATGCCGCATTATACTAAAGCCAACCTTTCGACATAAGCTACTATTCCATATGAATACAGAAATGTATATAAAAATGAAGCAAATTATTCCATCACATTATTTTATGTATTTATTTTCTTCAATTTCTAATTTTGAGAAGTGGAGAATATAAAAATTTAATTTTGTTATCAATAGATTCGATAACGATTTATTTGACAATTTTGTACGCAACTTAGCGAGTATTGTAAAAAGTGCGCTGAAAGCCCGTTCAACAGAAACTTGTGTTGCTGGTACTGCTAATATAACCTCCGCTAACTTCAACATCTTAGCTGAAATACAATGCCGGCGAACGGTGAACTCACCACAGCGAAATTCGCGCTGTCAAAATTAGAACACCCGCAAGCATATGAAATTGAACACAGCCAAAGTGAAATGCGAAGTTCGCTTGGCGGCGTTTCATGACGATAGATTTATTTCTATCGCCCTGCTGGGCGATGACAGCTGTGCGTGCCAAAGGTGGCCGTATTTCTTTTTTGCTTTCAAAGTTTTAAAAGAAAACAACCTAAACACGATTTTTTTTTGTTTGAAAAATATAGTTGTGGATTCGTTAAATCTGGCTAGAAACAAATTATTTATAATAATCTTTCTTTGTTTTACATTTCAATTTGTTATCATTTCCTCATTTCTAAATATGGTTTAGTTTTTTCTAAATATGGTCACCCAAATTATAAAGGCGACTAAATGGGATCAGCTGTTTTCGCTACCGCTCTAATTCTGTTTAAGTAGGCGAAATAGCTGGGCGAACGGTGAACGACAGCATCGCCCAATTCGGCGAAGTTTGCCGTTCGCCAGTATTGTATTTCAAGCATCTCACACTCATTCCGATAAAATTTTCTCCAGTATTTCAGGACATTTGTGTCGAACGGTTCCATTTCTTTTACACAGAGATTATCCAGCTTTTGTTTGATGTCAGGTTTTACGATTGGTCTCGGTGCACTTTGCGATTTTGCCAATGACCTTACGTAAAGCGTTAACTTAAGGTACGCCCCTTTCGAAGTGCTTGGAAGTTCATAGTCCTGTGTTATATGTGGTAAAACTCCAGAAGTGCAATCATTCTCATATTCTCATGAATTTTCAATTTTCTGGATCATTTTGCAAGTCCTTATTAAGTGATCCTGTAAAAGAGTAAATATTTCTAAAGCATACTAATTATTAGTGGAAAATAAACAAAAGGTAGGTAGTAAGCTGATGCTATATTGTATCTATGTACATACATACTTCAGGCTAACAGGCTCACAAGTAAATTTTTTACGTCTTTGCAAGGTCGTAGTAAAACCAACGCTTAGCTATTATTTGATTATTGCTGCAAGATTTTTGCTCATTGTGCGCTCTTCTTCTTCTTCTTTTTTGGCGCTGTAACCGCCTAAGCGATTTTGGCCGAGTTCAGCAAAGCACGCCAGTCATTTCACCTCTGTGCCAACTGACGCCAATTGGAAACGCCAAGTGAAGCCAAGTCCTTCTCCACCTGATCTTTCCATCGCAGTGGGGGCCTCCCTCTTCCTCTGCAAACACCGGCGGGTTCCGAGTTGAATACTTTCAGAGCTGGAGCGTCGGTGTCCATTCGAACGACATGACCAAGCCAGCGGAGCCGCTGTATTTTAATTCGCTGCACTATGTCCATATCGTTGTAAAGCTCATACAGCTCATCGTTCCATCGTCTGCGGTACTCGCTGTCGCCAACGCGTAAAGGCCCGTAAATCTTCCGCAAAATCTTTCTCTCAAACACTCCAAGAGCCGCCTCATCATGCACGGGCATGATGAGTGACTTATAGAGCGCGGTTTTCGTACGTCGAGAGAGGACTTTACTCCTGAATTGCCTACTCAGTCCAAAGTAGCACTTGTTGGCAAGAGTGATTCTACGTTGGATTTCAATGCTGACATTATTATCGGTGTTAATGCTGGTTCCCAAGTAACCGAAATTCTCTACTTTCTCGAAATTGTAACTGTCAACAGTGACGTGGGTGCCAAGGCGCGAATGTGCTGACTGTTTGTTTGATGACAGGAGATACTTCGTCTTGTCCTCGTTTACCACCAGACCCATTCGCTTTGCTTCCCTATCCAACTTGGAAAAGGCAGAACAGACTTCGCGGTTTTTGTTAGCGATGATGTCGATGTCATCGGCATAAGCCAGCAATTGCACGCTCTTATAGTAAATTGTTCCTGAGCGGTTCAGTTCTGCAGCTCTTATTATCTTATCCAACATCAGATTAAAGAAGTCACATGAAAGGGAGTCGCCCTGTCTGAAACCCCGTTTTGTGGCGAACGGCTCGGAGAGGTCTTTTCCAATTCTGACGGAGCTGGTGGTATTGCTCAACGTCATTTTACACAGCCGTATGAGTTTTGAGGGGATGCCAAATTCAGACATAGCGGCGTATAGGCAACTCCTTTTAGTGCTGTCAAAAGCGGCTTTAAAGTCGACAAATAGGTGGTGAGTGTCGATCCTTTTCTCGCGGGTCTTTTCCAAGATTTGGCGTATGAATACCTGGTCTATGGTGGATTTGCCAGGTCTAAAGCCACATTGATAAGGCCCAATCAGTTCATTGACGGTGGGCTTCAGTCTTCCACACAATACGCTCGATAAGACCTTGTAACCTATGCTTAGAAGGCTGATCCCGCGGTAGTTGGCGCGAATGGCGGGGTCACCTTTCTTGTGGATTGGGCAGATCATACTTAAATTCCAGTCGTCGCGCATGCGTTCATCTGACCATATTCTGCACAAGAGTTGATGCATGCACCTTATCAACTCCTCGTCGCCGTACTTGAATAGCTGAGCTGGCAGGCTGTCAGCTCCAGCGGCTTTGTTGTTGTTCTTCAGCCGCGTTATTGCTATACGTACCTCGTCATAGTCAGGCGGTGGAACGTCGACTCCGCCATCATCGACTGCGGGATCGGGTTCTTCTTCTCCACAACTTTCCGTGCTGCTACCATTTAGTAGGGCGGAAAAGTGTTCCCTCCATAATTTAAGTACGCTCTGGACATCAGTTACTAGGTCGCCATTATTGTTCTTACAGGAGTGCGCCCGGTCTTTAAGCCTTCCGTAAGTCGCCTAACTCTCTGGTAAAATTTTCGGGCATTCCTCCTGTCGGCCAGCATTTCAAGTTCTTCGCACTCACGTATTTCGGCCTCTCTCTTCTTGTTGCGGCAAATACGTCTCGCTTCCCTCTTCAGATCCCTATAGAGGTCCCACATAGCGCGCGCTGCGCCCGATCGCAGCGTGGCCCTGTAGGCGACATCTTTTTTCTCTGCAGCTTCTTGACACTCCTCATCGTACCAGTTGTTCTTTCGGGCTCGCTGAAATCCGACTACTTCCTCGGCGGCGGTACTTAATGAGCGGGAAATGTATTTCCACTGCTCACATATGTCGGTTTGTTGAAGAGTGCTCTCTGAGAGCAGGTGTGAGAGTCGAGTAGCGAAAGCGCTGGCTGTCTGTTGTGATTGCAGCTTTTCGACGTTAAGCTTTCCTTGCATATTTGGGCGCACATTTTTTGCTGCACAGAGGCGGGTGCGTATCTTGGCTGCACCAAGATAGTGGTCTGAGTCGATGTTTGGGCCTCGAAGTATGCGTACGTCAAAAACACTGGAAGCGTGCCTTCCGTCTATCACCACATGATCGATTAGGTTTCTCGTTTTTCGATCCGGAGACAGCCACGTAGCTTGATGGATATTTTTATGCTCGAACCTAGTACTGCATACTACCATGTTTCGGGCCCCGGCGAAGTCGATCAGCCTCAGTCCGTTATCGGACGTTTCATTGTGGAGGCTGTATTTTCCGACAGTGGCGCCAAAGATCCCTTCCTTTCCCACCTTGGCATTTATATCGCCAAGCACGATTTTGACATCGTGTCGGGTACAGCGCTCATATGTACGTTCCAAGCGCTCATAGAAGAGATCCTTGGATGCCTCATCCTTCTCTTCCGTCGGGGCAGGGGCGCAGATGAGCGAGATGTTGAAGAATCTCGCTTTGATGTGAATTGTGGCTAGACGCTCGTCCACCGGGGTGAACGACAGTACTCGGCGACGGAGTCTCTCTCCCACCACAAATCCAACACCGAATTTGCGCTCCTATACATGGCATGGTAGTAGACGTCGCAAGGCCCCAGACATTGTTTGCCTTGCCCCGTCCAACGCATTTCTTGGATGGCGGTGATGTCAGCTTTTGTCCTTACGAGGACATCAACCAGCCGGGCAGAGGCACCTTCCCCATTAAGGGTCCGGACATTCCAAGTGCATGCCCTCAAATCGTAGTCCTTTAAACGTTTGCCGTGGTCGTCAACATAAGGGGGGGTCTCATCCGAGGCTTTGCCTTGCTTCTTCACTGGAAGTGGTTTTTACGTGGCGGGTCCCAAGCCCAGCGCACAACCCATTGCTGGGACGGGGGTGGTTTCGCAACCAAATACACGTTTATATAGCGAGCCGCTTGCTCCAAGCAGACACCCGCCTGCAGCCGCACCTACTGGTGAACAGACGCTGCAGACTTCAGTGAGCCCTTAAACCGAATAAGTCAGAGTGGCCCCACCGAAGCTCCCGTGGGCCGTGACCCAAGGCTCCACTCGGATTGGTTACCGCATCTCGCACATGGGTTGCTCACGTTGCCCAGAGTGCGCGAACGAGGACGCAAGAGTCGGGATTGAGTATAGCCATGCAACTGTAAATGCATACCCAGCGCAACGACTATACCCCATTGCACTCATTCTGCGCTACTGTTCAGTAAATAACTATGCACTTATATAAGTACATGCTTATAGATACATACATATATACATACATATGTATGTGTGCACGGATATGAAATGCAGACATTTTTTTGTCGATCGCATCCCGAATGTGAGAGATGATAAATTTGTTTGCATTTTTCACTCGCGATAAAAGTATGCAAAAAAAGATTTGGAATATTATCGATCGCGAACGTGAGAGAATGTGAGTGAGAATTTCCGAACCCTCGTTGTGAGAGGGGATGTTTTCATATTCCAGACTCGTAGGAAATCCATTTGTTTTCCTTCTCGAATCAACAAATCGCCAAAAAGCGGACGGGTTTGACTTTAAATTATATTTTCAACCCTGAGCATATATTTTCTATATAGAGATTTATGCTGACGATCGAAATTACTTCTTAAACGATGGAAACGAAGCCTATTAACTACAGAATTACTTTTCCTTAGCTTTTTGAAGGCTTTAGTCTTCTTGTTTTTCAAATGTACAAGCTTAGAGTTAAACCAGGGCGGTTTATTTCGATTTAACGACCGTTTTATAGGGACAAAACTGGAAATCGCAGAAGATAGTATTTCTCTCAACTTTCCATAAGAAATCGTTGGACAATCTGAAAAGTTAAAAAACGACCAATCTGTAGACTCTAGAGAACTAGTGATTCTTGCATAATCCGCTCTGGAGTAGTCATGTTTAGGGACACGATATCGAACCGAAAGTATCGATATGGAACTCATTTAAAGTATCGCTTTAAAAATATCGGGTACCCATTAATATTGGAATAAAAAGACTCGATATTCCAAATATCGATACCAAAATCCAAAAAATTTATCTGAAGAATAAAATTGATGAGTTCAGATATATGTTTGAATCCTCCTCTGTAGACTAATATGCATATCTGAAACTTGGTTTAAACCATGCTACACAGATAATCTTTTTAAGATGAATGGTTACAATTTGTTTCGCTGTGATCGGCCCAGTCATGGAGGTGGCGATGCTATTTTTATAAAGAATAGCATTAAGAGCAGATTCATTAGCAATTCTTCACACAATCACGTTGCCGTATTCAAATATAATTCTAACTGGTGACTTTAACTGTAATGTTCTATGCGACGACTCTTTGCCTAGTGAACTGCGGACATTGGGTCTTAACCTTGTGAACTTCACCTTTCCTACACATTATACTGCAACAAACAATACGCTGTTATATCTTTTCTTTGTTAGTTATGTATCAAAAACGTTAATGTTTGACCAATTGTCCGTGCCTGTCTTCTCAAAACATGACCTAATATTCCTCGTTTATGGCTTTCAGACTATAACCTCTACCCAAACGATCACCTATAAAGATTTCAAAAACATTAATTATGAACAGCTTGGTACGAAGATAAACACAATAGATTGGTCCTCCGTATATTGCATGGAAGCCGCAGAGGATCAAATAACCTATCTAGAAAATAATCTTACTTTGTTATTCGATGAGTTTGTTCCTTATAAAAAAATTATTACACAAAAACCTCAACATCCATGGTTTAGTATCGAAATAAAAGACCTCATTGTTAAACGAAACAACGCTTATAAGCGATGGAAACGTTTCAGACTTTCCTTCTTATTTGAAAGTTTTTGTTCGATCCGAAATGAGGTCGCGAAAAAGATTAGAAATGCAAAAAGGATATATTATGAACAAAAATTCTCCCAAATCGTGGAAGTAAAGGTAATTGGAAGGAAATAAAGAAGATGAATCTAGTCAGCAAACATGTACGTGACATAAACATAGATGATATCAATAAGCTTAATGCTGATTTTGCTTCAAACTCATATACCTCTGATAACGAAATAGACGGTGATTACCAAATCCGTGATAATGAATGTAACTCCTCGTTTAAGTTTGTATGTGTAAGTCAGTTAGATGTTTTGGAATCATTTTTATCAATAAAGTCCAATGCCGTCGGTCTAGATAAACTTCATCCTACATTTATAAAATCTTTAACATCTAAAAATCTATTATCACATAAACAGTCTGGATTTAGGAAAAATCGTGGATGCATTACCGCTTTAACCGATGTGGTTGAAGATATACGCGCTGACCTCGATTCAGGAAAATTTGAATTTTTGATTCTCCTAGATCATTCTAAAGCTTTTGACACCGTAAATCACAGAATATTATGTAGAAAACTTTTCAATAATTTCAATTTCTCGTACCACTCTGTAAAATTATTAAGCTCTTACCTAACTGGACGCTCCCAAGCTGTATTCGCAAACAACGTCCTTTCAGACTTTATGCCCTTAAACCGTGGCGTTCCACAAGGCTCCATTCTGTGCCCTTTGTTGTTTTCATTGTACATCAATGAGTTACCAACTGTGATAGGAAAGTGCAATATACATATGTACGCTGATGACGTCCAAATTTATGCAAACTGTGATATTACTGATGTCAATACCTGTATTTCGTTGTTGAATGTAAATTTAAATAAAATTAACTCGTGGGTTGTTGAAAACTGTTTGTCTCTTAACCCGTCCAAGTCCAAATGTTTAGTTTTAGGGAGAAGAATTATTGAATACACTACGCTACCCAAACTATACATTAATGATATTCCCATTGATTATGTCACTTGTGTAAGAAATCTCGGTATCACTTTCAACAGAAACTTAACTTGGTCGGATCATATCAATACATGCTGCGGTAAAGTGTACGCGATGCTTCGTACCCTCTGGGTTACACAACATTTTACGCCACTAAAAACCAGAATGCTTTTGGCTAAATCGTATCTGATTCTATCTCTCCTTTATGGCTGCGAACTATTTGCAAATTGCGACTCAGTAAGTAAAAGGAAATTCAGTGTTCTATTTAACAACATAGCCAGGTATATTTTCACTCTTAAACGTAGTGGTCACATATCTGAGTACGCCAAGAAAATCTTCGGTATCAATTTCAATGACTTACTCAAAACTAGAAGTCTGCTCTTAATGCACAAAATCATTTATACTAAAAATCCGAATTATCTATATAACAGAATATCCTTTTTGCGCTCAAATCGTGGAAACAAACTAAAACAACCTGTTTATAATTGTTCGCTATCTGAACGCCATTTTTTCGTGCACACTACCCTCCTGTGGAACTCACTGCAGCACACTTTGCACGATTTGCGTAGCGCGATGAGGTTCAAGGCTACCCTGTTTAAGCACTTCCGAACATAATGCAGACTGGCTTTAAATTAAATTATTCGCTTAAACTATAATTGTATGTATCTAAGCACCTATTCACGAAATGTATAAATTTTTTTTTTTACTCTCTATAACTATTCTACGCTATTCCACATTTTTAACAATTATTATCAATTTGTTTTCAAACTTTAATTTCATAATCTACAATGTTACGCGATTAATATTACTGTTTAGTTTTAAGTATTCGTTTTATTTAATTCGTTTTTATTTCATTTTATCAACTATAATTTGTTTGCTTAATCGAACCTAATACATCATAAGAATCTATTTTTCTTTTGTATTAGCGAAATAATAAAATAAATAAATAAATAAATAGGTTTCGCACATAGGCCGCTGGGCTGTAGTGGTTAGAAGTGCGCAACCCTTGAAAATGATAAACAGCTTCCCATAAAATACAATCGCCGTTCAGAGTCAAAGCAACATCGCAAAAATTTAGAAAAGGTCTTTTCTTAACAGCGGTCGGCAGGCAATGGCAAACCTCCGAGTGTATTTCTGCCATGAAAAACAGTTCTCATAAAAATACAATCGCCGTTCGGAGTCGGCGTAAAACTGTAGGTCCCTCCGCTTTGTGTGACAACATCAAGGCGCACGCCACAAATCGGAGGAGAAGCTCGGCCAAACACTAACATATGTGTAAGCGCCAATCTATTATTATCTATTATTGTAGTGGTAAGCAGTGCGCGCTTCCACTCCGCAACACCTGGGTTCAAACCCTGGTCAAAGCAACATCGCAAAAATTTAACAACGGTCGTCCCTCGGCAGGCAATGGCAAACCTCCGAGTGTATTTCTGCCATGAAAAACAGCTTCTCATAAAAATACAATCGCCGTTCGGAGTCGGCGTAAAACTGTAGGTCCCTCCGCTTTGTGTGAAAACATCAAGGCGCACGCCACAAATCGGAGGAGAAGCTCGGCCAAACACTAACATATGTGTAAGCGCCAATCTATTATTATTATTATTATATCAATGCTCGGAGGAATGTAAGATATAATAATTATCAATGACTTATTGTTAGTAAGCCTAATATTAACGCATACTTGGTCCAGCATACCATCAGCCAGATTAAGACTGATTTGATTACTGAACAAGTCAGCTCTTATGGCGAGTAAGACACCACCTCCCTTTTCGTGCCCGGTGACACAAGAGTCGCGATCTTTACGGTAGACGTTGTAGTAGTCATCGAAGTATTCACTTGAAGAAATATTGTCGTTAAGCCAAGTTTCAGCATGATTCAATAATAAAAGGTTTGCTCAAAAAACAATTTCTCGCTACCTCTTAACAAAATCGGCTCCCTAATACTACGTTCAAATTGACGAGCTAAACATGTTAAATGGGCTTGAACCAGTTAAATGAACAAAACATGTTCATAAACAAGATGAATCGCATGCAATTGTTGTTGGAAAATTTAACCAGTTAAATCATTTAACTCATTTGAAAACCAGTTCAGCGCAGAGTTGTATCAGAAAGCCAATCCGGCCAATCAGAAAGACCCAAAAGCTTTCATTTGACACGCCAACGTTCAAAAAATTTATATTCTGAAAAATATTAAAAATTGAAAATTATCAAAAAATATCAAAATTGTATGCATGTGTGCCCGCCAAAAAAAGATGCCAAGTCGGTAATTAGTTATTTTCCATGAGGTCTCATCATACGCAGAGATATATAGTGCATACAAACTAAACATTTTGAAGTCTCTAAGTAATCCGTATGCGTTAATATCATGAAGCAGACATTCGCACAAAACAAACTGAGACAAAAACTTGATTTTGAATATTTTTTTTCGAGTTTTTATTGGTAATCAAACAACCGTCAAGGTTAACTCCATGATACAAAAAAGAAGGTAGTTTCATTTAATGATATTCGTTGTTGTAGTTAACCATTTTTAATAAAATTATGACATTTCAACAAATATGAAATGAAATATATTTTTTTAAGCAGAGAATTTTATCAGTCCATTCAAAGATGTGGAATATGATGAATTAGAAAATTATGCCGGCTACATGATTTCGCAAATGGGGTTAACGCCTAGGTTTCAGAAAGCATGAAGAAAGTGTATACTTACATATCGTCGCTTAAAGTACAAAACCGCGTATCGTCGTTCTGCAAAACCGCGTAACTGGATTTGCTCACACAAGCTCATGGCTCAAGCCTTATCCATTCGTCCTGAAATGCGATTTCTTTGTAAAGGCTGGTATGCAGCTCTCAAGAAATCGGTCAAGAAAAATTTGCCATTATTTCGTGTGTGTGTCCAAGGAATTTTGACATTTTTTATACTTCACAGCCTGTTGCCTCACTCTTTCCTCAAGAAATAATGGAACGGGCATATATTTCTGTTGCAAACCTGGGTTGCCTTGTGGTCTTTTTTCACAAAAAACTTTAGAAAACCGTAGTAAAAAGCGTAGCAAATTTCTTAAGAACTGCGTACTGCCTGAAGGAAATTTGACTCAAGAAAATTTCTTAGCCATTTCTTGTACGTCATTTTGTATGGAATTTTAGCTTTTCTTGAGAACTGCATACAGGCCTTAAAAAAGAGAACCATTTTGAAATACTCTCTACAAAATAATTTATGCAACTTCACATACATTTTAAATATTTTTAATAAAAAAAAGGTGCGAACCACGTAAGTAAAAAAAGTACCAAGCGCTAATAATGGTTTTTGATTTGAAATGATATTACATTGGTATAAATATGGGAAAGAAAATACTCCGATTTATTGTTTTAATATTATCAAAGTGGCAAGGCCGTTGATAATACTCACAATTTATGAAACTTCAATAAATTTTGTTATCCGTCAATAGTTGTTTATTGAAACTACCTTCTTTTTTGTATCATGGTTAACTCCAAATGTTCAATGTGGACGATTGTGTTTTCCAAAAACCTTTTTCATTTAACAAGTTAAATGGGGCCAATTCGAACGTAATCAGCCCTAATCTGCATTTCGATTACGTTCCCGCATTCCGCTCCGCCAGAATCGAACTTAGGTATTTTGCGTTACGATCGAATCGAAAGAGGAAGAGGAAGAGAGAAAACATCTTTCGAAATCAGCTGTTTCCCTAGGAATGTGTGAACTCGAAACAAAACAAAGAAATATTTGCCACCAAACTATAGCAGCTTATGAAGTTAAAGTTTGTAAATATTTTAAAATAACTAAATATATCTAGCATCACTGTAATTTAAAAATAAAATTTCGTTTGCTCTTAATTTAGTGGAAACATAATTATAAGAATGAAATCCATAGCCGTGGCGTTATTGCTTGAAGAGGAGAACGAGTCCCAGATTGCTGATGCGGAAGTTGAAAGGCGAAGATTTAGGGACATGTTTGATCTTTTTCAGATGAGTGAAGAGTCATAAACTCATCATGAACTGTATTACTCACCGCTCAAAGCCAGTAAAATTATAAACGTTGTTTGAGCACCCCACAACGTTTTCATTTACTACAGAGTGGATGATTTGAACGCAAATGAATTCCATTTTGAAATCCGTCAGGAGGAGGGGAAGAACAAAGCTTATCCTTCCATAGAAAATCGAATTCGAGACTACATACGCCCCTCTTTTTAAAAAGTTAGTAAAAACGAGTGCAATAATAAAAGCATCTTTTTTATGTAACATCACATTTTATGTATGTATGTATGTACATACCTCTATTAATTTTTTATACAAAGAATAAATTGTATTCAGTGCATTTCAGTCTTATTTATAGATAATGAAAACAAAAACGCCTGTGCTTCCTCTTTGAAACCCTCGCGCAATATCCCTTTTGGTTGCCATTATTTGAGCCAATTTTTCGTATTGCCTGTATTACCGCTCGCGAAAACACAGAAATCGAGAAAATTCATTTATGATGACTTACAATCATGCACAGTATATTTTACTTAATTTTTTTTATAAAACTTATTATTTAAACCCACGAAAATAACAATCGAAACGTTCTCCGTCAACAAATTTGCAACTTAGAAAAACGGAACTACGATCGAAATATAGAATAGATATAATCAGAGTGTCCAGATTTGGCGATTTCGCGCCAATTTGGCGATTTTTTTTTTTTGATATTTGCGCGTAAAAATTTAGGAAATCGCCATTGGCGATTTTTGGCGATTTTTTTTCCTTCAAATAAATTTTTCCGAATTATAAAATATACAAAACTTATTTTATGTATATCCGATCAGTTTGTATTTTGTGAAAATTTTTTAGTTTGTGATAGGCTTGTCTGATCTGTTCTTTTAGTGTAAATAAAACGACGTTATTTCACTTACGGCCCAACGTTTCGCTAATCTTCATAGCATCTTCAGGGGCGTGTTTATTTTATTATCTGTCACAAAAATATAAATACATACATATATATATGACAGTAAGTAAAGGAACAAATACACATACATATACATAAGTACATATAAAAATTGCAAAAGAACATCTGAGATATTGAACACAAAAAAATACTCACATAAAATTCGTCATTAAATTAACTAAATCTACTTTAATCCATACCACCTTCTGTGGTAGCTTTGTCTAGACTAAAAACTAAATTTGAATTCTATAAGCATAACAAGTAGGCGGCAGAAATGTCATCGGTGTCTTCTTTTTTGTTTATTGTGTTTCCCCTTTTTTGCAAGATCCTTAAACTTTCTAAAGTGTATCTGGTTTTTCCTCGTTTTTCTATGTCGATTATTTTTGTGTTTGCTAAATCTGCTGAGTGCCCAGTAGTTCGTATGTGTTGTGAAAGCGCTGTACTAGTTTTTTGTTTTTTTATATCTGTTTCATGTTCGTTTAATCGCGTGCCTAGGGCTCGCTTAGTTGTTCCTATGTACACCTTTCCGCATTCTTCGTTCTCCTTACCATTACATTTAATTTCATAAACTACGTTACTTTGTTGTTGAGCATCTATTGAGCATTTGGTTTTTGTAAAAACTGTTGATAATGTATAATTAGATTTGTATGCAAGTGTTATGTTTTGCTGTTTTGCAAAGTCGCGGCCGAAGTTTTCGGTCAGCTTTGGAATGTATGTGACACTGTGGTATCTTTTTGTTGTGTTTATTGCATCTGTGCTTGAAATTCTCTTTTTATGATTGTTTGTTTGCATTATTTTTTGTTTTATTAAGTTGTGTATTAAATATTCAGGGTAGTTGTTGCTTTTTAGGATCTTCTTAATTTTTTCAATGTTTGCTTCATGGAATTGTTTGTGGCTTATTGCTAATATTTTGTTTATGAGGTTTTTCGCGGTATTTATTTTGTATTTCGTTGGTTGCGAGGAGAAGAAATTTATCAGGCGACCAGAAGATGTAGGCTTGCAATACCAGTCCAGAAGAAGGCGATTTTCGCTTCTATGTATACGCGCGTCTAGAAAAGGGATGCTTGAGTTTTCTTCCATTTCCATGGTGAATTGAAGTTTGTTGTGGTATTTGTTCAGATGTTGGAGGATAATATTAGCGTCATTACGTTTGACTATTGCGAAGATGTCATCTACATATTTTGTTATAAATTTAATGTTAATATTGAGTTTTTTGAGCTCTGAAATTGTATTTTCGAGTAAATCGTCCATCACGATGTCAGCAATTATTGGTGAAAGGGGGTTGCCCATTGGCATTCCAAAGGTTTGTGTGTATAGCTTATTATTGCACATAAAATAATTGTTGTCTTTAAGACAAAAGTCCAGAATATTTTGAAATTTGCTTTTTGGAATGTTCGTCACCTTTTGTAGTTTCTCCCAGTTTTTCATTATAATTCTCACAGCTAGAGTTGTAGGTATATTAGTGAACAAAGAAACGACATCAAACGACACTAAAACTTCTTCTTTACACACATATATATTCGTCAGTTTATCTTTTAGGTTGAAAGTGTTTATTATATTATAATTTTCACTGGTTAATGTTTTTAGGATTCCTCCAACATATTTAGACAGATTGTAACATGGAACTTTAACGGACGATGCAATTGGACGTAAAGGAACTTCAGGTTTATGTATTTTTGGCAACCCATACAATCTTGGTGCTGTTGCTGCAGTGCTAGCGAGTTGTTGTTTTTCTCTTATGTTTATGTATATGCTTTTGTAAAGGTCGTCTACTATGTTATTGTTTTTCCTTTGTAGGGCGTTTGTTGGGTCGGTTCTTATGCTTTTGTACGTATTCTTGTCTCCTAGTAGATCGCTAATTTTCTCTGAGTATTCTGTTTTGTACATTGCGACTGTTTTATTTCCCTTGTCGGCATCAGTTATAACGATGTTGTTTTTGTGCGATTTAAGAAATGTTTTGGTTTTATAAAGGGCTTCCAAAATAAATTTTTCCGCTGAGTTGTTTTTGATGTTGCGTTTGAAAAGGAGAATTCTATTGCTTAATTTGTTTCTTGCCAATTCTTTTTCGTTTTCATTTTCTATAGATTGTATTACTTGTTCCATCTCCGCAATGATGTGTATTGGAGAAAAGTTAGCTCTTGTTGTTGGTAGTGTGAACTTTCTACCAAGGGAGAGTAGCCACAGAACTTCTTGGGGAAATAAAATATTAGTTTTGTTGATGAACCAGTTGTTGTTGATGTTTATTCCCAACATTCGCATTTTTTCCTGTTTTATTCTATCTGTTTTGGATGTTAGTACTGATTTCTTCTCCTTCGCAATCCTCTGGCTTATTAAGTTTTGTTTTTGGATGAATGTTTTAAATTCCAACTCACTTAAAGCATGTTTTAATTGTTGTTGTGCGTGGTGTAACAGATTTTTGGTTGTTCGGATGTCTATGTTCGTTTGTGTTATTTCTATGTTTAATATTTTCATGGGGAAAGTGTGTTTAGTTTTGTCCATTCGCTGTCTTATTCTTTCGGATGTTGTGCTTATATTTATGGTTTTTACCGAAGTGGTCAAGTGGTTCGGAGTCAGTTCGTACCTTTTGCATTCTAATAAGAATTTTGTTGTTCCATTTGCTTTGCTAATTTTTGCTTTTGTTTACTGTAATGTTTTAACATCATGCATGTATGTTCCCCATGCTTATATTTCATGTGTTTGTAATAGTCCTTCATATTGCTCCTTTTTATATTTATGTTGTTTTAACAAATAATAAATAAACGCTTTTTTCGGCAGGCCTTCCGATGTTGATACTTTATTTATGTATATCCGATCAGTTTGTATTTTGTGAAAATTTTTTAGTTTCTCCCAGTTTTTCATTATAATTCTCACAGCTAGAGTGAACATGAAACAGATATAAAAAAACAAAAAACTAGTACAGCGCTTTCACAACACATTCGAACTACTGGGCACTCAGCAGATTTAGCAAACACAAAAATAATCGACATAGAAAAACGAGGAAAAACCAGATACACATTAGAAAGTTTAAGGATCTTGCAAAAAAGGGGAAACACAATAAACAAAAAAGAAGACACCGATGACATATCTGCCGCCTACTTGTTATGCTTATAGAATTCAAATTTAGTTTTTAGTTTAGACAAAGCTACCACAGAAGGTGGTATGGATTAAAGTAGATTTAGTTAATTTAATGACGAATTTTATGTGAGTATATTTTTTTGTGTTCAATATCTCAGATGTTCTTTTGCAATTTTTATATGTACTTATGTATATGTATGTGTATTTGTTCCTTTACTTACTATCATATATATATGTATGTGTTAATATTTTTGTAGCAGATAATAAAATAAACACGCCCCTGAAGATGCTAAGAAGATTAGCGAAACGTTGGGCCGTAAGTGAAATAACGTCGTTTTATTTACACTAAAAGAACAGATCAGACAAGCCTATCACAAACTAAAAAATTTATACAAAACTTAGTTTTCCACGATAATTTTACAGAAGAGGCTAATTAACTGCGTGATAAACTTGATTAACAATCATATTAAAAGACTCACACATTTTTGATCACCCTAATCGAAGAACTTTTGAAACGATTACCAAGTCCATTAAGTACTTTTAAAAAAGCTTTGATTTTGTCACCAGAAAAGTGCGTGTATCACCAGATGGCGAGTTTCAGGGACCTTCCAATTCACTACTTAATTTTGAAGGAAAGAAAAGCAGCGGAAACTGAATATTTAAATCTTTAACTTTCCCACGGAATAACTTTCTCAGAACCATTCCATCCGACTCTGCAGAATTTTGGATAATTGCTTACGGAGTGAAAACCGCAACAGGCAATAAAATGTTTGGAAATACTAGTAAATTCATTTTATTATCCTTGCCGCACTCAAATGGTTTTGTTGAACGCGTTTTTTCCGTAATGAATTAAACAAAAACTAAGATTCGAAATAGGATGAGGTTGGAAAGCCTTAATTCAATACTTCGAATAAAGTGTCATATGAAGGATAATAATTTCTGCTGCAAAACGTTTCCAATATCAAACAGTGGCTGCATTTCTTTATTCATTCTGAACGTTTGGACTAAACTGTTTTGTTTATTTATTCTTTAGAACGTTCCTGATGATATGTTGACGTATATTTCAAACGCATTCTGTTTATTCCGGCTGTGAAATGGGATTATCCGGAATGTATAAAGAAACGCAGCCAGTATGTTATCAAGGTTGAGTAGCTCAATATATAACAACAACAGAAATGTAAATCATTCAGACGCTATAGGTGATTTTAAAGAAATTGTGGAAATAGCTGATCTCGCCTTATTATAATTATAGGTTGTTATTTACTTTTTAGCGCCGGGCTCTTAAAAGCGGATTGTACGATTAATCAATTAATATGCCTTATAATAAATTTAATAATTGCGCAGTCCTATTGCAAAATGTGTTGAAACAAATGTTTTTAAAAAATATGCGTACTTTTAAAGAAAATTTTTTGTACATCACTGTTATATAAGTGGTTTGTGTTATTTATTATTAACCCTTAATTAGGCGCATAAAGCAAATCACGCAATTAGTTGCATGGGGTCCCCAGTGACCCCAATAAAAGTGTTGAAAAAGAGTTTTCAAAATAAAAAAAAGGAAGTGTGTATTAACAAAAATATTAAAGTACTCTATTATCGTTAACTTAAAAAAGAAAAACATTATTTCGACTTCAAACTTAAAAAAAAAAAAATTAAAACTTACTGTCGCGAAAAAATTTTACGTTAGTAGGCGCATGGGGTCAGCACTCAAACGAGCAGCGAAACATGTGTACACGACGATGTTCTAACCGTAACTAAATAAATAAAACGAAATGTATTTTGTCATAAATATTAAAGCTCTTTATTATAGTTAACTTTAAGAAAGAAAAGCATAACTTGGACTTCGAACTTAGATACAAAAATAAAAAATGTTACATAAGTGGTCGCATGGGGTCAAGGCTTAAGAGAGTAGCGACAAATGTGTACACGCCGATGTTCTGACCGTGACTTATTTCGTACCCCGCGGGGAGTAGGAAGCTAGACAGAGCGCGAGCACGCTCCAAGCACTCCAAGACATTTTTTTCACTTGAAATGACCTTGCCCCATGCGCCTAATTAAGGGTTAAATGTATTATATTCGTTTTTGGTTTCAAAAACTATATTATAACAAGATCTCAATTTTAAAATAAAAGATTTGTTAAATCGATTTCATGAATTTTATTTTAAAAAAATTGGCGATTTTGGCGATTTTTTTCAGAAATTGGGTTTTTTTTAAACAATCTGGACACTCTGGATATAATCGTAAATTTCGAAGATTGATCGAAAGGAAACGGAACGCAGAATACCAAAGTCCCACGACAGCCGGTTCTACGTACCGGAATGACTCGGGTTTTACCCGACCAGGGCTGTTGTTTCGACGATCTAACCCCGTTTAGGTCGGCGAAAAATCTCAGAGGTTGTTCGTCCATAGGGCTACATTCACTACGTATTCTTCTACTCAGGGCTGGCATCGAGTCAAACCCAGGGCCAGAAACCTACACCTGCTGTGTATGCCGGAGACGACTACACCACAAATCCACCTCAGTCAAGTGTAATGCCTGCGAGGGGTGGAGTCACCTCAGAGTCTGCTCGGGACTACGGACACATCGACAGTGGACCACGTCGTACGTGGCCCCCTGTTGCTCAAACAGAGCAGCCTCCACGGCTAACCTCAATCCACCCGAGCAGCCTCACACAGTCACCACAACACAACAACATAATAACACCACAGACCATACCACAGCCACGACAGACCACATAACACACACAACCGCACCACCACCCACATGTCGCCGCCAACAACTCCTGGTTCCCCCTACAATCTGCACGGTATGTCAGACCAGGATATTCCGTAATGTGACATCAGTCAAGTGCAACACCTGCCTTGGCTGGTGCTACTTTAGGGCATGCTCAGGTCTGCGTACCACGCGAGATTGGACTGGGAACTTCGAGGGCCCGTGTTGCGCTGCTCGGTCGCAGACCTCAATTGCGACGCCTCCCGCCACCACCACACGGCGGCAACCATCACAGCAGCGCACACAGCCAACGGCGGTAAGAACACACACATCACTTACACCCCACATCACGACACGTCTCCCGAACCACATGAAGCTCCATAGTCAGCGCTGGTCTGATAAACAGCATAACATGGCGACCTATGCTGACTTTAGCATCAGACCACCTACCCATAGTCATCTCGATAGATAAACCAACCGACTTTGCCTCCGCCAAACACCGGACCTATATCAACTTTTCTAAAGCTGATTGGAAAGGTTACGCGGAGTTTACCGAAAACACCTTCACAGCGCTCCCCACACCAACCGACGTCCATCTCGGTGAACGTAAGTTCCGCAGGGCTATCACTGCTGCTGCAGCTCGCTTCATACCGGCAGGATGTATAACGGACCCACGTCCAAACTTCCCTGCCGAAGCGGCTGTTCTAGCTGAAGAGCGTGATAGCCTTCGTCAGGCCGATCCCGGAGATCCCCGTATCAGGGATCTCAACGCGGAGATTCGGCAACTAGTAAACGTGCATAAACGGAAGAAGAGGGAGTAGCATCTGAAGACCTGTAACTTCACCTCTGGTGTGAGCAAGCTTTGGTCAACCGTGAGGTCGCTGTCCAATCCGACGAAGCACGACGACAGAGTCGAAATTTCCTTCGGCGACCATGCTTCGTCGGACCCGGAGCGATGCGCGAGCTATTTATGCGGCAGTTCATACTGCATCCTCCGGTGGACAAAGCCAAGCGTCGAGTGACCAGAAGGCTGCACAAACTGCCAACAACCTGTGCCCCCCTTTCTTTCACTTGCGGTGAAGTTCAGGTGGCCATCGGGAAGGCGAAAGCCTCCAAAGCCATGGGTCCCGACGGAATATGCATGCTGATGCTGAAAAATTTGGGTCCTGCGAGGGTAGCGTACCTAACGGAGGTCCTCAACTTGTCTATGGCCAATCTCATCATCCCAGACATCTGGAAGGTGGGGAGAGTGGTCCCACTGCTCAAACCGGGGAAACCTGCCAACAAAGGAGATTCTTATCGTCTGGTAACACTCCTTTCCCCGGTAGCGAAGACACTCGAGGCCTTGCTACTCCCGTACTTCACAAACCACTTGACCCCAGCGAAGCATCAGCATGGTTTCCGTAAAGTGCACAGTACAACAACAGCACTTAACGACATAAACACTCAGATAACTCGTGGCCTTAACCGAAACCGTCCCTGTGAGAGAACGATTCTAGTAGCGTTGGACTTGTCAAAGGCGTTTGACACCGTCTGTCATTCCACGCTACTAGAAGATATAGAGGCCTCCTCTCTCCCACAGAGGCTCAAACGGTGGTCGGCAAATTATCTGAGTGGTCGACATTCGTCGGTAATGTTTAGAGACAAAACGAGAAAACAGAGAAAAATAAAACAGGGGGTTCCACAGGGTGGTGTCCTTTCCCCGCTACTGTTTAACTTTTACATTTCAAAGCTCCCTCAACCACCAGAGGGAGTCTCGATTGTCTCTTACGCCGACGATTGCTCGATCATGGCGACTGGGAATGGAATGACCTGTGTTCGAAAGTAAACGGATATCTCTCCGAACTTTCTCGCTTCTTCACTGCAAAGTGTCTAGCCCTCTCCCCTACGAAATCCTCTGCGACCCTGTTCACAACCTGGACGAAGGAGGTCAGGCTACCGCTGGGAATTCACGTCGATGACACACCAATTCCGATGGTGAATAATCCCAAAATACTCGGAGTAACATTCGACAGCCTGCTCTCCTTCTCTGCGCACGCAACCGCTATTGTCAATAAAGTACAGAGCCGCAACAAGGTCCTCAAGTCGCTAGCCGGCAGTATTTGGGGCAAAGACAAAGAAACGTTGCTGGCAACATACAAGGCAATAGGCCGGCCGATTTTAAACTACGCAGCGCCAGTGTGATCGTCGGGGACTAGTAGGACGCAGTGGACGTAGCTACAGACTGCACAGAACACCGCACTCAGGACAGCGACAGGATGCCTCCTGATGTCGCCCGAACACCATCTTCACGGCGAGGCGCAAATGCTCCCCGTAAAGGAGCACAATATAATGCTCTGCAAGCAGTTCCTGATCGGGAGCCACAGAAGTGGCCACCCAAACAGACAGCTGCTTGCAGAGGAGCCCTCGCCTAGGCACGTCAGGAGGCATCTATATAAACTGATGGACGAAGTCCAGAGGTTCATCAAGCAACCTATTTTTGCCGCCCATATTTTGAAAGTACAATAGATAATTATTGACGCGAACATTTTTATTGAGCTCACAGTTCGATGTGTTTGCATCTATGGTTGCACGGCAGCTACTTCTTGAGTGAACCGAAAAGGGCGTACCGTAACATTTCTAGGCCAGATGTCAGCATTGAACATTTTATCAAACCACGTTTCAGGCACTCCAAGCTTGAATGATATACGTTTGAGCGAATCAATTGATGCATTTTTCTTCACTAGACTGTAGCAAAGAAGGGACTTTTTGTCTATACCCAAGTACTTCGCAACATAGGCAGTAATGTTATCATTCGTGACAGTCGGTAAGAACGATGAAATATGGAGCCACTTTACACGGACAGCAACGTTAAGCTCCAAATTATCATTAGCACCATCCGCACGTCGTTGGTTCCTCTTATGCTTCTTGTTAATATATTCCTTTGGAATATAAAATAGTAAAACTCACTTGATCTTCGTTAGATCTCTTCAGTCCTTCTAGTACTGGGATACATCTTAGGAGCGCAGTGCCGCTACCAGGGACTATTCCTTCTTCTACTGCCGCGCGAGTTGCATTAGTGCTCATTTATACACGGCGATTTTTGTTGCCGCAACTCGACGTTTGTAGGAGAGAGCGTGACGAGGAAAGGAGGGGCACCGAGTTGCTCGTGCTCGGGCAACACGCTTTGTGCTCTTGCTGTGCTCTCGTTCGTCTGTGTAGATTGAACCGCTGTTCACAGCTGACAAGAATCGCATACACACAAATCGCCGTGTGTAAATGAAACGAGCAACACCAAAAGGGAATGTGAAAAATCGCGTCGACAAAAGTTTCCGTGTATAAACACAGTCTTATACCATGTTCTGACCGACAACGGAAACACCTTGAAAACGAGTTTTGGGATTGTGGGCTGAAGGCTGTTCACACCGACTGTTGGTGTCTTCGTTGACATTTCTTACATCCTTTGTTTACAGTTTTGCTGCACAAATACAAAACCAAAATACTTTTCCTTCAATTTCTTTTCATTAACAACCTTTTACTTCCACGCTTATTTTATTTTGGTCAGCCAATGAACAGTAAATCCGAAATGGCTTATTAAAGATGATAAAATATGACTTCCACTTCGATAAATAATCGAAAAAAACGAGTGCAGACACCGATTGGAATGAGTGAAAAGTGAGTTTTCAAGTGGTTTTCAGCGAAAACTTGTTTTTGTTTGACAGATTTTACATTGACGAAAACATAAGTTTTAGGTCGAAAACCAGTTTTAGCAACGAAAACATGTTTTCGATGTCGGTCAGAACATGGTATTAAGAGCATCATTCACACGATCTTTCTTTTCGTTTACTTCGACCTCACTGGATCCGCCTACACGTAGCAATGCTACACCAGAAGCCAAACGGGCTAAGCGCTCCTGTAGTTTTTCTTTTTCATATTCAGAGGTTGTTTCAATTATTTGATCGACACGACGACTAAAATCCTCTTTTTGCCCTTTCCTTTGAGTAGTACAGTATCATCTTTGGTAATAACAACCTCTCCAACTTTTCCAAGGTCGTTTATTTGCATATCTTCTAACTTAACCAAATTAGCGTCATCACCAAATCCACTCGGAATTTCTATCTAAAGCTATTTCACCAGAAGGTGCAGTGTTCGATAAGGAATGCATAGCATTGTTGTTGTCAACAACAGCGGAATAGCTAAAAGCAGCATTAGTTGCCGGTCGTTCTACAGACGTAACCGGGGAAAGAGCAGCATTGGATTCTATGCTCTTAGCAGATGTAATATGACGTGTAGGCGTAACAGAAGCGTCAGTAGATTCTGCACTGCTAGATATAGCAGAAGATACAGCTTGTTGATTCTTTCTGGCGTGAGAGATAGCACCCGACATAACAGTGGCGCTGTTTTCAACAGCAGCAGCCGATTCACTCGGGAGGGATGAGTGAATGTGGATTAGAGTGATGACACCTTCGCTCGGCTTGGCAGGCGATAAAGTAGACTCGCCCCATGATGCAATAATACAAGGTGGTATCAGTTGGGACAGCTCGATTTGACACTACCTTAGCTCAGTAGAATGAGAAGAAAAACGGGAAGAAATGAATCCCCATATGGGGGAAAAATGTAAAATTTCACATTTTCTCCTTAACAAAATTTGCGTTTTTATAGTATATTCGTTATGAAATGAAATAAAATAAGATAAAATACCTTTTTAAGAAAACAAAGTGTGTATACTGAGAAAAAATAGACTTCAGACTTTTTCTGTGCACGAGTTTTACTGCAATTGATGTTCCCAGCATTCGTAATATTGAGAGCTTTTGTTAGAATTTTTGAGAACAGCTTCTGGTGCATTGATTTCATTTACAGCAGATTGGTTATATGCATTCAAATTATTTGTGGTAGAATGCATAGAAGTTATAAGATTTTTTAGAGCATCAAATTGCTCCGACAAGCAGTGTTGCCAGAACTTTTTGGACGAACCGGCTAAATTGGCAAATAAAACCGGCTAAAAACGGCTAAAATGTTTCAACTAAATTTCACATGTTTTATTTAAATAAATCACGAGTAAAAACACTATTTCTTGGAGAGAAGTTACAAATTCGAGCCGGAAAAAAAATTTCCAGCAAGAATTTGCATTATTGTGGCACATGGTAGGATTTTTTGAATAAACAAGTTCGTTAAATTTAAAAATTTGCAAACTGGAGCGATTTGAAAATGAAAAATGTAAGTTAATACTTGTTTACTTAATTAATTTAGTTAATTCCAATGATTTGAAAGGTACTCGGCAAAAAAACTGTATTCTTAATCGGAATGCAATCTCAACCAGAGTCGATATAGTAAACCCGACAAAGAAATTGAAACGTATGTTGAAGAAAGTCGGACTGACAAGATATTTACACGTAGATCCTGTTTTTTGTCCCTATGAAAGAATTTTAAAAATTCTTTTGTTTGAAATGCAACCACTAGCTGGCAGAAAAACTTGCAAATTTGCGTTCGTACAGAAAATTGCAAGTTTTCTTACTATCTGATATTTTGAGTGACAATTCTCGCTGGATTTTCGACGAACAAACCTATTGTCTTCCCTACAAGGCCTTCTCAGACTGACCGATTCTCAATACACTCAAATAGAAACCAATACACATAAAAAACGCTGTAAAAATTTCCCTTCTATTTTAAGGCAGTAAAACAACGACCTTAAGTTAACATCAACCGAGGCCATATGTTGACAAGGGATGCAAAATCACAGTTACACAAAAGAACTGGTCAGATTTTTCAGAAATCCCTTCAATTCTGATGTAAAATATGATGCCAAAAGACTGCAGATATCTCACTTAGATTACCGGTCATATGACCGGCAGATGTCTCGTAGGATTCCCAGAGAGTTTTACTTTACATAGAAATTTGTGTTCTTTTATTTTCATTTTGACTCACTTCAGTGTTGGTTCCTTTAATTCAAGTTGGCATTCGGTTTTTGGAATTTAAATAAGTTCTCAGGAAAAAACTTTGTTTAAAAAAATACATACATATGTGTACATACTGCTTGAAAATATCAATCTTTCCCTTACCTTAAACCTTTGGGAGTGGGCAAAAATTATGTTTTGTAATTTAGGCACTATATACAAACACAAACGCATCTTAAGTGTCTTAATAGTGAAACAATTTCTTATTTTCTAAGTTTGCGAATAAAACTTCACACTTAAAATTAAGACATTTATAACAAACATTTTATGAAGAAAATCTCTTCTTCGTTTAAAATAAAAATAAGCGAAATCGGCCCAATTTCATACAACCCTGCCTGACATGAAAATTTTCTCCACGATAAGACTAGTAGCCATTTCTAACAGATTTTGGGTCGCTTAGTCAAAAATGGAAACATTATATACATTAGACTGCATCACTCCCCATACAAAAAAAAATCGCTACTATTTTTCCATTGGAATTATAAAATCTATTATATTTTAAGACGTCCACCAAAATATTTCGGAAAAATATTAAGATTTAAGTGAGCTGGACCGATTTGAAAATACCTCCAAAAATGGAGTTTTTTATGAATAAAAATAGTTTCTTAAAGATTTTTTTTGGAAACAATCCTCTCAAATGACAAAACGGCTTAAGCTTAAAAAATTTGGAAATATTTTAAAAAAATTTTAAAAATTTTGAACGGAATCGTAATGATGAGATTTTTGATGCTGTTTTTTAACAGCATCAAAAATGTCATTCTTACGATTCCGTTTAAAAGATTTTTAAATATTTTTATGCAGATTTTTTAAGCTTAATCTGTTTTGTCATCTGAGGAGACTTTTATTTATTTATTTACAACAATTAATTATAATACATATTACTATAATATTATAACTAATTAAAAAAGGAAACTTATGGGTACTAGTTGCATAGACCATCGACCCTATATTAAAAGCGAAATTGAATTAAGCTTAGTGTACATATGTATATGGAAAAAATAAAATAAAAAAGAAAAAAATTTCTATTCATTAATTATACGAGCGATGCTTTGCCTTATATAAGGTGGTATAACTTGGCAGATTTAAGGAATGACGTGACAATATTAATATTCGAGGAGTTTATATCTTTAAGTAGCGAAGACGGTGTTTTTGAGTTGAAGTGTTGACGCCTGATGTTGTCCAGTGACTTACAGTCATCCAGTAGATGTGTAACGGTTGGGGTTAGTCCGCATCTTGGGCATATTGATCTATTTTCTCCGGTTAAGAGGTGTGAGTGTGATATTTTTATGTGGCCAATTCTCATACGAGTTACCACACTGCAGTCGCGGCGATTTAAGTCGGCTGGGAAGCGGATGCTGTTTTTGTATGGGTTGATGGCTTTATATGCGTGGTTGAAAGACGACCACTCATTTGACTCCACTTCTTGGTTGATCATTTTTATTTTGTTGAAAATATCTTTTTCAATGCCAGGTACAATCATGTGGCAGGGGCGTATACTAGCGTTTCTGGCAGCAGTATCAGCAAGCTCGTTGCCGTGTATTCCTTTGTGACTGGGAACCCACATCAATTTGATTTTTCTGGGAGATTTGACACAAATCTCGCGTATCTCGGCGAGTAAACTATTGTTACTGTAAATATTTTGTATTCCCGAGAGGGTTGATAGGCTGTCAGTGGCTATGACAAATTTTCCTTTGTTGGACTGCGCATATTTTGCCGCTTCAAATACTGCGACTGCTTCAGCTGAAAACACTGAGTAGTAGGATGGAAGTATGCCTGTTGATATGTGGGCTCCTTTGGAATTGATGACAGCGAATGCCGTGATTCGCTTTTCGATCCGTCTGTATATAACCATTGCCAATTGTTTGCGTTGAGTTCAGCTGCCTCTTTCGCGAATATTTTTTTGTAAATTGCAGAGTTGGTAGTTGGTTTGCTATACTGCTGGAGTACCGTGTTGAATGATGAATGCTTTAGCAGCCAGGGAGCTGTTGGGCTGATTCTATTACGCGAGCTCGTAGCAATGTCGTATTGCTTGCAGAGAGATATACTTCTGCGTAGGGTGGATGTCACCTTAAACTTTCGTACGCTCTTAGCTGCTTTCTTTACGTCATTTCGAAGAATGGTGTTGGTTGTGCACAAAAGTTTTGGTATGAGTTTGAGCTTTGTTTGTAGAACTCTTTCGGAGATTGATGGCAGTCCCGCTTCAGCTAGTATACATTTGGTGGGGCTGGTTGGAAAGGCATTAATACTCCGCCGGGCAGCCGTATGATATGGGGATTGAAGAAGTCGGATGTTTGACTTTGCACACCATCCGTATATCGGTAACCCGTAATCGATCTTGGACAGCATAAGAGCCTTAGTCACTTGTGTTAATATTGTCGGATGAACCATCGAGCGCCTGGAGCTAAGGAATCTAATTATGTTGAGGCGTTTGTTTAGACTTTCTCTCACGTACTTACAATGGTGCTTAAATGTATACCTTTTATCAAAAATTACACCTAGTAGTTTAAGGTTGTCAGTGAATTCAATAGTACAATTGTCATATATCAATGGAGGATAATTGCAGTGGTGTTTTTTACAAATATGTAAGATTTTACATTTATTAATCGCTAAAGCTGCTCCTGAGAATTTGCCCCATTCTTTGATATCACATAGTATTTTTAAATATGTATTGTTTAAAGCTACTGTATCATTTATCTTGCTAAAGAGCAAAGCATCGTCTGCATAAATAGACACTTCAATATTTTTGTGTTTAAGAATCACATTATTTAATCGTTCAAATGCGATCATAAATAATACCACTGATAGTGGGGATCCCTGTGGGATGCCATTGTAAAATTTATAAAAATCTGACAGTGTGTTGTTTACTCTAACGCGAAAGGAACGTCCGGTCATGAAAGCCTTTACTAAATTGAAAGTCTTTGGACCCACACCCCAGCTGGCGAGTTGTTGAAGTACAGCATGCACCCCCACGCGATCATAAGCTCTTTCAAAATCAGTAGCCAGAATGGTTACATGATTTTTAGCTGAAAGAGCGTCAGACACGTAGTGTTGAAGATGCAACAGAGAATCCATGGTACAATGTTTTGACTTGAAAGCGGTTTGATTAGGGCTGATAAATTTATTTTTCGTTATGTACCATAGTAGTCGTTTTGCGAGCATTTTCTCAGCGACTTTGCTTAGGCATGATAGTAGTGATATCGGCCGGAAACTATTTACTTCATGTGAGGGTTTGTTTGGTTTCGGTATAGGGACTACGATTCCCGATCGCCAGCTGTGAGGGTAGCTGCCTTTGTTTAACATAAGGTTATACATCTCAAGAAGTTTAATTTTCGCACTTTGTGGCAAATTTTTTAGCATTGGATAGGAAATGCGATCATAACCAGGCGTTTTACCTTTTGCACTTTGTAAGGCTAATTCAAGTTCTGTGAAAGAAAAGTCATATTCTAGGTGCTTCGCAGATAACGTTAATCTGCTGGGATTATATCTCTGCGTGAGTATTCTGTTTTGGTTTTCAACGTATTCTTTAGAGACATTTTCATCTTTGGAGTACTGGGACCAATGGCTGCCAAAGGCATTCGCTATTTCGGAAGTGGTGGTGAAGACTTTTTGGTCTTTTTCCAGTGATACTATAGTGTGTGATGGGATACCGATTATAGATTTTATGTCATGCCAGACTTTTTTTATGCTAGACGTAGGTGATATTTTGGCCGAAAATTCTTCAAAGGAAGCACGTTTGGCAGCCTTTGCTGCTTTTTTAAAAATGGCATTGGCTTTCTTGTATGAAATTAAGTTGGGTATGGTCCCAGTTTTTTTATAAATACTCCAACAAGTTTGTTTATCTTGCCTTAATTTATTTAGCTCTTGGTTCCACCAACGCACTGTGCATGTCTGGCGGCAAGGTTTTGTTTGAGGGATTGATTGATTTGCAACAGTTTTAATAGCTTTGGTAATTCTTGCCGCAAGAAGGTTGACATCAGAAGTGGTTGCGAAAGTGAAACGCTCTATGCAGTTCGCCTGGTATTTGTGCCAATCAGCTTGGTCAATTTTAAATTTCACCGATATTGCACGTTTTTCAGTTTTAAATTGAGTCTGAAAGGTAGTGGTTATCGGGTAGTGATCGCTACCGTGAAGATCTTTCGATATTTTCCATTCACAGTTTGGCATGAGACTGGGTGTGACTAAAGTCAAATCAATATGGGTAAAAGAACTGTGCGTAGATAAGTGCGTGGGTGAACCATTATTTAGTACAGCTAGATCGGCTGAGAGGAAGACATCTTCTAGTATTTTGCCCCTAGAGTTAACGTCGTGCGAGCCCCAGAGTGGGCTCCAGGAGTTAAAATCGCCAGTCAATATAATTAGCGTACTTATTGGTGTCAAAAATTTAAGCAGTTCTCTGGATGAGAAACTTTGTTGTGGCGGTATATAGCTATTGAGCACAGTCACTTTAGGATTAAGGCGTATCTCAATCCCCAGTGTGCATATGGTAGAGTTAATATTTAAAGCTTCATGTGGGATATGTTTTTTGATTAGGATACCAATGCCTTGTTTAGCACTTAGGTTCGTATCTAAGTTACAAAAATACCCAGTGAAGTTGTTCGGGCAGAAAAAATTACGTGTATTGAAAGGAAAGTGTGTTTCTTGTATACATATTACGTCGGGATTTTGTTCTTTTATAATTAGTAGTAGTTCGTGGTAATTATTGTTGTAGCCGTTCATATTCCATTGTAGTATAGAGATACACATGGGAGGGAGAAGGGCGTTATAAGTTGTTTTTTCCTAAGCAAGAGAGTTCCCCATTGGAGAATGCCGCAGAAAGAGATGCGCAATCGTTGTCATTAAGTTCTTCTGTAGGAGAGATTGATATTGGTGGGTTTAGAGAGACGAGGTGTGTATTGTTATCTTTATTGTGATCATTGGTTTGCGATATTATTGATATTGAGTGTGGTGGATATATTGTGGTGGAAAGAGAGCTGATAAACTCATCTACGATGTGTTGCTGCGTAACAGGTGTTTTTTGTTGAGTGAAATTTTGAGAGTTTGGTATGTTCGGTGTTATTGAGAAGGGAGAAATTGGGTTCGTAGTTGTTGTGGGTACTAGTTTAGTTTTGTTTTGTGTGTTTGCTTGGCTTTGAGTTTGCTGTTTTTGTGTGTCAGCTGCAATAAAGGAGTAGCTGGCGGTATCAATGGGTTTTGGGGCATTCGCTCTAAAGATTGCTTTTGCTTCACGCAAAGTACATTTTTTTGTTGTTTTGATTTGTAGGATTTCTTTTTGTTGTACAAATTTTGGGCATTGCCTTGATGAGGCGGGGTGCTCTTGTGAGCAGTTGACACATTTAGTTTGTGTGCAGACGTCGGGGACGTGGGGAGGGAGACCACAATTGACGCATGTGGGATTGTTTCTGCAATGTTTTGCAGTGTGCCCTAAATACTGGCATGATTTGCATCTCATTGGATTGGGAAAATATGGACGAATTTTTGCAGAATACCACGAAATGTCAATTTTTTCTGGCAAATTAAAGAGTTCAAAAGTTAAGAGGACTACTCCACTTGGCTTTGGTACTCCATCGTTCATTTTCATGAATTTATACACACCTGTCACTTTTTGGGAGCTTAGTTCCTTAATGATTTCTTCTTCTGGTATGTTGATTAAGCAAGGCGCATATACGGTACCTTTTACAAAGTTCAATGATTCGTGAAGTTTGCAAGCAATTTCACAAATACCAGTCAGCGAAGTTGCTTTAAGAAATTTATCAGCGTCCTTATGTGAGTCCACCAGAACGAGTAGGTTGCCGTCTCTTGTGGGTGTAATTTTTTATAATATTTTTTGTAATGAGATGTAGGCTTCGGTTCACCGCAAAGCAGGAAAAATCTGTAATTTTCTTTTCACAATTTTTCGATGTTACTACGATGTATTTGGGTGTTTTAGTTGTTGGATTGGGTAGGTCAGGGAAGGATAAATCTAGTCTTTGTGGCTTTTTACGTTTTTTTGCTTGGGGACTTTCGGAAAGCATCGCAAACCGATTATCCCCAAACGGGGAGGCCCCGGAGGGCATTTTGTGTGCTTTTGTACTTAATTAGTATTTTATTCGTTAAGACAATAGACACTTGAAATTGTAAATTTCACTTGGCGTGACGAAAAACACGTGCGTTGCTTTGGAGTTTGACTTTGAAATGACACTTGCACTAAGAACTTGCGCTTGCGATCAAAGCCGAGAGAGAAGCTACCGACGTCTGCTCACGATGAGTATTAGTCGATGACTGTCTGAGGAGACTTTTTTCAAAAAGTTCTTTAAGAAACTATTTTTATTCATAAAAAATTACATTTTTGGAGGTATTTTCAAATCGGTCCAGCTCACTTAAATCTTAATATTTTTCCGAAATATTTTGGTGGACGTCTTAAAATATAATAAATTTTGTAATCCCGGCGGAAAACCCGCACCTTTTTTTGGTGATGCAGTCTAATATACATATTTGAAATTTAAGAAAACAAGGCAAATAGCAAAATCGGCTAAAAACGGCTAATTTTTTTCTGCAAAACGGCTAACAAATCGGCTGCCGGCTAAATCGAAATTTCTCCGGCTGTTTGCTATCGCAACCGGCTAAATCTAGCCGGAAAACGACTAAAATGGCAACACTGCCGACAAGTCTTTTAATTTAGACTCAAAGGCGTTGGAAATTAAGTTGATGCTAAGCTTTTGAGTAACAGCAACTGCATCGAGAGCTTTACACACATTCCCACGACAGCCGGTTCTACGCACCGGAATGACTCGCGTTTCACCCGACCAAGGGCTGTTGTTTCGGCGATCTAACCCCGTTTAGGTCGGCGAAGTATCTCAGAAGTTGTCCGTCCATAGGGCAACATTCACTACGCATTCTCCTACTCAGGGCTGGCATCGAGTCAAACCCTGGGCCAGAAATATACACCTGCTGTGTATGCCGAAGACGATTACACCACAACTCCACCTCAGTCAAGTGTAATGCCTGCGAGGGGTGGATTCACCTCAGGGTCTGCTCGGGACTACGGACACACAGACAGTGGACCACGTCTTACGTGGCCCCCTGTTGCTCAAACAGAGCAGCCTCCACGGCAAACGATAGTCCGCCCGTGCAGCCCCACACGCTCACACAGCAACCACACACAGTCGCCACTACACAACAACATAATAACACCACAGACCGTACCATAGCCACCACAGACCACATAACACACACAACTGCACCACCACCCACACGCCGCCGCCAACAACTCCTGGTTCCCCCTACAATCTGCACGGTATGTCAGACCAGAATATTCCGTAATGTGACATCAGTCAAGTGCAACACCTGCCTTGGCTGGTGCCACTTTAGGGCATGTTCAGGTCTGCGTACCACGCGAGATTGGAGGGGGAATTTCGAGGGCCCGTGTTGCGCTGCTCGGTCGCAGACGTCAATTGCGACGCCCCCCACCACCACCACAGGGCGGCAACCACCTCAGCAGCACACACAGCCAACGGCGGCAAGAACATACACCTCACTCACACCCCACATCACGACACGTCTCCCGAACCACATGAAGCTCCTCCAATTCAACTGTAACGGGCTACAGAGCAAGATTGAGGAGATAACCGTCTTCATGTGTCGGCATGGTATATTAATAGCTGCGGTCCAAGAGACGAAGCTGCACAGCAATTCAACTTTGTTGAATTGCGCCGGGTACAACGTGCACCGTCGAGATCGTGAGCGAGATAATGGTGGTGGCTTAACGTTCATCACGCACCACACCGTGCAGTATCGTCTTATCGAAGCAGACATCGACCGCAGGGATACCACCCTAGAATGTCAGGGCATCGCTATCCGGTCAGGCGATGTCGAGCTCGAAATATTTAACATTTACATACCCCCTGTCACCTGCTGCCCGGCAGGATATCACCCTGATATAGGTGCGCTCCTCAGAGGTGAAAACCGTATGGTAGTAGGTGACTTTAATGCGCACCACGATCTTTGGCACTTAAGCCTGTCAAACGATCGTAGGGGAACAGACTTGGCTGAGCAGATAGACGATTCGACATTCTGCACAATGAACGACGACGCACCCACCAGGATTATGGGTAACTGCAGTAGCTCGTCAGACATCACAATAGTCAGCGCTGGTCTGATAAACAGCATAACGTGGCGACCTATGCTGACTCTAGCATCAGACCATCTACCCATAGTCATCTCGATTGATAAACCAACCGACTTTGCCTCCGCCAAACACCGGACCTATATCAACTTTTCCAAAGCTGATTGGAAAGGTTACGCGGAGTTTACTGAAAACACCTTCGCAGCGCTCCCCACACCAACCGACGTCCACCTCGGTGAACGTAAGTTCCGCAGGGCTATCACTGCTGCTGCAGCTCGCTTCATACCGGCAGGATGTATATCGGACCCACGTCCAAACTTCCCTGCCGAAGCGGCTGTTCTAGCTGATGAGCGTGATAGCCTTCGTCAGGCCGATCCCGGAGATCCCCGTATCAGGGATCTCAACGCGGAGATTCGGCAACTTGTAAACGTACATAAGCGGAAGAAGTGGGAGGAGCACCTGAAGACTTGTAATTTCACCTCTGGTGTGAGCAAGCTTTGGTCAACCGTGAGGTCATTGTCTAATCCGACGAAGCACGACGACAGAGTCGAAATTTCCTTCGGCGACCATGCTTCGTCGGACCCGGAGCGATGCGCGACAGTTATACTGCATCCTCCGGTAGACAAAGCCAAGCGTCGAGTGACCAGAAGGCTGCACAAACTGCCAACAAATTGTGCCCGACTTGCTTTCACTTGCGGTGAAGTTCAGGTGGCCATCGGGAAGGCGAAAGCCTCCAAAGCCATGGGTCCCGACGGAATATGCATGCTGATGCTGAAAAATTTGGGTCCTGCGGGGGTAGCGTACCTAACGGAGGTCCTCAACCTGTCAATGGCCACTCTCATCATCCCAGACATCTGGAAGGTGGGGAGAGTGGTCCCACTGCTCAAACCGGGGAAACCCGCCAACAAAGGAGATTCGTATCGTCCGATTACACTCCTTTCCCCGGTAGCGAAGACACTCGAGGCCTTGCTACTCCCGTACTTCACAAACCACCTGACCCCAGCGAAGCATCAGCATGGTTTCCGTAAAGTGCACAGTACAACAACAGCACTTAACGCCATAAACACTCAGATAACTCGTGGCCTGAACCGCAACCGTCCCTGTGAGAGAACGATTCTAGTAGCGTTGGACTTGTCAAAGGCGTTTGACACCGTCTGCCATTCCACGCTGCTAGAAGATATAGAGGCCTCCTCTCTCCCACAGAGGCTCAAACGGTGGTCGGCAAATTATCTGAGTGGTCGACATTCGTCGGTAACATTTAGAGACAAAACGAGTAAGCAGCGAAAAATAAAACAGGGGGTTCCTCAGGGTGGTGTCCTTTCCCCGCTACTGTTTAACTTTTATATTTCAAAGCTCCCTCAACCACCAGAGGGAGTCTCGATTGTCTCCTATGCCGACGACTGCTCGATCATGGCGACTGGGAATGGAATTGTGTTTGAAAGTAAACGGCTATCTCTCCGAACTTTCTCGCTTCTTCACTGCAAAGTGTCTAGCCCTCTCCCCTACGAAATCCTCCGCGACCCTGTTCACAACCTGGACGAAGGAGGTCAGGCTACCGCTGGGGATTCACGTCGATGACACACCAATTCCGACGGTGAATAACCCCAAAATACTCGGAGTAACGTTCGACAGCCTGCTCTCCTTCTCTGCGCACTCAACCGCTATTGTCAATAAAGTACAGAGCCGCAACAAGGTCCTTAAGTCGCTAGCCGGCAGTACTTGGGGCAAACACAAAGAAACGTTGCTCGCAACATACAAGGCAATAGGCCGGCCGGTTTTGAACTACGCAGCGCCAGTGTGGTCGCCAGGGACTAGTAGGACGCAGTGGACGAAGCTACAGACGGTACAAAATACGGCACTTAGGACAGCGACGGGATGCCTCCTGATGTCGCCAGAACACCACTTGCACGGCGAGGCGCAAATGCTCCCAGTTAAGGAGCACAACATAATGCTCTGCAAGCAGTTCCTGATTGGGAGCCACAGAAGTGGCCACCCAAACAGACAGCTGCTTGCAGAGGAGCCCTCGCCTAGGCACGTCAGGAGGCATCTATATGAACTGACGGACGAAGTCCAGAGGTTCATTAAGCAACCTCTGGACCCGACAGCGTACAGACAGGCCCTGAGCGGCATTCACAGGGACTCAGTCTCGAGTTATGTAGACTCTAGACCTGTGAATGCCGTTCTAGGCATACCACCCCCGGACATTGACGAGACAGAGCTTCATCTGCCTCGGGAGACACGCACTACACACGCTCAACTTCGCTCCGGCTACTGCAGCAGGTTAAACTCCTACTTGAGTAGGCTGAATGAGGATGTGCCGAACGAATGTCCGGCATGCGGAGAGACACCTCATGACTCGAACCATCTCTTCGCATGCCCGGAAAACCCGACAACCCTAACGGCCCTGTCCCTGTGGACAGATCCCACAGAAGCTGCACGCTTCCTAGGGTTGCCGTTAGTGGAACTTGACGACAACGACTGAGATACCAACCGATCTGGGCGGGGTTGTTGTAGCCGCTACAACAACAACAACAGAGCTTTACACAGTTTCTTCGTCAAAAACACACTCTTCACATAGATACATCAAGTGACGATTGGTTTTAAGCAAATTCATGTCGTCAGGCACGACGGAAAATTCTTTTACAAAATCCATTGCACGGCACCAAATTAGCATCGATTCTCGAAAAAGATTTAGTGCATTTACCACAAAAATTGTCCATAATGACCAAAAAGAAATTCGTACATCAGAGCGTATATAAACACGTCCGCACACGGTAACGGTTAGTACATTTGAGCAAATTTATTTGAAGCAAGTTAAAAGCAACGCGTATCAATTACAGCTGATAGCGATAGACGCCATAAAAGAGATCCGGATCAACGCTGCCGTCTGTTTACGCTTTAACAGAGGAAGAGGAAGGCCTCCTCTGCGTTGGAAAGACTTGGCTTCACTTGGCATTTCCAACTGGCGTCAGTTGGCACAGAAGAGAAATGACTGGCGTGTTGTTTTGGACTCGGCCAAAATCGCTTAGGCGGTTACAGCGCCAATAAAGAAGCATAAAAAATTTGAACCATTTGAACCGAACCGAACCACGGTTCAGGGATATGCATAAACCGATTCTTATACCGGTACAAGCTTTTTCTAAGTTTTTCGAGCCACTGAACCGAACCGCACCGATTTTTGGAGCGGTTTACAGCCTTGTTATTCTGGGTCTCTGGATTATTCTGTTTATAATAATACCCTACAAACTCTTTCACAAGTTACGAGAGCCGCTTCTCTTGCCCTTATGCACTAAAACTGCTTTAATACGATGAATATAATTTATAATTTGTCCGTTTAATAACTACTAAATGTACCTCAATATTTTACATATATAATATGTAAAATTGTAATATATTTAACAATGGAATAATTAACATAGCAGATATTTTACATCATCCCCCCCATTCCGCCCATTCCTCCCATTCCACCCATGCCTCCCATTCCACCGAGACCTGGGCCAGAATCTTCTTTAGGTATTTCAGTTACAACAGCTTCGGCTGTAGTGAGAAGTGAAGCCACGCCTGAAGCATCCGTTATTGCTGTGCGCACCACCTGCAAACATTTATTATAAGTTCTCAAAGTTTCCATAATCATATACGTATAGCTGTACCTTGGTTGGGTCAATAATACCCTTCTCGATCAAATTTCCATATTCTGCCTTTAATGCATCATAACCGAAGTCTCCATCTTTCGTTTCAACCCTAGCTACAACCATAGCACCATCAACGCCAGCATTTTTGGCGATAGTCATGCAAGGCATCCTAAGGGCACGGCGAACAATTTCGATTCCCAGATCCTTTGGAATATAAAATAGTTGAAATTATAATCAAATTAATATAAAAAACGCAAAACTCACTTGATCTTCGTTAGATCCCTTCAGTCCTTCTAGTACTGGGATACATCTTAGGAGCGCAGTGCCGCCACCAGGGACTATTCCTTCTTCTACTGCCGCGCGAGTTGCATTAAGAGCATCATTCACACGATCTTTCTTTTCGTTTACTTCGACCTCACTGGATCCGCCTACACGTAGCAATGCTACACCAGAAGCCAAACGGGCTAAGCGCTCCTGTAGTTTTTCTTTTTCATATTCAGAGGTTGTTTCAATTATTTGATCTTTAATTTGATCGACACGACGACTAATATCCTCTTTTTTGCCCTTTCCTTTGAGTAGTAAAGTATCATCTTTGGTTATAACAACCTCTCCAACTTTTCCAAGGTCGTTTATTTGCACATCTTCTAACTTAACCAAATTAGCGTCATCACCAAAAACAATTCCACCTGATGCTATAGCCATATCAGTAAGTGTAGACTTACGGTTATCACCGAATCCTGGTGCTTTAACGGCTGCGACTTGCAAACCGATCTTAAGGCGATTTACAACAAGTGTACTTAGTGCTTCGCCATCGATATCTTCAGCAATTATAACCAATGGCTTACGTTGTGAATTAGCTAATTCAAGGGCAGGAATAATGCTCTGCACTGACGAAATTTTCTTTTCTGATAAAAGAAGTAACGCGTCCTGGAATTCCACCTTAGCTCCCTTAGATGAATTGATGAAATATGGAGAAATATATCCTCTATCGAATTTCATTCCTTCAATTATTTCCAGTTCATCTGAAAGGGTTTTGCCATCTTTGACGGTGATAACGCCGTCCCGGCCAACTTTCTTCATTGCTTCACTAATGAGATTTCCTACATCTTTGTCTCCATTAGCAGATATGGTTGCTACTTGCGCGATCTCTTCGGGGGTATTAACTGGGCGAGACATTGTTTTTAAATGTTCTTTTACGGTATCCACAGCTAGCATAACACCCCGACGAATTTCGACAGGATTAGCACCTTTTGAAATTTTTTCAAATCCTTCCTTCGCAATTGCACGTGCTAATACGGTAGCTGTAGTTGTGCCGTCACCAGCCTCCTCATTTGTGTTATTGGCCACATCTTGAACAAGTTTTGCGCCAATATTTTGGAATTTATCTTTCAACTCGATTGATTTAGCAACGGTTACACCATCCTTAGTAATTTTTGGTGAACCCCATGATTGCTCAATGATAACATTTCGACCTTTTGGACCCATAGTAACTGCTACAGCATCAGCCAAAACATCCACACCTTGCAACATAAGTGCACGCACTTCTGGTCCAAATTTAACATCCTTGGCAAACCCGCGGATCATTAATTGGCGGTGAATGTTGGAACGAGCGAGTCTGAGCGATAAACGCAGCATCTGAAAGAGGAAAAAAAATTTATTTTTATTAATTAATAATCCAGAAAGTATTACATTTCATACAGATTACAAGGAATTATACAGAGTTCTGAGCATAGGAGTATTAGATGCATAATGACTTCTTACCATCTCCAAAGAGAAAGGGACGTGATTTCTTAAACAGCTCTGTGGCACAGAGAAATGGGCAGTCTATGACACCACGTACTAAGTTGTAGACAAAAGTAAGGGAGAAAATAGTCCACCTACAATCAAATGGCTTAAGATTAATAAGTAGACATCTACTACGTTTGGAGGGAATAGGGTGAACACACTGCAGAGAACGAAGGGCAAAACGAACAAACGGATCAGAAAAGTCTGTGTGGTAGGAAGTTGGGATAAGAGAGCGGGATTTTGAGAAGGTGACATGATGACACTTATTTATATTTAACTAGCAGACCTGGCGAACTTCGTCCCGACCAAAATTAATTTTTAATTGAAACATTTGGTTCAACGTTTTCGCCAGCAATTCACGTTCACGTTTGGTTTTGTGGTCGACAGAACGAATATCCTTCATTGCCGTCTTAAATCACCTGACGAAAGCGTTATGCCGGCAACAATGATCCCGTTCGATGATAAATCGTCTTTGAATCTGAATACAGTGAAACCCGCTTAAGTACCCACCCGCTTAAGTAACCACCATTTTTGGGCACCGTGAATTTTTTAATGTAATCTGAAGAAAATCCCTCTCTTAAGTACCTCCCCGCTTATTTACCCAACCCGTCTAAGTACCTAAATTTTTCGTAACCAATTTACCATTTTACTTATAATTTTCCCCTTTTAAGTGCTTTTAAATTTTTAAAATATTTACATATTTTGAAATTCACACAATCGATATTAATTGCCACCGTCAGTGTAACAACAAGCAAGTTCCAAGTGGCTAAAAATTACCGCGGATTTTTTAGAATTTTTTGTCGCATTTGCTTGCATATAACGAATAAATACAATTTATTTTTATGAGAGAAGAACCGCAGCGCCTTCGGCAAAAAAAATTCTATAAAATCAACGGTAATTTTTTGCCACTTGCAACTTGTTACTCTGAAATCGAATGGGGTGACTTCTGAGAAAAAAATTAGCAATTTTGACAAAAACTTGATGAATTTTCAGGGCCAAATTTACAGTGCTTAGTTCACTAAGAATCGGCAGAATTTTGTACTGAAAATCTGTATTTTAATTGAAAAACCTTAAAAATTAATAAACATAAGCGGCAAACAGTACCATTTTGAATTTGGTCGAAATTTGTGTTTGTATAAATATTTATAATCAACGACTTTTTAAAGAATTGAATTAATGTAAAATAGACAAAACATTTATCTATTTTTTAATAAAGTTTTTCTTTATGTGTTTATTTGTTTAAATAATGTTACGATCTTGGTTTTAAAAGGCGTATACTTTATTAATTGTTCATGTTTTATTCAGGGATTTATTTATGAAGTTAAAAAGAAGTTGTAACTACACCAATAATTATGTTCGCTTAAGTACCCGCATCGAGGCACTTAAGCGGGTTCTTTTAAGTACCCAACCCGCCTAAGTACCTCAAAAAGCTGACATTTTTCGTGAGGTACTTAAGCGGGTTTTACTGTGGTATAATTGGTGGCAATTTCCAAACTGGGGAGTATCATTGGTCCTCAGAAATCTAATACCTTAATGTCTTACAATCGTAAGCATTCATCAAGAATTGTCTTTATTCTTTTTAGTCGCCGTAAAGCAATGACCGCAATGGTTCTGATGGTCGATTTAACGGTGGTAATTTGACTTTGATTCCTGGTGCCTCCGATTGACTTCACTTGACGATTTTTAGCAATTGCTCGGCTCCAGCGCCCCCCTTGTGTATGTTTTTTTATAATAGTGTTACCAATACATAAATATATATCTCGAATATGAGTCAAATCGGATCACAAATACGAATATTGAGTAATAACTCGACTCCAGCGACTCCTGGCGTTTTAAATTGTGAACCTAAACTATACAGTGACCTACTCAAACACATACAAAAATTTCATAAAAATCGTTTCGCTCGGGTAGAAGGCGTTCTTATACTGAAACTGAGTGAAATACAACTTAACTCCATACTTAAAATTTGGTTAAAAGTTTAAAATTTCGGTCAAATTTTGTCGAATTTTCCTAAATTTGAATGAACAATAATTCTAAAAAAAAATTAACGAAAAATTTTATTATGAAAAAGATTGCAAGTATTAAAAATAACACTGTACGGAGACTTATTCTGGTGGGTGTATACATTTACGGATAGGTAAAAGTTTCAATATGTTAAGAAGACGCCACGCCCCCTTTTCCAATAGCCCCCACTTTTCTCCATGAGTATGAGGTTGATTCTCAGTACCAAGTTCCAGGACTCTACCACAAATACTTCCAGAGATATACGGTATGAAAAATTCGATACGTATGGGTGATGTCACGCTCCCTTAATATATCGAAAGCCTGCAGTAGGTGTCCAAAATTTAAAAAAAATTGGTACAGCCGTTCGCGAGATCACCTCTTATAAAGAGGAGCTTTTTTTTATATATTTAGTATAGATAACACAGGCAACACTGATTTTTATGCGGCAAATTTTAAAGCTGCCGGGAGTTCTAGCTTTAATTTAAGCCTAAGTGAAAGGTTCTATCACCTTTTGTTTCCTTACTAGAGCTTCTCAAATATTGCAAAAACTGCGAATTTTTGACACTTTAACCACGTTTTTCTCAAAATCTAGAGCTGATGCAAACTTTATACTTACGGATTCGTAATCAGCACAAAAAAGTCTATCTGTGGCCAGTGAAAAAAATAGCCAATATCGGAAATAAGATTTTTTCGAATAGATCCACTTAACGGGAAAAGGGATCCTACAGTGTAATCCATTTATAATGGACTCGCTTAAGATGAAAACTCTGTTAATATGTACCTATTTGTCAAGTCCTAGTTCAAACATATGAAAAAAACTCAGTTAAAATAGACTCGGTTATAACAGACTACGCCTATAATGGATAAAAATATCGGGTTTTGTCCATTATAACCAAGGCCAAATAAAACGTAATAATCTCTGCAATAAACAAAGTTCGGTAATTCCCCGAATTCAGTAAAGAGAGGCAACTGTATCCGCGAGAGAAAATGTCTATATACTTAAACAAAGTTCATTTGTTTACCGAAATCTGTCAAAATAGGCAATCAGCTTCGTGACCGTTTGTTGGGTTTTGATCTGTGTTTTGTTCACTTTAAGAAAAATGTCGGAAC
Source organism: Rhagoletis pomonella (assembly GCF_013731165.1). Classification (NCBI taxonomy): domain Eukaryota; kingdom Metazoa; phylum Arthropoda; class Insecta; order Diptera; family Tephritidae; genus Rhagoletis; species Rhagoletis pomonella. The sequence goes on along the minus strand of NW_023458556.1, from coordinate 88,147,788 downwards.
GGAAAAACGGGCATTTACCTTGCATGAAAAGTATACGATTTTGTATTTATACACGGACATTATTTCTTTATTATTTAAAATTTTTATATTCTAATAAAATATGCACTCGGTTATGATGGACAGTTTGACGCGGTCCCGCTGAGTTCATTATAACTGGATTGCACTGTATATGCTAATCTAGGAAAAAGGCTACCTACGTACCAAATTTCAAACAAATCGGACCACAAATAAGATTTTTTCGAATACATCGTTCGTTATGTTTATGCACCGAATATTTCATTTATTTCATTTTCATTTATTAAATGTATAAACATTAGTACAATAAGATATAATCTTTTATAGTACAACAAATTGCTGATTTAAATATCCACAGAGAAGAAAAAAAAAGGACAAAAAAAGATAAAAACAATATAAGTATGTCATGAAATTAAACAAAAGCCATATAAAATAAGCAATATACATACAGTCACTCACAGAAGTATTCGTAATTTATTACACTGTGAGACCAATGGTAGGGGTCAGTGATCGGGAAGGGTTCAAACTACCGGGGAAAGTTATATCGGTAAAAAAGAAGTTATACGTGTTCCGGCGTTTCGCTGGGTCACGTCTAGGAATCGAGATATATCGATTTGAAGTTAGTAACTATCATATAGGGGAAATTGTCACCTTTGGTGGTCTTTTTTTTGACATAACTCGAGAACCACTAGTCCGATTTTGCTCAAACAAATTTAAAAAAAATTAAAAATTACAATTCCTTTAATCTGTTCATATAACGTTTTTCTATATAGTCAACAGTTTTGCCGGTAAAAATAAATGTATGAAGAAAAAAAATATTTTTTGCGTAAAATATTAAATTTTTTTATTTTTTAAATTCATAAAAAATCCAAAACGGAAAAAAAGGCAAGTCGTATTACTTTCACGCAAAGTCACATAACCTTTAAGCAAAATGAGACATAGATCATGAAAATCATCATGAAAAGGTGACAATTTCCCCTATATGATAGTTACTAACTTAAAATCGATATATCTCGAAACGCCGGGCCACGTATAACTTGTTTTTGACCGATATAACATTTCCCGTTGGTTTCATCCCATCCCGATTTTGACTGTCGCATAGTGTTATTATTATTATTATTATTTAGTACTGATATGAATATCAGAACTAATAGAATTATATGAGCATTGGCTGCCGAGGCCATCAGCTCTACGTTGCAGAAATGAGTTGTGTTTATATTTGTGTATGTGTCACGTAGTTTTAGTGGTTATATGGTTAAATCAATAGTTTTAACGAAATTAGCGAGTATTGCTTGTTTTGCTTCTTCGTATAGAGGGCAATCGTTGAGGATGTGTTGCAATGTTTGGAGTGAGTTACAGTTTTCGCAGATTGTTTGGTTTTCTCTTTTTATGAGATATACATGTGTTTGTGTTGTGTGCCCAAGACGGAGTCGAGAAAATATCCTGGTTTTAAAACCGTTTACGTTTTTGGGGTATTCCGGAGGAACTAGATCTTTGTTGAATGCTGAGTAGTGAGGGTGTTGGTGGTTTTGGTATTCCGTTTTTGACTTTGCTTTTAGGTGTTGGTGGATGTGGTGTTTTATGTCAGTTTTTTCTATGTTTGAAGCGGTGACGATGGGACCCATACATGCGAATTTCGCAGCTTCATCGGCGTGGGAGTTACCTTCGATACCTGCGTGTCCTGGAACCCAAAGTAGCTTAACGTTGTTGACGTTTTTTATTAGTATATCCCTAATATTGTTGATGGTTTCCCAGTTGTAACAGGTGGGATATCTCACCGCTCGTATGACTGACAGGCTAGCAGAGCATATGACCACTTTTTGCTTTTTATGAGTACATAGCGCCAATGCTTAGATAAGAACCAGATTCGGTCGTAACGCTAAACGCTGTTGAGTAATTTGTTTTGGAGCCATCTGTGTAAATGATAGTCCATCCGTTATTTTTGAGGTCGGTTGTTTTTTGTAGAAACAGTTGTTTAAAGGTGGAGTTAGGGGTACTGTCTTTTTTATATCTATTTAACGACCAGTCGCATGACGCCTGATTAATTTTCCAAGGAGGGTTGTGATTATCTATTGCCCGGAGTTTTGGTACAATATCGTATTCGGTGCAGAGTTGCAGCACTCTTGATATTGCTGGGATCGTCCTTAGAGCTCGCTTGTTTGACACCAGTCTTTTTGCATCTTTGTCTATTATTGAGTTGGTTTGGAAGAGTATTTTTGGAATCAGTTTGGCTCGAACAGTATGTATTCGTTCTTCAAGTTTTGGTAGGCTAGACTCGATTAACAGATTTGTTACTGGGGTAGTGCGGAAGGCAAAAAGGGCAGCTCTGATAGTGTGATATGTGCTCTTTATGGTGTTAATGCTGGTTTTGGAAGCTGAGCCGTAAAGAAATAAACCATAATAAATTTTGCTGATGATTATTGCTTTTATGAGGTGTATGAGGGTGTTAACGTGCACATATCCTTTGTATGAGAGATATGAAATGAGGTTGACTCTAGGCAGTAGTGCTTTTTTTAGTGTAGATAGTTGGCGATTCCAGGAGTAGTTATTGGTGAATATTAATCCCAGAATTCGGAGTTCTTCAACGTTTCGAATAGTATTGGTACGTAGGGTTATGTTGTGGTTGTTTGCGTTACATTGGTGCTTTTTGCAGATGTGTATTTTTTTTTGTTTTGTCGAAGGATATCTTCGCTCCTGATGTTAATGTCCATGCATCTATTTCTTTAAGGGCGTTCTCGAGTACCTGATTGGATTCATTGTTGTTTTTGATGTTACATAGGATATATAAATCATCTGCGTATATGCAGTGAGAGATGCCATCATTATTTGAGAGGATTGAATTGAGATCGTTGAAAGCTATGGAGAATAGAAGAACTGAAAGGGGTGATGTAGCATAAGCACATCGCCCTTTTTACTTTAATTGTCATGTGCACATAAGTAATGTATAAACAAATAGGAATG
>NW_023458556.1:88110053-88144802 GCF_013731165.1 Rhagoletis pomonella | reverse complement strand
GACTGCATTCATCGCACATAGCGAGGATCTTGTTACACTTGTGCGGACGGTCAAAGACACCGCCAAAGACAGTCGCAGTGACTAACTGATCCACAACGTCAGTTTGTCAATGCGACTGACATATTTATATATTTATTGCAACCATATGTTGACTTAGCATATTTTAGAGTTATGTAGTTAGTTTGTAGGTATTAGTAGTATATTTGTATACATTCTAGTTCGTAAATAATTTGTAAGTGTTAGTGTAAGAATTTGGTATAAAAGAAAGTGAAATCAATAAAGTAAACCAATTGGTGATCAAACTCCAACCAATAACTTATTATTTGCTATAGTGAGCCTTGTGGAATACCATTGACCAAGGGGTAATTTAGTTTTTTCACAATATTCCAAATGTTTTCCATCATAAATCTTTTTCGTTAATTTTCATTTAAAATATAGCTCATTCTATAACAAAAACCATATAAATGATTTTTGCAAACTTTGTACAAAATTCATAAAAATTAATTAAACTTAAAAAAATGTCCATCAAAATTTCAAAATTTTTAGAAAAATTTTCGGTATGCAGTTTTGTAGCCCGTTCAATTTTAGTATAATAAAGTGCAAGTTTCAAGTAGCTAAAAACTACCGCTGATTTTTTAGAATTGTTTTTGTCGAGGGTGTTGCGCATTTGTTTCCATATAATGCATGAACAAAATCTATTTTTATATGGAAGAAAATGCGCAACACCCTCGACAAAAAAAAAAAAATCGGGTCGGGTCGTAGAGATGCCTCCTAACGTGCCTAGGCGAAGCCTCTTCTGCAAGGCTATGTCTGTTTGGGTGACCACATCTGTGGCTCCCAAATGGAAACTGCTTGCAGAGCATTATGTTATGCTCCTTAACAGGGAGCATGTGGGCCTCCTCGTGCAGGTGGTGTCATCATCAAAAGGCATCCTGTCGCTGTCCTGAGTACCGTGTTCTGGCAAGTCTGCAGCTTCATCCACTGCGTCCGACTAGTCCCCGGTGACCACACGGGCGCTGTGTAGTTCAGAACCGGCCGGCCAATTGCCTTGTACGTTGCCAGCAACGTTTCTTTGTCTTTGCCCCAGGTGCTGCCGGCTAGCGACTTGAGGACCTTGTTGCGGCTTTGTACTTTGTGGCCAATTGCGGTTGTATGCGCCGAGAAGGAGAGCAGACTATCGAATGTTACTCGCGAGTATCTACGGGTTGTTCACCGTCGGAATTGGTGTACCATCGACGTGAATTCCCAGTAGAGTCTGATCTCCTTCGTCCAGGTGGTAAAAAGTGTGGCTGATGATTTTGTAGGGGAGAGGGTTAGGCTCCGTGCAGTGAAGAAGCGAGAAAGCTCGGCGAGATAACCGTTTACTTTCGAGCACAAGTCATCAATTCCATTCCCGTACGCCATGATCGAACAATCGTCAGCATAAGAGACAATCGAGACTCCCTCTGGTGGTTGAGGGAGCTTTGAAATGTAAAAGTTAAACAGTAATGGGGAAAGGACACCACCCTGTGGAACCCCCTGTTTTATTTTCCTCGGTTTGCTCGTTTTGTCTCTAAAAGTTACTGGCGAGTGACGACCACTCAGATAATTCGCCGACCACCGTCATATACCTGTTTGTTCTATGATAATTAATTAAATTTTTTTATTGAAATATTTTTCAATGTGTGGCTTATCTCGTTTAGATATTTCAGTTTTAAAGCTATTTAAGTCCTCTTTCATTTGATACCAAACTTGTTTAATTTGGATAAGCGGTTTGATTATTATCCGGAAAGGACTTTTAGTTGTGAATAAAAAATATTTGGCCAAGTTTAACTCGTAAAAAAATAACTGTTATTTTCGGTCCCTTCAATATTCGCATTCGCAAAGGATCCGCATTGATTAATGCGAATGCGAAAGTTAAAATTAATGCAGAAGCTCCGCGGTTGCGAATGCGAATATTCGCAACAACCCTGGTACCGAGGAACCTATAACATTGCTTTTTAATTCTCAGTATATTCTTTCAGCATATTTCACTAATCTTACATTTAAAGATATCGAAACATTTGGCACCTTCAACCCTTGTAAATAAATAATCCCAGTCTAAAGACTCGATTGCAACATTTACTGCCTCACAATCACAGTTTCTATAAAAAAAAACTTTTAGAGAAACTGTCTAAACGGAAACACATAAAACTCTAAATCAAGGACCAGTGGAAAGTGATGTCGACCAGTAGTGCGATTCACTAACTTTTAACAATGCGACTTTTCGAGCTGTAAGCTAACAATTTTTGTTGTTTGCAGTAACGATTGTGCGATATTAGAGCCTATGCACACCACAGACCAAACTAATTTAGTTAAGTCAAATTGGTGGTAGGTATGCACATTGCATACTATATGACATCTCTACATTGCACATTAGGTCAAATGATTCATTTGGCTGTACGAAAGTCCAATTTCGTAAGGGCAGTTTTACATTATTTTTTGTTGCCATTCTGTAGGGAATACACCAAAATAACAAACTAAACTACACTTTGTTTTTGTAAAATAAAAAAACACCGTTAGACAGCATTAAACCAAAGTTACACTTTCAAAACGTTATTGACACGTTGTTTGCGCAACCGGTTTATTTTGTAAGTTTCAAGTCCATTTTTTTGTAAAGTTCGAATAATTAAAGGAAAATTTTAAATGGAAAACAAAACTATAAGTGAGAACTATGCCCCAATTTAAAAAAGTTACTTTTTATTTGTTTGCGAAAAAAACTGACTTATTTGCATAACCTCAAACATTTTCTGATTTATTCCCATTTATGATTTTTTGTAAGCTTTTACAATTTTGTTAACTTTCGGCAAACGAAATGGAAAAGGAAATGGATAAATTAAGATGTAATGAGTTGATTTTATTTTACTTAGCCCGCGGTTTTTAGCCGTTTTCAAGAAAAACGTTTTTATTCTGAGCTATCAATGCCATTACAAAAGGCGAGTTGTTTAAAGTTTGGCTAATTGGATGTTCGAAAAAAAAAAACCTTTTTTCGGTTGTCAACCATGTTGAAAAAAAATTTGGTGCTGTTGATATTTTCGAAAGTTCCATGAAACTCTTAGAAGGAAAAACGTGTCTTTTTTGCAAATATTTATCAAAGAAAGACGAAAATTATGGAAAGCAATTTGGAAAGGATGCTAAAATATTTAGATCTGAAAACATAGCGTTTCTTGCTGATGAAGTTCTTTTCGAAATCAAAAAGCCAACTGTGTCGACCAGCAGCCGGATTCTAACTTTCACTATCGCTAAAATGCTAAACTATGAAAGCTAAAATTTTTCCGAATTCGCAAAAAGGCAAATCCATGAGAATTTACGAATTCACTCAAAGTGAATAGAGCTTTCAAAAACATTCGTATTCTTTTCAGGAAGTTACCAGCGATTTTTGGTAAATGTGTCACAAAGCAGCATTTGCATTCTGAATATAAATAATATCGGTGGAGAATTTGGGAATACTGAAACCTCAAGTGAAAATGAAGTGTTTTATGACGACTAACTGGTTTAGAAATCTCTCCTCAAGGCATATCTGCGAGATATGTAGTAAATATTTTTCTTTTTTTAATTTAGGAATTTCCAGAAGAAACCATTTATGTACTTGTGACCAAACGTATTTTATTATGTAGCTAATTTTAAGGGGGAGGGGGTTGAGTATGTTAAGAAAATTACTTGTGTCAAAACCAAGCTAATTGGACAATGTTTTTGAGTACTACTTAAACACAGCCCTAACCGCCAAAATAACGTAAGCGACATTTGCGAAGTGAAACTTCTTAGGCGGCGGTATCGCAAAAATGGAGAATGAAATTTTTAAAACTGAAAACGTTACATGAGTGAGAAGGAAGATATAGGTAGTATAGGGAAGGGGAAAAAAGAAATAAAGCGGGCCATGACGGGTACGAGTACCTACATATGTATATATGTATGTTTGAATGCACGTATTTATGTATACCATGAACGAAAGACACAAGATCACGCGGGAAGGAAAGAACGAAAAAAGTTATTTTCTAGCCGCCGAAATCTCGACGCCATCTTTGTTTAAGAAGTAAACAACGAAGAGAACGGAGAAAACAGCGAAATTGTTGAAAGCATGAAAAATCATTTTTATTATGCAAATTTTTCTAAAAATCATGCCGTTGTGTTAATTTATTCTTTATCTTATGTGTACACACGTTGTCACAAGCGAAAATGAAGAAAATTGCAGTAAAAAGCCTCCACCAAATTGTAAACAACGAACAAATGTAAACAAACGGCTAATGTCAAAATCGTTCAACTTTTTTCCTTAATGCGATTCTAACGGGCTACTCTCCTGCCCGCGTGATCTTGTCTTTTTGGTTCATGTATGTATACATATGTATATATGTATGTATGAACGAACTCATTGCGCATTTCAGCTCTGCCGCTACCAAGCAATATATGTATGTATAAATGATGCAAGCGTGGATATATTTATGATGAAGCAAACGGGCTTCGTTGATGTACTGATGGGCGTATGTATGTACTTATGGGCAGCAATGTTTTCATGCATGTACATATGTTTGAATGGTTGTATATATATTTGTATGTATGTACATTAGACTGCATCACCAAAAAAAGTTGCGGTTTTTCCGCCGGGATTACAAAATTTATTATATTTTAAGACGTCCACCAAAATATTTCGGAAAAATATTAAGATTTAAGCGAGCTGGACCGATTTTAAAATACCTCCAAAAATGAAGCTTTTTATGAATAAAAATAGTTTCTTAAAGAACTTTTTGAAAAAAGTCCCCTCAGATGACAAATTAGATTAAGCTTAAAAAATCTGCATAAAAATATTTAAAAATCCTTTCAACGGAATCGTAAGAATGAAATTTTTGATGCTGTTTTTTTTACTTTTTTCAAAGATTGGTTTACGAAAAACTTGAATAACTGGGCCAAAAATGTTCTGATTTAGACTTATGGGATCTCAGAAGAAAGGTATTTTCACACTGTGTTTATTTCTGGCCAAAAAAAACGTCATTCGTGTCCCATCTTGTTTTTTTCGAATACCAACACATCTTAATTCCACTTTGAATGACGTTCGTTCATCCTACCTTTTTATTCCATCATTTATTAGCAAAGAAATAAAAAGGGTGAGAAAATACCTTTCCAATGATATCTCACAAGTCTAAATCGGGAGCGTTTAGGCTCAGTTATTCAAGTTTTTCTTATACTAATCTTTGAAAAAAGTTAAAAACAGCATCAAAAATCTCATTATCACGATTCCGTTCAATTTTTTTTTTTGATTTTTTAATAATATTTTTACGCAAATTTTTTAAGCTTAAACCGTTTTGTCATTTGAGGGGATTTTTTCAAAAAAAAAATCTTTAAGAAACTATTTTTATTCATAAAAAAAAACTCCATTTTTGGAGGTATTTTCAAATCGGTCCAGCTCACTTAAATCTTAATATTTTTCCGAAATATTTTGGTGGACGTCGTAAAATATAATAGATTTTATAATTCCAATGGACACCGATTTTTTTTTGTATGGGGAGTGATGCAGTCTAATGTACATATGTTTGTGTATGTACGTATGTTTGTGTACATGTATATATGCACATATGTAGTACAAACGAAATCTAATAAGCTGCTCGTTGATATAAATGCGAACTGTACTGATTGTCAAAAATTATGTGTTTGTTGTACATTTGTTCATGTTTGTCATTGTGCGTGTAATTTTCTAGAGTAGTTTTGTGCTCTCGCTATCTCCTTGTATTAAATCGTCCTTCGTCGGTATACTCTGATGAACATATGTGAGGATGATAGCAAGGCCAACTTATATAAGGTAGTGTTACAGGAGCAGTTGAAATTTTCGCCCGATGTTTCTTAAAGAAAGCCATAAACGTAGCGACCGTTGGTTCAACTTGGTGTTGTTTTGCTCTAGATTGCACCGTTTGTGGGCCTGTTGAATGAATTTATGTCTTGGTTGTATGAAAGATCAAAAAATTTGGATTTTCTGGCAAGTTGTACAACTTATACATTACTTACATTAATGGTCATGTTGTACAAACTCATTTAATTTGCGTTTATTTTGTACACTAAATAACCGAAAATGGATAACTCAATGGATATCTCAGCCGAAATAGGTACGTGTTTATAAATGTAAGCCGAAACTATGAAATTGTAAAAATGAGATTTTACAATGAGACTGCTCGCAAAATTGCAATGTTTGTGGGCAAAACGTCCAACTTGATTGCGGATTGATTTGAACCAACGTTTTCGGCTTGCATTATGTCAAAAGGATGTGTTTGTTTTAATTCATTCTGTCATTTACTACCATTATGCGTAGGCCAATTCATGAAATCATTTCATGCGCTTGAGTAGAAACTGAATGAATGAACACCATTTCATGATTTTAATTAACGCGAAATAGAGTTTATGCACTTAGTTTTTACTCAGATCGATGAAATGATTTCGTGAATTGGACTACGCATACATTTGATACTTAGGCTTTTAATTTATAAGGTAATTTGGAAGATAGAAAGCGAGTAAGAATAAATGTCGAACAAAGGAATTTGTCTTATTTCAACTTAAATAAATGCATTTTGAAGACAAAAGTGCGTACGTTACTTAGTGCCTTGGTAAGGATCTATTGATTGCATTATAAACATTTTCATTTATTTGTTAAACATACAATTACTTCCATTACAACCCGGTCCTATGGATGCTAGAAGCGCGAATTCATATAAGGTGGTGTTACCGGAAAACTAATAAATAAATTATATGTATATCAGAAAATTAATAAGATGAAATGAAATTATTGTTTGATTTCTAACCAAACCTGTGTATGTAACTCAATCGCCTAATGGTTTGCCGAACCGTAAACATATGTATGTTTACACATCCAATTTCGTGAGTAGGTACCTGGTACTCACACCTTTTTTAAGAAGTTTCACTTCTATCATGTGTACGGTGTACGGTACACGCATTTTTTTTTTAATGTTTCTTTTTGATGCAGAAATGCATCTAGACGCTCCAGGAGTGTTTCTGTATCAAAAAGAAAATTTTGAAAAAAATGTTATTTTGGCGGTTAGGGCTCGATATACTCATCATTTGAACATACAAAAAAGCAGAAGAGTCTGTTTTACGAAAGCCAAGTCATGTTTTCACTTTTTACAAGCTTTTATTTAACTTGTTATTTACTGCCTTTACACTATTTTTAACGTTGTAGTAATAAGATACTATCTAACTCATTGTGCGCCTAGTGTAAGCTTCAAGTATATAATTGTTATATTATGCCCAACCATCAAAGGGTTAATTTGAATATCAGCCGTTAGTTAAGTTCGCCAATTTATTCTATTTATTATTCTTTATTCTCTATCCAAATTCTATTGTACTCATCCTTATGCATACATAATTGATCATGAACCAAAAAGACAAGATCACGACAGCAGAAGAGTGGCCCGTTATAATCGCACTTATGAAAAAAGTAGGGCGATTTTGACATAAGCCGTTTGTTTACATTTGTTCGTTGTTTACAATTTGGTGGTGGCTTTTTACTGCAATTTTCTTAATTTTCGCTTGTGACAACGTGTGCACACATAAGGTAAAGAATAATTTAACACAACGACATGATTTATAGGAGAATTTGCATAATAAAAATGATTATTCATGCGTTCAACAATTACGCGTTTTTTTTTTGTTCTCTTCGTTGTTTACTTCTTACAACAAAGATGGCGTCGAGATTTCAACAGCTAGAAAATAACTTTTTTCTTTCTTTCCTTAAGGCGTGATCTTGTGTCTTTTGTTCATGATAATTGTTTGTATCTTCTATCTCTTTCTGTAAATATTTGTACACGAAGCTAAGTCCGAAGATGATGAAATACAGTCAGTCGTAAATTGACATTGAATAAGTGCGGTTGTTTTATTACAATTCCTCAGAAGAGGGATTATCCCATCGCCTAAATATCGTTTGGTTTTTTTTCTATTATATTAACGTAATAGTTGAAAGCGCAAAACGAGTGAAATCATAAATTCATACCGAAAAAGAAACAGTCGAGTTCATAACAAAGACTTAAACGGGGAAAAACGAGCAGCGGCTTATATGATAAACGAGTGTACATAATAGACGAATATACATACGTATGTATGTAATAGCGAGTATTTAAAAAACTGAGTGAAAGAAAAATAATTAAGACATAAAAAAAAGAGTGAAAAATGGACGGTGAAGATTTTACCAGCTATAGTGTGGTACAGCTGCGTGCTTGGCTGCGCCGGCTTGAGTTGCCGTCAAGCGGCAGTAAAAGCACCCTCATTGTTCGTCTTAACAACGTACCAGAAAACGAACGAGGCAAATGTCCAGCAGCAGAGGATGATGAGTACGCACACAACGAAGGGAATTCTAATTGGAATGACAACGAGCAAGACGAACGAACAGAGCAACATGCAGGAAACTCCAAAGCACAGCTAACTCAGCAAGTGCGTGAGCAGGCCAGCGGTGGTGTTGAGACGCAAGCAGAAGAACGAAATGAGCAAACGAACCAGCAAAAAAGCGTTAGTGTAGCTGAGTTTGAATTGCTAAAACGAGAGGCTGATTTGTTGAAACGCGAAAAAGCATTGTTAGAAAAAGAGAACAAGATTTTGCAACAATCAATGCTCGGTGGTGAAATAGAGAGTGGCTCAACTGCAACCCAACAAACATTTTCATTGGAGTTAGTTAAAAATCAAGTACCAGATTATGACGGTGGACCAAATTTTAATATTTGGGTAACACAAATCAAAACGCATTTCCCGAGTATACAATCTGAAGGAAAATGCAATGCGTGTGATTTTAATTAATAAACTGAAGGGCAAAGCTCAGTGTTGGTTACATAGCAAACCAGACTTCGCTTCTGAGAGTGTAGACAAATTAATTGAAGATATGAACGAAATTTTTGGTATCAAAGAAAACCGAATAGTGCTGCGGCGGCGTTTAGAGGCCAGAAAATGGAAGTCAGGCGAAAGCTTTTTACAATATTTCAATGACAAAATAATGCTGGCGAATAAAATACAATTGGATGAAGAAGAGGTGGTCGAATACGTAATTGAAGGAATAGCTGATTACCGACTACGTACGCAAGCGTATCTACAAAATTATTCAACGAAGGCGCAATTACTTCTGGCTTTTTCGAAAATAGAAGTAAAGACGAATGGTAATTCAGCAGCAGCAGAGCATAACGTACGAGACGTAAGGTGTTATAACTGCAACGTACGAGACGTAAGGTGTTATAACTGCAACGTACGTGCGCATATTGCAACTGAATGTCGTAAGCCAAAACGCGAGATGGGCGCATGTTACGTCTGTGGCAGTAAGGATCACAGGGCAGCGGTATGTTCACAGAAGAAGAACATTCATATGCTGGAGGACTATGTACGAACGTTTCATTTTATAAATAAAAAATGTACAAATATTTTCTTTTCATTAGAATGCTTGATCGATACGGGTAGCCCAATCAGCTTCATAAGGCGATCGTGCGTAATTGATAAATTGGATTTAACACAGGTTTCAAAAATGAATACTTTTTATTTTGGTTTAAACAATGAGAAAATTATAACTTATGGAAAGTTTCTATGTTTTATTAAAATAAACAATGATTTATTTAAAATAAATTTTGTAATAGTGGATGACTGCACTATGCATTACGAAGCTGTGTTGGGTAGAGACTTTTTAGAGGTTTGTAAATTTAAATTAATAATAATGAACGAAGCAAATGATCAAGCAAAGCTAAATGGAGAATCAAAAGAGGCAGCTTTGTGCGTTAAAGTTAGTAATAATATAGAAAGAAATATGAAAGGAACATTTAATGAAATATCTGAAAACAAAAATTTGATTTACAAGTAATTTTTAGCAAAAAAAACCGACTTAAAAAAAATATATATATATCAATATATTTTATGATCCAATGATCGGACCACCTCTGAGACACTACCTTTCCGTTGCAAAAAGAATTATTGAAATCGGTTGACGTGCGGTAACATACATAAAAAAATAAAATAAAAAAAAATATTCCGACGAACTGATAACTTCCTCCTTTTTTGGAAGTCGGTTAAAAATGAAAACAATAATTATGACTATAGCGCAAATCATGATAAAAATATAGTAAGGTAGAACCGCTGAGTCACTTTTAAAATTCTTGACGTTTCCAAACAATTTAATTTTTAAATTTACTCACAAACTCACACACACATTTTCATTTTCAATCTCAAGCAACAACAATTTCGTACAATTTCAATTTTATATTTTCACTTTTATATGATTTTAAAATGTTGGCAAACTTCAAAAAAAAATCATGGCCGACAAATTGAGAGAACGGTTATACCTTGCTATGTTTTTATCATTGTTTAAGAGTTGAATGTGTTGTCGAGGAAAATAATAACGTAATTAAAGGTATAAGTGATAAGTTGGTTCCACATAACGAAGAGGAACAAAATTTTGTAAAACAACTTTTACTAATTTCTAATATTGACGATGAAAATTTAAACTTTAAAGTCGGCACTAATACAAGTCGTTACGATGTAGAAAAACTTAATAATATGTTAAATGCGAAATGAAGTTAGTTATCGAAAGTGTAAAACCTTTCAACTGTCCTCCGAGACGGTTATCATACACTGAGAAAAATGAGTTACAAAAGTTATTGGATGAATATTTGGAAAAGAAAATCATTAGGCCGAGTGAGTCGGAATTCGTATCACCGATTGTACTGGTGCGTAAAAGGACGGGAGACATTAGGATGTGTGTCGATTATCGAAAACTTAATAAAATAACAGCCTAAGATAATTACCTCATTCCTCTTATTGACGACTTGTTGGATAGGATGGCAAATAAAAGTTTGTTTACGAAATTGGATCTGAAGAATGGATTTTTTCATGTGTATATGCATTCAGATTCAATTAAATATACATCTTTTGTAACACCATTAGGACAGTTCGAATTTTTGCGAATGCCTTTTGGACTAAAAAACGCACCGTCAACATTTCAGCGTTTCGTAAACAAAATTTTTTCTGATATGGTTAGAGAAGGTAAAGTAATAATATATTTAGATGATATAATGATCGCAACAAAAGACATGAAAGAACATTTTGATATATTAATGGAGGTTTTTCAAAGATTAGCCATCAACAATTTAAGTTTGAGAATAGACAAATGTGAATTCTTGCATCATGAGATCAAATATTTGGGTTACATGGTTTCCCAGGATGGAATTAAAGCTGATGACAAGGGCTTGGAAGCGATTAAAAATTTTCCAGTACCAACAAAGGTACAGTCGGTGCAAAGTTTCTTAGGGCTGTGCTCGTATTTTAGGCGGTTTATAAAATATTTCTCGGTAATAGCAAAACCGTTGTATGATCTAACACGAAAAGACAAAACGTTTCATTTCGGTAAAGAAGAGTTAAAGTGTTTTGAGTTATTGAAACAAAAGCTGTTGGATGCGCCAATATTAGCTATTTATGATCCCAATCATGAAACAGAATTGCACTGTGATGCGAGCGCTCTGGGATTTGGAGCAATATTAATGCAACGGAAGGAAGACCGTAAAATTCACCCTGTGTTCTATTTTTCGAAACGAACTAGTGATGCAGAATCGAAATACCATAGCTTTGAGCTTGATACTTTGTCCATAATTTATGCGCTTCAGCGGTTCCGTGTATACCTCCAAGGCCTTCAATTTAAGATAGTCATATATTGTAATTCATTAACTATGACACTAAACAAAAAATAATTGAATCCCAGAATAGCAAGGTGGGCATTAGAGTTGCAAAATTTTGATTATACGTTAGAACACAGATCTGGTACTCGAATGCAACATGTTGACGCGTTAAGTCGTAACATTAATATACTAGTAGTAGATACCAACACTTTTGAAGAAAATTTAATTATATGCCAAGCGAAGGACCCAAAATTAAAAGAATTGCGAGATTTGTTACAAAAAGAAGAACATAAGTTGTATGAGATGAGAAACGGGATAGTGTACAGAAAAATTGATAGTGGTAAAATTCTCTTCTGTGTCCCTGAAGATATGGAGTCATATCCTCTTTAAATACCATGATGAGATGGGTCATATTGGTATCGATAAAACAGTGGACCTTATTTCAAAAAATTATTGGTTTTCGAAAATGAGAGAAAAAACGTCTAACCACATTCAAAATTGTTTAAAGTGTATAGTGTTTTCAGCAAAGCACGGAAAGGAGGAGGGATTTCTACACAATACACCTAAAACTGGTAATCCGTTCGAAGCGGTACATATAGATCATTTTGGACCAATAGACAATTCGCGTTCAAAGAAGGACATATTTGTCATAATAGATTCATGCACAAAGTTCGTTAGACTGTATACTACAAAAACCACGAGTACCAAAGAGGTGATAAATGCGCTTAAAGATTACTTTCGCTCTTATAGTAGACCAAAAACAATAATATCAGATCGAGGCAGCTGGTTTACGTCGAATGATTTTATGAAGTTCATGGAGGCAGAACATATTCAGCATGTAAAAGTAGCGACAGGGTCTCCCCAAGCGAACGGTCAAGTAGAGAGAGTGAACAGAAGTCTAGGACCAATGATAGCTAAATTATGCGAACCCGAACGAAATATGCATTGGGACAATGTAATAGAAACAGTTGAATTTGCACTTAATAATAGTATTCATAGGACAATAAAGCAATATCCAAGTGTTATGCTTTTTGGCGTTAAACAACGAGGGCAATCTGTAGATTTAGTCAGTGAATTGTTGATAGAAGGAAAACAAAACGCTCAAGAAACTCATAAAGAAATTAGGATGCACGCCTTGGAAAACGAAAAGCATTTACAGTCTTATAATAATAATTACGTTAATGGTAAACGGAGGGTTGCGAACCAGTACAATGAAGGTGATTACGTTTTAGTTAAAAACTTCGACTCAACAGCAGGAGTTTAGAAAGTTGATTCCTAAATTTAAAGGCCCATATAAAATTTGTAAAGTTTTACGCAATGACCGATATGTCTTGGAGGATGTTGAAGGGTTCCAACAATCTAGAATACCATACAAAGGGGTATGGGCTGTTGCAAATATACGGCCTTGGTTAGGCAAACGCATAACTTAAAAAGTACAAGAGATCGGGTGAGAATGACCGAATTGTAGTAATAAGATACTATCTAACTCATTGTGCGCCTAGTGTAAGCTTCAAGTATATAATTGTTATATTATGCCCAACCACCAAAGGGTTAATTTGAATATCAGCCGTTAGTTAAGTTCGCCAATTTATTCTATTTATTATTCTTTATTCTCTATCTAAATTCTTTTGTACTCATCCTTATGCATAATTGATTGTATCTTCTATCTCTTTCTGTAAATATTTGTACACGAAGCTAAGTCCGAAGATGATGAAATACAGATACAGTCAATCGTAAATTGACATCGAATAAGTGCGGTTGTTTTATTACAACGTTTGCCATCTTTTTACATTAAAATAATGCAATATTTTAGCTGCTATTAATTTCCCACAGAAAAAGTTATCATTTGACCTACTGTGCATTGGCTTCAAACAATTTGAAAATCGCAAAAATTTCAAATAATATTATTATCGCGTTTATTGCAAGGCGGAACCGTTAAAAAAAAAAAATTACTGGGTACGTCTTATTTACAGCGCTTGATTAGTGATCGGGAAATTTTACACGCTGCACTCGAAGTTATTGGATGCTCCCGACAAATGTTTCAAGTTTTACAAAATGAGCATACCAAGCTTCGAGGAGCTTGTAAAGCTTGTGGGATCCGCAAGAGCTAAAGAGGATACAAATTTAAGGCTCTCTGTGCCTGTGGAAGAAAGATTGAGCGTGACAGTAAGGTAAATAAAAATGCAGTCTTGCGCCAGTAATTGAAAATTACTAGACTCTTAAATATGTAATACTAATATCGCCTAAGGTCGAAAATACCAACAAACATTTCCATTATATACTACAACACCCTCTTATTCAAAACCCACCATTTTCTTCCCTGAATACGGCACTAACACTTTACACATACAGTATTGGCCAATACAGTAGCACCCCCCATTTCAAAGTGATATTGTATGCCACTCTTGTTTATTTATTTATTTTTAAGACTTTTCAATTAAAATACAGTTCATTCTCTAACAAAACTCATATAAACCCAAGTTTAAGTTTTTAAAAGACTACAAAAAAACGAAACAAATTTTCACCCAAATTTCAAAATTCTTTCTCATAAGTGTTAGAATTTTTTCGAATACACCGTTTTTAAGCCCATTCCATTTTAGTCTAATAATGTTCGTTTTAAGTGGCTAAAAATTACCGTTAATTTTTTAGAATCTTTTTCGCCGAAGGTGTTGCGGGTTTCTTCCATACAAAAATAAATTGTGTTTATTCGTTATATGGAAACAAATGCGTCAGAAAAAAAAAATTATCGGTAATCTTTACCCATTGAAACTTGCACATTGTCGGACTAAAATTGAATGGGCTATAAAACTGTGTACTCGAAAAAATTCTAACACTTCGGAGAATAAAGTTTGAAACTTGGGTGAAAATTTGTTGCGTTTTTTTTGAAGTCTTTTAAAAAGTTTTAAACTTGGTTTTATACGAGCTTTTTTAGAGAATGAACTGTTTTTTGATTGAAAATTCTTAAAAATGAATAATTAAACATAAGTGGCAAACAATATCACTTTGAAAAGGGGGTGCTATAGATATGTCCACTGAAGGGCCTTCACCGCACGAGAACTGTTCAATAACTTTTTGGATCAACTGCAACAACGAAACCCACCGTTCATAGTATGACTCTACATGCCCAAGCCTGGAAAGTCTACAATAGCAATCCGGCAGTGTACCAAATTGAACCCTATAATAAAAACACAAACAAACCAACCCTTTCACAAATAGTAGAAATAATATATCTACAACGGAAACAAACCAAAGCAAAAAAGAAAGAGAAAACAATTATATCAAACTAACATCAACATCGAAAACAAAAACTCCAAAGGAGCAGAACAGCACACAGCAACAATGGAAAGCTCCAACCATAAAAACAATGAAGCAATGTCAAAAGAGAAAATCAACATCCCAGAAGAATTAGACGAAGCAACAAGTTCATACGGAAAGCGTTCCCACGACAGTCAGGCCTACGTAACCGGAACGACCCAGATTTATATTTGGCCAAGGACTGTCACTCCAGCAACACTCCCAAAAACTCTTTGGGGAACTTGTATGCTGCTACAACAACAACAACATACGGAAAGCACAACCACAGCAGTCTTAGCAATGACACAGCGAAGTCACCATGCACACAAATATTCAACAAATTCCCACAGCTAGAAGTACTCATATCTCCAAACACCTATAGAAGAACATTCAACACACGATAAACGAACCATAAACACAAATATTTAAAGCACACAAGTGGACATCGGCATACACTTAACCATTTTCCAGTGGAATATACAAGGATTCATAAAAAATAAATTTGGTTTGGAATACCTAGTAGCAAAATATAACCCTGAAATCATTCTTCTTTAAGAAACCCACATACACATCGACTTGGTCAATTTCTTCTACATTTTTCCCATCTGTAACAAGAAGTAATTTACAATACTTCTTTATTACAAATTTTCGCCTGCGCCGCTTTTTTTTATAAAAATCAATACTTTGATAAATAATGAAAATTTTTTATAAAAAGTCGCGCAATTTTTTATTACAAATTTTGCCTGCGGCGCATTTTTTCATAAAACTCAATACTTCCATGAATAATGAAAACAGATAAACGAACCATAAACACAAATATTTAAAGGACATCGGCATACACCTAACTATTTTCCAGTGGAATATACAAGGATTCATAAAAAATAAATTTGGTTCGGAATACCTAGTAGCAAAATATAACCCTGAAATCATTCTTCTTCAAGAAACCCACATACACATTGACTTGGTCGTCAATTTCTTCTACATTTTCCCCATCTGTAACAAGAAATTTACAACACTTCCTAATTACAAATTATCGCCTGCGCCGCTTTTTTTTATAAAAATCAATACTTTGATAAATAATGAAAATTTCTATTCGATATATAATGAAAAAAAAACGTATAATGTACGTTTTTATTGTTCCCCGTCTTCAGCGTTTTTTTTGGGGCATTTTTTATGTGTGGCAGCGCCGACATTTCAGTTCAATTGGTCTACAAAGCAAAAAGTGAGGTTGAATTCGACATTTTTTGCAATTTTAAGGGCTGGTTTCTCCAACTCAACTTAGTTTAGCCATTTTTTGGACTTAAGTCAAAAGTTAGCCTAGAATCAGGGGGCCCCCAAACAACTTCCCCTTATTTTTATTTTTTTCGAAAGCCTGGTTCCGTATTCAAAATTTTCCTGTTATAATCATAATGGTAACATTTATGATTACAATTAAAGTAATCGTATATAATTTAAGGATTACAATTAAGCTATCGTAATTAAAATGTAATCGTAATCATAAATTGCCCAGCTCTGATGAGCCCTGTTCCAGGTACTTCACGATTTGCAGGTTTTAGAGGATTTACAGGAAAAGCTTTTTCGCCATTAATAAACCTTATGGAAGGTGGCGACCGTGAAAAACTTTGACCTGATTTACATGATTCAAGTACTTGAAGAAATGTTTGCTTATTCTTATTAACGGACTTCACAAAAAGGAGAAGGTTATCAGTTCGTCGGAATATACATATATATATATATATTTTTTTTGTATGTTACCGCATAACTTTGGACCACGTTAACCGATTTCGATAATTATTTTTTCAACGGTAAGGTGCTACCTCTAGGTGGTCCATTTTGTTTATATCCGATAATTGGGTCGTCAAGAAATTAACGATAATCTTAAATTTTTATGAGAATTGAAGTCGTTTTTTTTTTTGCTTAACAATTACTTGTTTGTGTTTTCTATTTGCTTAAATGGGAAACATCGAAAATGTCAAAAGCGAAGCGAGAAAGTTGAAACGACTTGACGGTGCAGACGCATGTTTACTCGTCCCTTTTCTTCATATATGTAATACTTCTATATTGGCAGTAAGCTAACTTCTCAATGTGTAAGCATTCCGAAATCAGAGCGAGACAGTCTAGTACTGTTTTTGTCAATGTGTTGTGTACTTGAGTGCCGTTTTTGTATATGTGTTGTGTACATGTTTATTTATAAACGTATGTGTTCCTTTTCTTTCGTACGTGTTTATTGATATATCTGTACTGTAGTGTTTTCGGACGGTACTAGCTCTTACTGCCAATATAGGAGTATTACATATATGCTTTTCTTCTCACCCCCTCTCTCCCATATGCGAGCAGAATTAATTCAATACTTGAACTAAGTAAAATCAGTCTTACTCTAAAAATCTGCAAATCGTGAAGCGCCTGATACGCAACTATGGCGACGAAAAGTGACCTCCTTTGGGTCATGGTTCGAAGTTCTGATATGTACAGTGAAAACCGCTTAAGTAACCAGAATTTTTGGGCACCGTGAATTTTTTTATGTAATCTGAAGAAAATCCCTCTCTTAAGTACCTCCCCGCTTATTTATCCAACCCGCCTAAGTACCATTTTACTTATAAATTTCCCCCTTATAAGTGCGCTTTTAAATTTTTTTGCTAAAAATGTTTAACAATTTTATAATTTTTTCTCAGTGTTCTACAAAATTTTAAACTTAGGTTTATATGGCATTTGTTAGGGAATGCACTGTATTTTAATTGAAAAATCTTAAATATAAATAAACCTAAGTTGCAAACAATATCATTTTGAATATGGCTTGGCATAGATTCTATCAACTTTGGGAGGTTTTTTTCCCCATTCTTTGAGCAAAACAGCTTTCAAGTTACTTTTTGGCGAAATTTTGTGTTCACGCACTCTATCTTCGAGATAGGCCCAAAAAATGTATATGGGGTTGATATCGGGACTTTGGGGAGGTGTTAGCAAATATTTTGTATTGAAAAGTATCCACATTTTAACATCATGAGCAGTGTTGGCGCGCCGTCTCAAGAAAATGTATCACCGACAAAGCAAAAAATGTATCCAAATGTATCCAATTTTCTTTTTTACGTATCCATCTCATAATTTGTAAGAAAACAAAACATTTTCAAGAAAAAGACATAATTTAACCCATCCTAAGGACTTGGAATACATGTATATATTTTTATTTTCCATAAAATCAAACATTTATAATTTCAGTCTGTAAGTTAAATTTTTTGTGCATAAGTATTTTGCATACTTATAATAAATAGTAATTAATATGTTACATTTGTACACTCTAAATAGTGCATGTATGTAAAAGTAAAGAGGCAGTGTTTAATTTTATTACACGGTGGAAACTTTGCTCACATCAAAAGAGGAAACTGGTTACGTCTCTTAATATACGAAAATTTGGACAAAAATTGTTTAGTGTATTTAAAGTCTTTTCAGTAAAATTCATAAAAATTTCCTTAAATAAATCAAATTTAGTTTTTTAAACAGTGTATTTTAAACGACACTGAGATTTTTTTTTTCCTTTTTAACCGACTTCACAAAAAGGAGGTTATCAATTCGTCGGAAATTTTTTTTATGTATGCTACCGCATATCTTTGGACCACGTTAACCGATTTCAATAATTCTTTTTTTCTAAGGAACGGTGTTCTAAGGAAAGGTGTCATAGGTGGTCCTTCGCCCACCGCCCCTTTAATGAGCCCCCGTATTGGAAAGTTTCCCCAAACCAACGATTTTTTCCCCATTTTTAACAGGCTCGATGAGGAGCCCGGTAGTCGGACGAGAAAGAAAGCATACCATTGAATTCCTTGGTATTTGCTCTTTCAAGCTGTAAAGGTGGGCGGTGCCATGCCCCCTTCATTTTTTGTATCAGCCCCTAATAAACTTATACTATTCGGAACATTTCCCAATATTTTTGACTCGCAGCTCCTCATTTTTCTTCCGCCATACCATACCATACGACGACCTCCGGTCCAAAAATGTTGTATTTGCTTTCGTCACTAAAGATACCGGTTTTCCAAAACTCAAAACTTTTTTGTTTTATAGGTGTTGGCGAATAGAAGTCGCTTTTCCTTATTTCCACTAATCCACTAATTTGTAATTAGTGGTTTTTTCCGTGCTGCACGACCGTGGATATAGTTACTTCTGAGTACTCTGCATACTGCCTCATCGGATACTTGAGTGTGAAGGGTTGTCTTTATTTTGTCATTGATTTTTGGGTCTGATAAATGTGGGTTTTGGCGATTTTCTTTTAATATTTGGCGTTCTTTTCTTGCTGTCAGCAACTTTGGTCGACCAACACGCGTTATATTTTCTAAATTACCGCGTTCTTTACACCGTTTTATGACGTTTTCGATCGTTTGGCGACATCGACTAAATATATTACAAATGTATATTTTTTCAGCTGTAGTTAATTCTTTACCCTTTGGCATTTTCGATGTGCACAGTACCACAATTACAAATGAAATGAATTCAGTCAATAGCAAAATTGATGATAAAACGCACTAGTAGCCACCACTTCAGCGAAAATAGAAAAACAGACGAGTATGAACCTAACGGTACAATTTTTGTGAATGCAGTGTAGCCCATTTCCTAAGAAAATGCTCAATAGTCGAGTACGCATTTGAATTAGTAAGTTCGGATATTTAGTGCATAAGAAATTTAAAACGATTCGTCTGCAGACGACAACCTCTCAGATTGCGATTTTAAACTCTATCGGTCGTCTTCGTCTTGCTTTTCATACATTACGTTGCAATGGTCTCGGTTGCGTTTAAACCGTCTAAAATGATGCCGCCGGACTAATTTTTGAAGCATTCCTCTGCAGACGAATCGTTCGTGTTGCCTATCGTTGGTGATACAGAATAAGGCTGTTAGTATGTATAAATATGTACAATCAATGATTTTTTAAAGAATTGAATTCTTGTAAAAATGGCATAACATTGCTTTATATATTTTTTTAAGTTTTTCTTTATGTGTTTATATGTTTAAATAATGCTAAGATCTTGGTTTTAAACTATGTATACTTCATTATTATTATTATTATTATTATTTATTAACAATATTAAATAAATTAACAAGTTAATATAAATTGTGAGCATTAGCTGCCAAGGCTATCAGCTCTACTTAACGGTAAAAGTGTGTTTTAGAATAAGGAAAATATATGAGAGAATTTTACAGAGACGGCTGTTTGATAGGTATTTGGATGGTTTTGATAAAACTGATGATGGAATTGATGTTGTCCTTTGTCGAGTTCCTTCAAGAAAAGTGCACTCGGAGAATATGTGTTTTAAAGTTAAATCCCATTGGCAGCGGGGACAGGATGGTGTTGGGTTACCCAATAGAAGGTGTTCCTGGGTGCAACGCGTGTGACCAAGACGGAGACGCGAGAACATTTGAATGTGCGCTTTCGAAATTGTTGTAGGATAAATTGGGGTTTTGAGTTCACGGTTTATGTTAGTGTAGTGATGATGGCTGTAGTTGTGCCATTTCTGCGTACTTTTAGGGCGTAAGTGGCGTAGGATAAATCTTCGCGTATCTATCTTTTCTGCTGTATTGTCTGTCGTTACAGGGGCTGTACATACTGACTTTGCGGCGAAGTCTGCTGCCTCGTTACCATGGATACCTATAGGTCCAGGCATCCAAAATAATTATATTTTCTGCTCGTTTTCGATAAGCATGTCTCTTATTATGTTCACTGTCCTTGAGTTCGAAGTTGGATTTTGGACTGCTTTAAGGACCGATAGGCTGTCGGAGCAGATAATCACTTTAAAGGCTGTTTCCAACGCCATGAAGATCGCGTTTCTTAAAGCAATAGCTTCTGCTGTAAATGATGACGAAATATCTTAAGATAAGCCCGTTTGTGTAAACGACAGCATAGCTGGCGGGCGTATCCTTGGTTTCGGAACCATCTGTAAACCAGAGTACCCAATCGTCTGCTTCGTAAAACGTTCTGCGTTCATGAAACTTTTGACGGAATACCGTAGCGGGAGTGTGACTTTTCCTGAGCGCAGACAGCGTGATGTCGCAGGATACTTTCTTAATGGCACAAGGAGGGTTTATTGTTAGGTAGTTTTCCTCGGTGTAGGGTAAGTCCAAGTTGGTTGCGATGTCGAGGATTAAGTATAGAGCGGATGGGATTCTCGGAATGTTATTGCTAAGCCTTAAGAGATTGACGTCGTTATCGATAACGGAGTTTGAGTAGAAAATTACTTTGGGTAGCAACCTCGCGTGAATTTGATTAATTCTGTCTTCTAAAGAAGGTAATCCCGCTTCTGCCAGGATGTTTTTTATTGGTGTCGTTCTGTAGGCGAAGACGCATGCCCTTGCTGCTTGGTGGTAAACTGGGCTAAAGATGTTTATCGTAGATTTTGGAGATTTGCCCTAGAGATAAAGACCGTAATCTAAGTTGCTTAATATTAAAGACTTAGTTAGATAAGTTAGTCTGTTTAAGTGTACCTGACATATTCCACTACAAAGGTATGTAATTAGATTTACTCTGGCAGCTAATGATTTTTTTAACTCTAAGTAATGCTCTTACCAGCGATAATCTTGGGAAAATATGATGCCTAATATTTTCAGCTTTTTAACATTTTCTATTTCGAGGTTGTTAATAGATATTTTGTGGTTGCAATAATCGCATTTTCGTTTCCTACATATATGGAGACTTTTCGTTTTATATAAATTTATTTTAACTCGGGAGAAATCAGCCCATTCTAATATTTTTTTTTAAGTATTTTCGAACGCCCTTTTTGCTTCGACCACTTTGTTTCTTTTACAGAGAATATATAGATCGTCAGCGTATAGACAATGATCGACAGAATCGTTCAGTTTTATAATTTTGCTAATGTCATTGAACGCCTTGGGGAACTCCATTGTTTAGAGGGTAAATGTTGGAAAAGGAATTACCGATTCTTATTTTGAAACGCCTGTTCGACAGAAACGCTTTGACAAAGCTGAAAATTTTTGGCCCTACTCCCCAGGAGTGGAGGCATTTCAACACATAGTGGTCGATATGGAGCAGGGCATCAGTGCAGCCTTTTCCTGTTTTGAAAGCGACTTGGCAGCGGTAAATGAGTTGAAGTGACTCCATAAACCATGCTATGCGGTTAGCTATTATGCGCTCCAGAACTTTAGATAGGCAAGGAAGTACCCATTTGTGGAGAGTGGGTTTTTATTTGGTTTAGGTATGGGGATTACTGTAGCGACTTTCCAGTTTTGCGGGATAACACCGGAGTCAAAAATGGTATTGTAAAGTCTTAGTAGCCGAGATCTAGCAAAGCTAGATAGGGATTTTATCATTTTATATGAAATGCGGTCGAAACCCGGAGTTTTGCCTTTGGCTTTTTCCAGGCAAAAAGCTAATTCTGTGATAGTTATTGGAGCTTCGATAAGTTTGCCTTTTGGGTTTGTATTAAGGAGTGTAGGTGATAATGTTTCTGTATGATTTTTTGAGTTTGAATTTGCTTGAGAAATTACAGTCCAGTGAGTACTGGGACCAGTCAACGGCGAATTGGTTGGCGATTGTTTCTGGGTCGGAAGACGTGAAGTTAGTGCATGTTATCGTAATGATAGGTTTCGGCACATTTCGACTTCTAAGTCTATTAATACTACTCCATATCCCGGTTATTGACGAGTTCGGATTAATTGATTCTGTGAACTTCGCAAAGCTTTGTTTCTTTTCGATTTTCATTTCTTTTCAAAATTTGGAATCGGCCTTTTTAAAACTAATTAAATTTTGTGTAGTGGGGTGGGCTTTGAAGCTTTCATTTTATCTGTTCTGAGTTTAGCAAGCTCTTTACTCCACCAGGCCACGTTAGGTTTGTTTGCGTGAGTTGCTTGTGGGATAAATCGGTTTGCAGCCACTCTAATTGCTTTGGCTAAGTTTGCCGCATCTTGATTGGAGGATATTGTGGGAGTTCGTGTTTCTAGTTCATTGTGTACAAGTTTTGCGAAGTTTGGCCAGTCTGCGTGTTCTAAGAGAAATTTAGGCAGGGATTTTAATATCTGGGGATTGTTAGAGTTTAGCATCAAGTTTATGAGGATGGGAAAGTGGTCGCTATTATTCAGGTCATCCAGGATTCGCCATGAAATAAGGGGTAGGAGGGAAGGGGAACAAAAGGAAATATCAATGTGGGTAAATGTGGAGTGGGTGGAGAAATAAGTCGCACTACCATCATTCAAAACGCACAGATTCGTTTTTGTAATTGCATTTTCAATAAGTCGTCCGCGATGATTGACGCTGCTTGAACCCCATAAATTACTCCAACCATTGAAATCCCCGAGAACAACTATTGGTGTATTTACAGACAAAAAGATATTAATCAGGTCCCTGCTACAAAACGTTTGACTGCGCGGAATATATGTAGACATTACTGTGATTTCCATGCCTATTTCGATCTCTAGTGCTACCACCTGTAGTTGAGAAACGATCTGTATTATTTTGTGAGGTATATGGTCTTTTACCAAAATACCAGTGCCTTGTTTTGCTTGCGTGCTTGATGTTGCGTTACAGAAATAACCGGAGTAGTTTCTTGGGAGAATTGGGGTGAAATAGTTGTTGCAGTGGGTTTCCTGTAAGGCGATTAAGAATGAGTTAAATTGTTTTATGAGCATCTGGAGTTCGGAATAATTGTTTATAAGACCTTTCATATTCCACAGGAGAATACTGAAGTCCATATCGACAGCAAGAGACATTCAATTTTGTAAAAAACAAGTTTTACAAAATTATATACGTATGTAAGTACAAGTGTGTTACAGATGCTTTATTGTGAAGTTAAGGAATGTATCAGGGATATTCTTGTGAAGAGTCCATGGACTCCTCTAAGCTCCTCGTATTGTTGACGTAATAGTCATTGTTTTTTAATAAGTTTTGGGTGAGTTGTGAAATTGGCGAAATATATGAAGAGATATTTACGTTTAAGTCGGCTGTATTCATTTGGGTTAAGTTATTGTGTGGTGGAGAGAGGGGTTGAGGTAGATGGGTGGGTTGAGGTAGTTTGGGGTGGAGGGGAGCTTAATGTATTATCATTCCCCCCTAGGTTGGTTGGAGTTGGGTTAGTTGTAATACTTTTTGAGGTTGTTTTTAAAAACGATTTACTTTTATTCAATAACTTTTATGTTTTTAACTATGGATTCAAAACAGTGGATAGTATATGAGAAAGAAAATATAGCGAATATAGTGGAAAGCACAAGTTGATAACCGGGGAACGGATTTTATGGAAATTGCCTTTTTTTCTGCTAAAGAGATAGAGTATATTCGATTAAGAATGTCCACGATTAAGCTTTCCCTGATTCCATATATACACATTTGAAGTTGCCTTTTTTTACCTTTTTTAAGATATTTGCCTTTTTTTGCCTTTTCTACCTTTAAAAAAGTGATTATAGCATTTACAATTTTTTTTTTTTAAGATTAAAAAATATTGACATGCCCATGCGGCTTATAGAAGCACAGGGACCTCTTGCCAAATTGGTGTTGAAAAAATTCAAAAAATAATATAATAAAATTGTAAAGGGCGAGGAAAGCGCTCTTATTTCTGATAATATGAACGTTTCAAACGTTCCATATTTAAATTGGGCTCCACTTGTATCAACTTACGTCGAGCGCACATTTAGTACATTCAAGGCTTTTCTTCGCGAAAATCGAATGAAAATGCTGCCAGAAAACTTCAAAATGCATATTGTGGTTCAATGTTACTACAACTATACAGATTAAAGTTTTATGAGTTAGAAACTCGAAAGGATAAAATAGTCAAAGATTCAAAGTACAAATTTTTCATATAATGAAACTAGTTCATAGTTTTTCTCTTTTTACTTGTAATATAAGCATTTCTAAAATAAATATATTTTTTGAATGTTCTTCGTATTTTCTGTCTTTTTTTAGTGCCTTATTTTGCTTTTTTTGCAATACCTTTTTTTTTGCCTTTTCCTGCCTTTTTCGCTATGTTGTTTTGCCTTTTTTGCAATACCTAGTGCCTTTTCCTGCCTTTTTCGCTATTTTATTTTGCCTTTTCCAGCCTATTTCGTTACTTTATTTTGCCTTTTTCATAGGTTTTTAGGTCCTAAAAATCCGTTCCCTGTTGATAACACTAATCACTAATCTAATCACTGAGAAAGCACGTCTGGCCGCTTTGAATGATAGTCGGCGACTGTGTATACTTCATTAAGTGTTCATGTTTTATTCAAGGATTAAGTTAACAAGATGTAACTACATAAATAATTATGTTCGCTTAAGTACCCGCATGAAGGTGCCCAAGCGGGTTCTTTTTAGTGCCCAACCCGCCTCACTGGCGTCCCTAAATTGGAGCGCTAACCGCAGATCTCCACAGGCAACTGTCATTTTGTCGAGCAATATGATTGCAAGTTTTTGTGTGTGGGCACTTTGATGTCTTGAAATAAGCATTTGCCACATGACGCCACCACACAACATTCTCTCAATTTCCGTGTTTAAAAACATTTAAATCTTTCAAACACTTGCTGAATAATTTCCTAAAACGTAATCATAAATAATCCAATAGGGAACAGATTTTTATTTTGATTTAATATCAAAATTTCATCGATGTTACCACCAGCACGCTTTCTTTCAAATGAAAATATGGCTGTCAAACTATCAAATTGCCTGCAATAGATGTCCATAAGCGCTGACATATGTGATGTCTTTATGCAGAGCTTTAACATATTTTAAAAACACATTATACTCATTTATTCCCTACTGTTATCGAGATCATTATAAAACAGTGGTAGATTGTTGAAGATCCCATCGTTTTAATTTGTTGAATTTTCGACCATGTGGTAGCACCCTTTTATATTCACCATCTCAGCCATTTTGATTTGTTTGCTTGTTTACTTCACAGTATATACAGTAATAAACCTTTTTCAGTACTCCTCGGGGGTAAAATCTGATCAGGGTTGATAATGAGAAGGAGCATGCATTTTGTTCATTCAGAGTTGTATACAAAATTACTGAGGTATGAAAGGGAGCAACAACCGTACTATGGCAGAGTGGCACAAGTCATGACTGTGTAATAATGACCGAAATTAATTGCAAAAGTGTAAAAACATTGCAAATTATTGTCTATTATTATAGATACTAGTACAGATCATCATAGTTCAGTGTATAACTTGTTATATTACACCGTACTTGATAATGAACTGTTAAATGCTGAAAACGCTTATAACTTGCAGATCACTCAAACTTGGGTGTGCTTAATGAACTGTCTGGGCGGATGCGCTGGCAGGCATTGGGGTCTGTATAACTATACAAACCTTGTTTTTTTAATAAAGCCTCAAATATAGCTCGACGTAGTCGCCAAGAAAAGATGGATTCACCTCTCTTCGTTTAAAAACACTGTTAAAGAAGGTGATATTATCTCTTACGTTACAAAGCACACTGGAATCAGTAGAACTCACTTATCATGCTTTACGCTAGTGAAGAAAGATGCAAATATAAATGAATTAAGAAGCATAAACTTCAAACTTGGAGACTCTCCTTGTTTTTATAATGCTGTATTTAACTCAAAGTTATGGACAACAAATATCAAAGTTCGACCATTCCAGTTTTTTTCAAAAGGAAGGGGAGAAAGACGTAGCAGGCTAATAGCGTTTTCTTTTCTCGAAAAAAGGCTGCACTTATTCTGCCTTGTGTTAGCGCTGTCACATTTTCATGTGCTTTTCTCAGCCCTTTCCCAAGGCGTCGTGTTCTTTTCTCAGCAGGTTGCGCTCTGATCCGGCGAAAGTGCTGCCTTTTCTGCCCTCAAATAAACGTGAGGGTGAGAGTTGCATGGTTGATTTTTAATTTAATCTTGTAAAAATGCAATTATTTTCCCTATCAGAAATAAGTGTTTTGCTTTAAAATTGTTAAAGACTTACAGGCCAAGTGAATAATTCAGCTTTATTAAGTTCTATAAATAAATTGTGATGGAGTAGTATATTTTCTGTTTCATTCTCATATAAAGAACGCAACATTTTCTCAGGTTTCAGGGCAACGCAAAGCAAGAGTTCCCATATATAAGGGCAGAACTTGTTTTGAGAAAATAAAACGCTATAAGAGACGGCCCTTTCTCTATTACTTCTTCTACTTCAAAGTCACTTAAGTCATTTTCATTATACTACCAAAATGCAAGTGGTATCCGAACGAAATCCAACGAGTTTATTATTGCGACATCACTACGAGCCTATGATATGATTGCTATAACTGAAACCTGGCTATGCGAGCAAATTTCTAGCTCTGAGTTTTTTGATAATCATTATACTGTTTATCGCCATGATAGATGTCCTACTGCTAGTGGTTGCGTTCGTGGAGGAGTGTTATTAGCAGTTAAATCAAGCCTTCATAGCAGATTAGTAGATTTACCGTTTGCAGATAAGTTGATCGAGCAAGTTTGTATAGTTGTATCATTTTCAAATGACAAATGCATTTATATCTTTGTATCCTATATACCGCCTAACTCTAGTTTAAGCGTTTATGAGTAGCCCATCAACATCAAATTTATTGCTGAGTCCATTGACTTTAATCAGCAGATAATTGTTATGGGTGATTTTAACTTACCTAACATTATATGGTCATTTGACGATGGTTGGCTGTTACCCTTTAATATCAAATCTGAAACTGAATCTTCTGTAACTAGCTTTTTCTTATCTAATAACTTTCAGCAATTAAATTCATTTGCAAATCTTAATGGAAAATTACTTGATTTGGTCTTCACAACAGAAGACCTCAAGTCAACATGTGAATTAAACTTGTCGCCTATATCACGAAACACGACGCACCTTAAAGCTTTGACCATTAAGTTTGAATTTCTTAGTTTTCAGCGGCTCAATAAGAGCCCTCAACCTATCTTATGTTTTAGAAAAGCTAATTTCGATGCTTTAAACTCCTTTCTATATTGTATGAATTGGTATTTCTTAGATTTAATAGAATATCCATATTTAATGTATGAAAATGTTTGCGACATTTTTTCCCACGCCCTCACTAAATTTGTCCCTTCGAAATTTTGTCTTCGCACTAGTAAACCGCCTTGGTTCAATGCGTTAAACGTTAAAATTAAAGCTCTGAAAAAATTTAGAAAGAAATTTTAGAGTTTTAACCATATTCGAAGCGAATTTGACCAACTCCATAAACAGCTCTTCATTAAGTATATATCTAAAGTTGAAACTAAATCCGTCCTCATTCTGGAATTACGTAAATTCTAGGCAGAATTCGACCGGTATTCCGGATAAAATGGAATATAACGGCTGCGTGTCTAATATTCCGGATAAAATGGAATATAACGGCTGCGTGTCTAATACCACGCAAGAATCTTGCAATTTATTTGGTTCATTATTCCAAAAAGTGTATGAAAGCTATGAACCTCCATGTAATTTTTCTATAAATTCAATGCCCATCGATGTTATTGACACGTTTTTTATTACCGAAGAATAATAAATAAATAAATAAATAAAATGTAGTTAAACTAATTACCACACTCTTTAAAACATGTTTGAGACTGGGAACGTTTTTGGACTGTTGGAAGATGTGTTCTATTGAACCTATCTTTAAATCTGGCGACAAAAGTTTCATCTCCAACTATCGAGCTATAGTAAAGCAAGGGGTTTTTTCAAAAATCTTTGATCATATAATTAATAAAAAGTTACTTGAACACGTTCGGTATGCCCTAACTAGCTGCCAACACGGGTTTTTGCCTGATAAATCTACAGTTACTAACTTGTCTCTTATTTCTAACAACATTATTACTGCTATAGGAAAACATACCCAACTTGATGTTGTTTATACCGATTTTTCAAAGGCTTTTGACAAAGTGGACCATAACATTCTTTTATTTAAGCTCAACAAATTTGGTGTGTCCGGCACATTATTGAATTTCTTCAGAAGTTTTCTAATCGGTAGAAAGTTATTGGTGCGAATAGGTTCATCCAGCTCCAACATTGAAGTCAATGCTACATCGGGTATTCCTCAAGGAACTCACATAGACCCTTTATTATTTTTACTTTTTATTAACGATCTACCGTCGCATATCATATCGTCGAAATGCTTACTGTTTGCAGACGATGTTAAAATATTCCTCAATATCAACTGCCTGCTGGGTTGTCAAAAACTTCAGTATGATTTAAGCACTTTTGAATTGGTGTACCATCAATAATCTAAGTCTCAAAATCAGTGAGTGTTGCATTGTCTCATATACCCGTCGCGCATCTGTCAGGATTTTCAGCTATTCTCTAAATGGTGTTGATTTATTGCGTAAATCCGAAACTAAGGATTTGGGAATTATTTTTGACACTAAACTTACTTTTTCAAAACACACTGAAACCCCACACACCCTATGACTCTTAAAGCACTTTATATCGCTCTGGTTCGGAGTATTTTAGAATATGGGGCGATAATATGGAACCCATACTATGCAAAGCACTCTGACAGAATAGAGAAAATTCAAAGGAAATTTACCAGATCGAGGAGGAAACTCCTTGGCCTCCAATCTTTGGCTGACAGGAGGTCGTATTTGTCGCTGATATTCGCATACAATATTCTATCTGGTAGCGTTGTCTGCTCAGAGATATCTAATCTTTTTCAAATTCAGGAATCTAATATTAATCTCAGAAATCCTTAAATGTTCGTTGAAGGTTCGCATAAGTCGCTATACTCGCCTTTGTAACAAACACTCTGCGCTAATAAAACTCAAAATTCAAACTGTTTAACTAATCTAAATTTAATCATAGTCTGTAAGAAATTCTGTTTTAAAGACTGAAATAAATAAATAAATATTCGGAAATTTAGAATTTTGCTTGATAAATTCACAAAATTTACGTTTTTCATAAAAATATAATCTTATAATGAACTTTTTTTTAATTTTAAACTTACATTTAAGAAAACTCCATTCAGTGCTATAATTACGATTTGAGTTTTCCATTTTATAAAACACAAGCGTTAATGATGTACTTAACTATTGATATTATTCTTCATTAAGCATAAATATCAGCATACATTAAAGATGAATATTATACTTAACCTACATTTTGTTCATAAATAACACATAACTATGTATATTTTATCCTCGAAAAGAACTTTTCTAATCATGAGGCGAAATTCCCCACAGTAAGTGTTGCCGTGCGCGCAAAACGAAAACGCTGCACACAACTCAAAAGTACTCCTCGGGGACCAAATGGTGTAAAACTGCGAGAAGGTTTATTACTGTATATACTGTGATTTACTTTGTCGAAGAAGAGTAGTGAAATTATTAAACGCGTTTTATATTGTAAAAAAATATAATTAAATACATTTACAGCCCGATTCTGTGCACTTGATAAATTGAAAATCTTTATAATTTGTCAATTATTTATTATTTATCAAGAATTGGTATTCTAGCACAGAAATCAAAAGCTCTTTTCTTGATAAATTATCAAGATTGAAAATGCTATTGACAAAATGAAATTTCATGTGAAATGTATAAATTTTGTATATTAATAAATTTGCTTCTAACAATTAAATACTCCATGTGCCGGCATTTGAACGTGCGACACACGGAATTATAGTCGACATCTCTGCCTACTCGGCTACGGCAGTCAAAAGCTTTTTTGCTTTTAAATTCATATTTTTCATATGTGACAATGAAATCAGTTCCACTCATGTGGACTCAGTATATCCCATGTGGAAATCAGTTCCACTTATGTGGAAATCGTAGAGCTTTTTGTTTTATAAATATTGACACAGAATGCGAAGGTAGCTTTTACTTGATAAAAATCTTGATAAAATTTCTTTACAAAAAATTCATCAAGAAAACACAGAATTGGGCTGGGGAAAATTTTCCAAAACGGATCCAGGATTTGAAAAAAAAATATGAGGGAGTATATAGGAGCTTTTTCAGATTCTAAATCTGAAGACCCCACCCTCCGGAAGCTTTTAGTTTTTAAGTAATTCGCATTTAAAGTTGCAAAAAATACCGAATGCAACCTCACTTTTTCCTTTGTACACCAATTGAACTGAAATGTCGGTGCTGCCATATATACCAAAAAAGCTAAAAAACGGAAGCAATAAAAAATGTACATGTTTTATTAAAAATTTAAATTATTTATAGCGCGATTTATCGAAGTATCGATGTTACCTTTTTGGACCTTTTTGGAGAAGGCATGACAAAAATGCAACCTCTGACCACCTAGGCCCCCTATGGTTCCCTAGGGACCCCTTAGAAAAATGGCCAAAAATTACAATTTTCACTTGCGTCCACAGTATTTTTGCGTAGAATTCCTTTCTGCGTAGGCGGCCTTTGGCCGCACTTTAGTATTATTACCCTTACCAAATAGAATTCTCCTTTTGGTGTGCACCAACTGCACAGTGATGTAGCCTTGGGAAAGGATGAGGTAACTAGAATTCCCTCTCTGTGTCGTAAACATGGGGCTGCCGCCCCCGTGATGTCTATTACGCATTATTCTCGAATTATCGATTTTATAGTAAAAAGCCTAGCAGGCGAAAATTGGTTATGCGATTTTTATTACAAATTTTCGAAATATATGGATATATTAAAAAACTAACAAATCAATAAAAAACAAAAATAATACGGTTTATAGTTTTTATACATATATGTAATACTTCTATATTGGCAGTAAGCTAACTTCTCAATGTGTAAGCATTCCGAAATCAAAGCGAGACAGTCAGTTAATAGGAACCCTGGCATGGAGTTGAAGGTTCACCCAGTACATGAAAAGCATAACAGTTACTTGAAATGCGTTTATCTTAACATAAGTAGTATAATAGCTAATAAAATAGAACTTGAAAGGCTAATTGAAATTGTTGATCCGGATATAGTTCTATGTTCCGAAACTTGTACAACAGAGGAAATATATGACTATGAAATACAGTTTCCAACATATCAAGTTGTAAGATGTGACTCGTACAGTAGACATACAGGAGGGGTAATCATAATATTGCGTAACGCACTAGATTTTAAAATAATACTAAACAAATCTATCGATAAAAATGTTTGGTGTGTAGTTATCCAACTGAAAAATCTCGAAACTAAATGGAAAATCGGGGTGGTCTATCACTCACATAGTTCAAGTGATGCTGATTTTCTAGCATATATGGAGGCCATTTTGTCTGAAATATGCGATAACATGGTAAATACTATTATTATCGGAGATTTTAATATAAACCTGAATATAATGTCGACATATAGTAAGAAACTGAATGAGATATTCGCCCAGCAGGCAATGAAACAGTTAATTAACTTTAATACTAGGGTTACTGAATATTCCGAAACACTAATCGACTTATTGCACTCGAACGCTAAGGAAGTGTCATGTTGAAAAGCGGAGGAACATAGAATATCGGATCATGAAACTATAATGTTCAATTGCGATATAAAAAAACAAGGCCCTATCAGTAAACTGTCTGAAATAACTTCGTGGGATGGGTACAGCCCAGGCAACCTCATAAATCTTTTGCGACAATGCACCTTCGCTGACCTGAATAGTCTCAGTCCTGATGGTATGCTGGAACATATTAATAATTGTTTGATTTCGAGTATGAATAAACTAACTTCTCGTGTACAAAAGCGGGTCAAAATCCGAAATAAATGGTATGACAGACAATTAACTGAAACTAATAAAGAAAAATTTAAGTTATACCAAAGGGCAGTGATCACTGGTGATTGGGTAGAATACAATGAAATAAAGAAAGCGTATAAAAAAAATGATTAGAATTAAAAAAATACAATATATGGAATACAAGGTGGAAATTAATAGAGGTGATAGTCGTTTAAAGTGGTCATATCTAGAGCAGCTAGCGTTAGCTCCGATAATTACAGTTTAAAAATTAAATTTGAGGTGATTGAGAAAGTGAGAATCATTAAATATCTAGGTATATATATCGATGATAAGTTAAAATTTGAGGAGCATATTGACTACACAGTAGCAAAAATTGGTAAAAAAAATTGGTCTCATGAAAAGATCATGTAAGTACTTAGGAAGGAGGTATAAGACTCTGGTCTACAGATCTATAGTTGAACCAAATTTCATATACTGTCTGTTATGTACATATATGAGAGATACACTTAGACACTTAAGCATAATATTCTACGTACACATACATATACACAGACGAACGAATAACGAAATGAACACTAGGTAAAACACTTGTATC
The DNA here is from genome assembly GCF_013731165.1 of Rhagoletis pomonella. Classification (NCBI taxonomy): domain Eukaryota; kingdom Metazoa; phylum Arthropoda; class Insecta; order Diptera; family Tephritidae; genus Rhagoletis; species Rhagoletis pomonella. Next base: position 88,111,727 of record NW_023458556.1, on the reverse strand, counting down.
ACAAACGAATATTAGAATAAAGTCAGTCGCAATCCAACCATTGTAGCGAGTTTACTGAAATATATAATATATTGGCGACGAGGAGTCGAAGAATCCACGTGTTAGCTTTTTACATTACAAGCAGTGGAAATGACTACAGATGGGGCAGTACTTGGGGCAAAGACAAAGAAACGTTGCTGGCAACATACAAGGCAATAGGCCGGCCGGTTTTGAACTACGCAGCGCCAGTGTGGTCGCCAGGGACTAGTAGGACGCAGTGGACGAAGCTACAGACTGTACAAAACACCGCACTCAGGACAGCGACGGGATGCCTCTTGATGTCGCCTGAACACCACCTGCACGGCGAGGCGCAAATGCTCCCGGTAAAGGAGCATAATATAATGCTCTGCAAGCAGTTCCTGATCGGGAGCCACAGAAGTGGCCCACCCAAGCAGACAGCTGCTTGCAGAGGAGCCCTCGCCTAGGCACGTCAGGAGGCATCTATATGAACTAACGGACGAAGTCCAGAGGTTCATTAAGCAACCTCTGGACCCAACAGCTTACAGACAGGCCCTGAACGGCATTCACAGGGACTCAGTCTCGAGTTATGTAGACTCTAGACCTGTGAATGCCGTTCTAGGCACACCACCCCCGGACATAGACGAGACGGAGCTTCATCTGCCTCGGGAGACACGCACTACACTCGCACAACTTCGCTCCGGCTACTGCAGCAGGTTAAACTCCTACTTGAGTAGGTTGAATGAGGATGTGCCGAACGAATGTCCGGCATGCGGAGAGACCCCACATGACTCGAAACATCTCTTCGCATGCCCGGAAAACCCGACATCCCTAACGGCCTTGTCCCTATGGGCAAACCCCGCAGAAGCTGCACGCTTCCTAGGGTTGCCGTTAGTGGAGCTTGACGACAACGACTGAGATACCAACCGATCTGGGCGGGGTTGTTGTAGCCGCTACAACAACAACAACAACAACTACAGATGAGAAAAAAAGTGTACTAATTTTCAATTTCGAACCATTCGATTCAAGGAAAACGTCATGGTTACGCTGGGCAGGACGTTTAAATACAGCATTGGAGTTATACGAATGCCATGCATCGAAACACGCAAAATATCTTCTCCATTTGATGGGCACGGAGACCTACAACGAAGATAAAACGTTTAGCGAAATTGTAAACGTGCTGGAAGCACATTTTGATCCTAAACCGAACGAAATTCTAGAAAATTTTCGTTTCAATATGAGGAAGCAAAAACCCGATGAAACCTGTGCAGAGTTTGCAGTAGCATTGCGCCGATTAGCAACGAATTGCAATTTCGGAACACACCTTCCGAAAGCTTTGCGAAACCAATTCGTGTTTGGGTTAACTAATAAAAATACCCAAAGCAATTTATTGAAGCAAAAAAACACTTAGTCTAGAAGAATCCATCAGCATGGCGACGGCATACGAGCTTGCCGAAAAAGGAGGCGAAGAACTACAAGGAAACGAGAAAGAGCAGGTGAACAAACTGATAAAGCAAAATAACGCAACGAAAAAAGGAGATAAAGAGTTGAAAAAGACTCAAGACAATAAAAAGAAATGTTTCCGATGTGGCAGCACCGCGCACTTGTCTGACAGCTGCAAATTTCAAGAGTATGTATGTAATTTTTGCAACAAAAAGGGCCATTTGAAGAAAATGT
>NW_023458556.1:88081224-88100053 GCF_013731165.1 Rhagoletis pomonella | reverse complement strand
AAGTGAATTAAATTATATCAAAAGGTTAATTCTTTAATATTTCTAATATCCCTTTCACACTATTTGTAAAATAAAAAAATCCTTTTTTTATAATTTGCAAATCGAAATCGTTGACAACACTGTTTGCATCAGACGCGTGAGCGACTTATTCTCTCCATTCTCTCATCGTTTGGCAAAATTGAAATATACATATGATCGTGTGAGTTTTGGCCACCTCTGAGTTAAAGCGCAGTTAGTCAACGACGTAGCGTAAACGTAGGTTGGCGTACGTAACAGCATATCAAATTTACTGTTGATAGAGAGAGAGAAGCAACGGCAACGTATGTTTAACATAAAACAAGGTAGACTTCCAGATTATCTGAGTGATATCCTACGATATAATAGTGCAACCCATTCGTATTTACTCAGGGGGAATAATAGCTTCAGGCTGCCGCTGTATAAAACGGAAATAGATAAGAACATCTTTTATAAGGGATTAAAATGTTACAATGAACTTCCAACTCAAATAAAAAATTGTAAAAACGTTGGTATCTTCAAAAGGCTGCTACTTGATCATAGTAGAACATTGGCTATCAGATAGAAAGGTCCGGCATGGAATCTAGTCCTTTCCATCCGTACTAGCTGCATGACTCTGGATCTAGTCCATTCAGATCACCCATAATATATGAAATAAGAAGATCGGCACGAAAACTAGTCCTTTCCGTCCGATCAAATAGCGCGACTCTGGATTTCGTCCATGCAGATCGCCTGCCTTTCCAACCGCTCAGTTGTGGCGGCTCTGGAAATTACACACTTAGACCGCATATCGTACGTGATATATTTACGGTACTGCTTGGAATCATGTCCATTCCAACAGCATCGAGAATATGCTATCTTAGTTAAATATACATAAACTATTTAAACGTTTATGCGGCAAAGTTTACCATTTTGCAAATTGTTATTTCCAATAATACGTGCGTATAAACGTAGTATCTGTTTTTGAAAAGTGACCGAATTTATAAACGCGTTTTACTTAATTAATTGATGTATATATATTAAAAGTACAAAATACGCACGTGAACATAGAAAATATAGTATATCACACAAAATATAAGTGAAAAGTGGTATTTTGTACAAAAATTTGGGGGTGGTAGTGAAGATTATTTAACAACAAATTGCTTAAATACTATTAGCAACTACTTTGTGAGAGTGATATATTCATGTAGAGTAGGGATGCACAGCAGAGGTGCACGCAGTCGACGTCGCGGGCAAACTGCGAGAACGCGAGCGTGCTAAGTGAGGTGAAGTGAGCTGTACGGAGATGGCAACGTATACATATTAACCACTACACACTTATTTTCAAGTAAAAATGCGTGTATGGATGTGTACTTTTGCGACAACTGAGCCAGTGTGGCATCAGGCCACCAGAAAAAGCCAATTTTTCCAAAAACAAAAGCGCCAAGTTTTTATTATCATGTTTAATAATTTTTTTGATTCAGTAAAAAGTGTATATACATATCCATTTCCTCACGTTTTTATTAATAAATTAATTTCAATACATTTATAACAACGGAAAACATATTTAATTTACCCATTCCTCACATTTTATTCAGTAAATGAATTCCATCTTAATGTAGAATATTAGTGTATAGTACGTACATACATACATTTGTACCTATGCATTCGGTGTGCCTAAATTAAAAAAGCATCACTAAATAACGCACCAAGCATTGAACTCCAATTATTTTGGCTTTTTGGTTTCCCAAAAGCACTAAATTTAGTGCAAAATGCACTTCATTGGCAACAGTGAGCTGAGCACATCAATGCTCAAACAGTGATGCCAGACCAAGTATTGAGTAAATGCGCTATGTATATTTTTCTTTTAAAGCAAAAGTCCTAATTGGCGAGGGGATTGATTTTTGGTTCTTACATAGAACACTGATAAGATTCACAAACTTATCTTAGGACTTAATTAAAATAATCAACATTATTTGTAGACGAATATATTTGTGTTCGTATGAAATAGTAGCTTATGTCGGGAGGCTGGCTTTAGTAAAATGTACCATTTCCTATATTCTTTAAACCACAAGGAATTTTTTTATGAGACTTTATACGAATATTGACTTGCTAGCATCGCAACTGCCTCCTTTACGTTTATTTTCCAAGAGTTCTTCAACGACTCGGCGCCAGTGAGTATTTCGCAATCGTATGCTGCGAATGGTTCATTATACTAAAGCCAGTCTTCCGACATAACCCTGCAGTAAATCGCTCTAGTTCAGAACTAGCGCCGAACTAGCTCTTTAAGAGGCGGTACTGGTTCTCGATCTATCCCAAAGCAATGCTTTTAACTGTCTCTTTTTACATGGCGATGTCCTACGAAGTGGAAATTGCCACCTCTGCAGAACTTTCGAACTAGTTCTGAACTGGTTCTGTTTTCGAACAAAATTTTGATTATTAGATTTTTTGATATTTTTTAATTTTTTCTGTTCTTTTACAGATTGCATTTTATTTAATTTTTTTAATTTTATTTATATTAAATTTGATCATTTCTCTTCAATTTTTTAGCGGCACTAAAAATTTAAATTTATTACATCTGGAAATCACAACTGCATCCACCGCGATTTGAACTCGCGACCAACGATATTAGAGTCGGAGGTCTTCCCGCTGAGCTATTGTAGTGTTGTTCGAGAAGTGAGAATTTGTGCATTTACTTCTCAACAGAGCGCAACTAGCACACCAAAAGTTTTAACTGTCCCTCTCTGCAGCCGTTTTGCACTAGTTCAGAGATAGTTCTGAAATGTATAGGGCGGAACTAGCGCTTTAACAGACTGTCTCTAAATTTTACTGCAGGGAAGCTTATTCTATACGAACACAGATATGTATACTTCCTAATAGGCTTGTAAAATGCCCAATACCCAAATCCCTCGCATGAGTTATTATCGGTAAAAAATTGGGTACGCTCAAATCTGGCATCGGTGCAGCAAGTACTTTGTCATGCCAGTGAAACAGTGTTGATATTTTAAGTACAATTGTACTTTTTTTAGTACAATTAATTTTAAAAAGTACAAAAATACAATTTGCCGATTTTAAGTACAATTTCAACATCAAAAATACTTTTTGTATCAAACGCTCAAATCTTTTCTAGCACTTTGATTCTTAATCCGTTTACATTTAAATAAATGGATATGCCTATATTTCATATTTGCTACAAAACAAAATTATGAATTGTAATTTTGAATGCAAACGTGATTGTGAACAGTTATATTAGTTATGTGCGTTATGGTGATTGCGATTTCTTATCACCGGCGGGTGAAATATCCCTTATCGCTGTTTATTTTGAAAAAATCTTTGGAAATGCAATTTACCTTATGGCGATCCTGCAGAAATAGAAGTAATTGAGCAATTCGGTGGTTGAAAGTAAAAAAATGTAGGTAAATTCCATGCGTTGAAATTAAAAATTTCCATTGAGGATTTCCATTTTATCGGTAGTGATCTCATTTTATGTAATTTATTTTCATTAATATGAACTGACCTATATAGTGTATTAATGTTTTATCATTATTGTCTTCATCTTTGACAAAATTACACGGTCACCCTGTATTTATTTTAAATAATTTTAATTATTTTTTTTATAAAATGGTAGCGCATTGTCTAAAAGTGATCAAGTGATTGTACTATCAAGCTCGACGCATATAACATACCAGCATGCTGGTACAATCTTTATTTCTTTACAAATTAGGTCCCGAAAAGATCGAAATGAGTAGAGCCGAAATTTCATAAAACATTGTTAAACATTGGTTTTTTAAATGCACAAATGCAATATTGTGAACTTTAATCTTCCACAAACGCGGCTTTGACTCATATAGTGCAAGAATTTTCCGCGAAAACGATTTTTTCTTTCAAAAAATATGAGCTAATTTCACCATTCACGACACCAGCTTGCTGGTACAAACATAAAAATATCAAATCGTTTTTGATGTCGCACCAGCAGCTGGTACAAGAACATACACAGTCAGTCGGCTGGCACCAACACTTGATGGCGCCAGCATGCTGGTATCATGTATAGGCCCTTTAACAAAAACCTTGCAATAAATCCAAATTTGAAAGATTGAAAAAAATCAACAAAGTTTCATCACAGTTTTTGTTCAGAATTTGTAGACATGTTTTGGGTTAACATTTTTGTAGCCCATTCATTCTAGTATAATAAGGAGCAAGTTTGAAGTGTCTAAAAAATACCATTGATTTTTTGAATTTTTCTGTTTGCGGTGTTGCGCACTTTCTTCCATATAACGAATGTTCGCATTTTATTTTATATGGATGGAAATGCGCGTGTTGCGTTGCTGTTTTTTATTTCAATATTTTAAATTAAGCTCTATTTGTATAGTTTTTGTTAGACAATGATAAATAATATAATAAATAGCCCAAACCAGGTGTCCGTAGCATTTTGTCGCGGGGTGTACTTTTAAAAATGTGAAATATAATTCAAGAATTTATTTGTGTATAATTTAAGTTAAACTCTAAGCTGAATGAAACTTAGTTTAACTTAGTGGGACTTTCTGACAAGACGGGCTATGACTTTATAGGCTAGCTGAAGAGATCTCAATGATAAGTTACGCTAAATTAAGCCTACACTAACTGAAGCTGTACAATGAATTGAACAATAAACACACTGCAGTAGACAACAAAACTGTTTTTGTTTGGTTGCGGGAAAATGGAGGTAATGCATTGACGGAAATGGTGAAAAGTACAATTAAGCTCAAAAACTTACAATTTTTGTCATTAATTTGGTACAATTTAAAAATTTTAAATATCAACACTGATGTGAATGTATGTCAGCGATGGGCTCACGCACGCAACTACATTTTGCGAAAACAGCGAGAGCATTCAGTTGATGTTAAATGTTCGGTAAGTGGGGTTGTGCTAGCGCTTTTAAGAAAATGCTTGCTGCCGGCAATAAAATCAATAAAAGCGCGATCACATCCTCACCGCATGAGCTCAGTATATCCAGTAAAAAAACTGTGGTGAAGTCCTTTATGGGGATAAAGTTTCCAGAGGTGAAATTTTAGGTAGCACACAATTTCTTACACGCATGGTTGCTTTTCAGCACTCATGAAAGAAACTTAAGAAATATTTGAAAAAAAAAGTTCATATAGTACATTAATTATTGAAAGAAATACCATATAATGTATGTACTCTGGTTAATAATATCAAAAAATGTATTAGAACCACCGTTTAATGTTATATTTGATACAAATTAATATTGCTGCCCCGAACGCTCTGCGCTTTGCCACTGAATAATAGATTTACTTAAAATTACATCCCTGGTCCTTGTTCTTTCTGTATCGCATCGTGGTGAATTCACATTTCTCAGAAATTTGACAACAAAACAAAACAAAGCGAGTATTTTATTTGCTAATTTTTGCGATTTCTATTTTTAATGTAAATTTATGTCTTTTTAGGATATGTCGAGCCAACAAAGAAGGCGCAGTTGGAAAATTGAGTAATTAGTAATGAAGTAGCAGGCATATTTGGAAAATTATGCCGATAAGCAGAATGGAATTTGGGAAAGTAAGTGCATGGTTGCAGCATATCTATGTATAAAAAGTATTTAATTAAATTGTTTATAGAAATGTTATAAATCGAGTGGCTCATTTACGATGTGCTCCAAACATTTGGCGAACTTTTTTTCGCCTTTTCAACGTGCTAAGTAACAAGTTAAGAGGACTGCCATCACGGCCGGTAAGAAACCGCAAGCAAAGGGCAGACAACCTTCCAGGAAGCTGCCTCCTGTCCCCGAGTCGAAGCTGCAGTTCAGCAAGAGCAGGTCTGCAAATTGCTACCCTGATCAAACGTAAACTAAAGCGCTCTGCTGTGATTGCACTCCGTAAACGTGAAAACTTGGTGCATGCTGAGAAATATCAAACAAGAAAACTCAGTGATGGACGCCGTGAGATGGAGTAGCGCCGTGTGGCAAAGAAATGCGGCCAAATCGACGGGCCTGAAAAATCCAAATTGGCTTTTGTGATCCGCATCCGCGGTATCAACAAAGTTGCAAAAAAAGTGCGTAGTTTTACAGTTCTGTCTTCGCCACATTAAAACGGTGTGTTCAACAAATTGAGCAAGGGAACCATTAATATGCTACGTATGCCGAACCCTATATGGGGTTATCCAAATCTTAAATCAGTTCGTGAATTGATGTACAAACGTGGAATGGCGTGTCCCAATCTCTGCTTTGTGGTCGAACGCAAATTTCGCGAAGCGCACGAAATTCAGTGCCCCCCAGAAAGCCCCCAACTTCCCGTTGCTATTCAAGCTCAACACATCAACCCGAGGCTGGCGCAAGAAGGCTAATCACTACGTCGAGGTTGGTGATTTCGGTAGCCGTGAGCATAAGATCAACAAATTGCTGTACAAGATGGCTTAAAGAAATTGTTGTTTTGTATTTAAGGCGACAATATAATTTGGCACATCTTCAAAAGACGCCCAAGCAAAAAAAAAAAAAGAAAATTAAAAAATTCCGGAAGTTGCCTTTTCACGGGTCGATTTCTGTCGACTGGAAAATTCACTTAAGATATCGACTAGCCAAAACGCTTACATTTTACGGTTGAATTGCAATTTACACGGGTAGATTTTGGTTAAACGACAAAAATCGACCGTGTAAAGGCAGCTTAAATAACGTTCAAATTAATCATCCCCTTTGAGATGGGAAATACCAATAACCATTTCATAATTTCGAAAATTATTCCATTTATATTTGTTCTTGCATTTTCCACACCACTTGTGAGGTATGCTTTTACGCGCGTTACCGATTTTTTTTTTTAATGTGCTCGGTTGCCCAGGAGGCCTATTTTCACCTTTACAACTTAACTTAAACAGAATTAAAACTAAAGCATGCAATATATAAAGAAAATTAAAAGTTGTCTTACATCTAGTAAACTTAAAAAATTGCATATTAAATGCATTTTTCATTATAAAATTAAATTAAATATCACAATTCAGTTGAAGTGTATACATATGTACATATTTACAAAATGTGGTCTGTTTGCACCCACAGTAAGTTCCCTAAAATTCAGAACTGAAAAAAAAACGAGCAAATGGGGTCGGAAACTACTAGCCCTAAAAGCATAATGTGGAAAATGTTTGAAGAGCTGCGAAATTGTATTGCAATAATAAAAATAACAGTGCATAAATTGGAAAATGGTTTTTGTTTTGCTTTATAATTTTTGGGAATATTGGTTCAGATGGAATTTTTTTATTTGTTTGGTTTTTCAGCTCGTTAATGATGCACCCAGGGTTGCATTTACTGTCTATGAAAATATTTCATGAAGCGTTCCAAAATTAGCTCCTAGCAACTAAAAGTTGGTTAAGCTTAAATGAAATAGTTTTTTATTAAATATTTATTCCTGGTATTTAGTAAAAATCATTCATCTGAATACTAATGTATGAAATGAAAGTAAATAAAAATCTACGAATACATTTCATGAATATTTTGTCATAGGGCAATTATTAAGACATAACTTTGTTGGGCGTTGGTGCCGACGTATATAGAATTAATGCGTTAGAGAGAGATAAATATACAAGCTCAAGCGCTAATTTAGGTATACTTGTATACCTGTTACTCGTCTGGCATATACTCCAACTGCGAAAATAATGACAATTATAATCTATTTAGATGCATATTTTAGGTAAATATTATATCGTCGCCTGGATAAAAGATTGTCACAAGTTACTTTCGGTAACTCACAATTGAAGTTTGGAATGCAATTTCTCAGGAACTAGACTACAGATTTTCTCCAAAGTATCGGAGAATGCTATGTACTAGTTCATGAAATTCTTAAATTGTTTTATTTTTTTAGTTTAGTGTCAACCATTTATGAGTTTAATAAAATTTTGTCGAATACGATATTTGTCAAAAAATTTGCAGTCAGTTTCAATGATATACGCCAAAATGTGATAACAATTTTTATAAATTAACGATACTTTTTACTAATCAGCCTAATCGTGAGTTTCGCCCGAACCAAATTTCGCCAACAGTTTTTTCATCCACCTGTAGTGAACGAAAAGTAAAAAGTGACCCGGTTCTAGAAAATGAAACTCATGATAAAGCTGAATATGTCGGAAACTAAAGAAGAACAGATAACTCTATTTGAAAGATTTTGATTAGTTTACTGAGGCATGAATGTTCGACACCAACTGACGGTATGCAGTTTTAAAGCGCAAACAGTCAACGACGTAGCGTAGACGTAGGTTGACGCAGACACGATCTATCTTATGGGATTCGCGTGTTAACGAAAACTCACCACCGCATGGCGGTGACGTTGTCGTTGCTTTTCTCTCTCTCTATCAACAGTAAATTTGATATGCTGCTACGTACGTCAACCTACGTTTACGCTACGTCGTTGACTAACTGAGCTATTATGGTCCATTCAATTTTAGTATTATAAAGTGAAAGTTCGGCTAAGAATTCATGTTGATTTTTAATATTTTTTGCATTTTCTTTATACAAATTGGATGTACAAAAATTTCAGTATGGAAGAAAAAGTGCAACACCTTCAACGAAAAAAATTCTCAAAAACCTACGCGAATTGAATGTACTATCTCGATCATTTAAACATCTCGGACTCGCCCATCACTAAAAATGATTATTCAAATCTAAAGTATATATTAAATGATATTTAATATTTGCTTTAGATGAAATTTCGACAAATTTGTTTAAACAAAAATTTTAAGCGCATATGCAGAATGTGGAATCGAGATTCTTCTACTTGCGTTTCTATGTTTTTATCATTTATCAGTTTAAGCACATACGATTAAATGTAAAAAAAAAAATATTTTTAATTGCGGATCCAAAAGAAATATTTATTAGTTGCATTGAGTTACGCAAAAATAGTGCCGAAAATCAATCGATTGTGCTGAAGGTGCCGGCTGCTTCCGAAAGGGCCGAAAATGGCACAATGTACACTCATTTTCCATCACTGTCACACACAGGTTGCCAGGTTGACGTTTTTAACGTCATTTGGACGCTTTTTGTATCCCGTTGACGTTTGGACGTTTTTTGTGTAAAAATTACGTTTTTTAACTTCCCAGTAATTTTTCTTTTTGACGGTAAGGGTCTTTTAAGTAGAACTGATTTTGAATTACTTTCTTAAAAAATCTTTACAAGCTTTGTGTTTTGCAGCAGCTGCTTCAAAAGATATTTATTCTTTGGACACAGATGACTTTAATATGATGCAAACCAAGCGTACGCGCACTTTTTTTTATCTTGGACTAAGGATCCCGTGTTCAAAGGCTGGTTGGGTAAACACTTGAGGTTACGAGGCTTATTGTAATATTTGCAATAGGCACATTAAAAGCCAAATCAGGAAAAGCTGATCTATTGCAACACGCACGCTCGCAAAAGCATCAAAAAAGCTGTAGCGGCATAAAAAGTCAGAAACACTAGGCGACTTTTTTAAGACTTCATTGAAAATGTAACGAACGCAAAAAAGGCTTAAATATTGCTATGCTCCTTCTTAGCAGAACGTAATTTAGCATTTTCGACAACCGACCCCCTAACCAAATGCCTACAAAAAAAAAATAATTATTAAAAATCTACGCGATTATTTAGCCCATTCAAACTTGCACATTATTGCCCTGAAATTTAATGCGCTATCAAACTGCATACTCAAAAAAAATCTAAAAAATATGAATAAAAAGTTGAGAATCTAGCTGAAACTTTACAGATTTTTTATAACTTTTGCACAAAGTTTGAAATGAGGATTTAAATTTTGTTTTTTATATAATGAGCTTGGCTTTTATGGAAAAATAATAAACAAAAGAGAAACAGCCAAAATCGATCGAAATGTTGTTGACTTAATCAGCTGGTCACAAGTATATGTATAAAATGATTTTTATATTAACGATCTCAAACCAGTTTACAATGAATTTTAAATGTGCTCTGTCGAAATGACATTTTAATATACCTTACGTACATATCTATGTACCTTTGTATGCAATAAAAGTTTAGCAAGACGAATTTTTTGTACATACATTCATTTGAAAAAGACGTTTTTGGGTAGAAAATGACGTTTTTTCAGACCAAGAGGGACGTTTTCTCATGCCGAAGACTTGGCAACACTGGTCACACATACAATCTCACTATTCTGCTGACTTCGTTTTCCCCTTCCGATAACTTTTTGCTTCCGCGCTTGCCTAGCACCGCTGTGCAAAGCTTTGCACGCGCAGTCGTCCGCGACACACATGTGCTGATTTGGGCATCCCTAATGTAGAGAAAGCCTCCCCCAACATCCTCACCAAGTTTCATATCGAGCCCTATAAGGAGGCTTTCGCACGAGGCGATTTTCCAGGCAACTTTTGCGTTCAACTCACGCAGGGTTGCACGAAAAAAAAATTGAATAGCTAAAAATATAAAAATATATCAATATATTCGCCATAAAAATGCGTTTGCATTGTTCAACTTTGCATTCTACTTTTGGTTGAACGGCCTTTCAACTAATCGCTTTCAACAAAGTTGGTCGCCAGCGAACATTTAGCCATTCAACTTTTTTTTCGTGCAAACCTGCGTGAGTTGAAAGCAAAAGTTGAACCCAAAATCGCCTCGTGCGAACACCTTTTTATACATTCGCTGAAATTGGTTCCGTTTTGGAATCCAACCCTTGGGCGGTTAATGTACACAAAATACACGTGAACATTTCAAAGATCATATATTTATAAAAATATAAGTGTTAAGTGCTCTTTTTCATATGAAACTTTGCTAGTGAAAATGCAAGGAATTTACCAACGAATTAGTTAAATACTATTACTAATAAAGTGAAAAGAGTGATAAATAATGTAAATATATACGATTCTTAACACCCCCGCCAAGTTTCATGACGAAATTCGTGACAATTTTGTGAAAATAGCCAAAAACCGATGTAATGAAAAGCCAACCCCGCCGCGTTATTGTGGTATGACTACGGTGACCATAAATATATTTTGAAAATGCAGGACAATTTTTTATCAAATTTACCTACATATAATTCCGTAGTATAAAAATAACAAAAATATACTACATATATGTATACATTTCTCGTCATTTGAATAGCGCACCATTTTTTTGATTTTCTACTATACAAAGTATGCTTGACAAAATTTTTATATGGAAGAAAATGCGCAGCACCGTCAAAAAAAACTGTCGCCCCTATGTTTATTTTTTTTTAATTTTCAAAAATTTTTAAAATGGGATGTAGACGTAGATTATGCTATATTTTTATAAAAAGCTAATGAATATTGAACAAACAAAAGGAAAACTGTACCTACTAAGTATTAAAAAGATGCGCTATTCAAATAACGAAGTGTATATTTCTTAATTATTAATCCAATTTTAAACTTTGAACATAAATCACATTTGCTTCATTGGTATTAATCTTTTAGTAATGAATATCTACAATATTATAATAAGGTATATTACATACTACTTTACACAAAAAAATACCCATGGTTTCAAAGAAGTGTTAGTAATTTTCCAGTTATTCCTCAATATCTCATGAAACGACCAACAGTTCGAATGGTATTGTAAGACTATGTGCAAAAATATATATTTTTTGTGCAGATTGTGTTCCGTAACATCTACATTTCTCATCAGATTTTCATTTACTGTAAAAAGAAAATGATTGAAATTTCAATTTTTCGATTTTGGTCGCTTGTAACACTAATAATTTTCATCGAAATCGGCAAAGTAATATATTTTTGTAAGAGGACTGTAGGTCGCTTTGTTGATTGGATAATTTTTTTATGAGATATAGACGAATAGGTTCGAAATGTACCAAAAAACACGTTTTTCGAAAAAATTACGAAAACGCTTGTTTGAAAGGAAAATTGGCTTAAAATATTTTTGTTTCTTAAGCGATTACCACAAAAGTTTTAGAACAGTGTTATCGATATATTTGATGCTGGTCTTCAATTTCTCGTCATCCATTGTCCATAACCGTACAATATTTAGAACGCATTGACTAGTTGAACCTTCAAAACCAGCTTTTATTTCGATTAGGAAAAGTTAATTTTTAAATATCGAAGAAAATGCGGGACAAAGGGAGACACTTGGAACAAATCAGTACATTTTGGGGGTTTTCTGTTTTGAAAAACTACGCTGGACAGACCTTTAAATAACAGTACGGTCCTGCAAAAAACGGAACGGATGGTCCCCGTAGGTATGACCCATACAAATTGTAAGAGCATGAGGATTTTGAGTTGATTGGCGCTTGACGCACCAATTCAGGGACGGCAACAAGTACCAAAAAGCTGACATTTTTCGTGAGGTACTTAAGCGGGTTTTACTTTATATCGATAGATTTCTTAAGTATTTTTAACTTACGTCACCTTCGATCCGCAGTGAAATACCGATCTTCGAAGCAAGGTTTTCATAAAACTGGATTCAATTATTATTAATTTATTACCGAATCATGTTCATAAAACACATATAAAAACATGCTTTGTGGCATGTATACACACCTTAACAAAAAATTAGTATTATATGCTTTTTTTTTACCAGCATATACATGCCTAATATATGAAAAAAACTACATACCAAATACATCAAACACATATAAAAACGTGAACCGTATTTTTTCAGATCGTCCCCAACCGCATAACCCATTGGGGCCTTCGGCTAGTTACCAAATTATACGATTTCCAAAAAAAAAAAATCACCGTGATGGCCACTGATATCTTAACAGAATGTTCTCGGCATTCACCGGTAAAATTACGTAATTCTTGTAAAATGATTTATTCCACTTACTTTGTTTTATGTCCTGTTTAATAAGATTCCAAATGTCCAGTTAAAATTATTAAATGCCAATGACAGTGCACTAAAACGTGCAGCAAATAAACACCCGATAAATGCTTAAAAATTCGAAGCCTACTGGAACAATCTCAGCACACCACGTTTGAGCCAGTGTATATTCGATTTTTTAGAGTTGCCTACTCCCCTCTACTCCCACTTTTCATCGGCATAATTATCGAAATTAACCCTTATGGAAATACCGCAAAATATAAGTTGTGTTTAATGAAACTGAAAAAAGTGCAGAGCAGCTCAAGTTAGATCAGAACAGAGCAGCTGTTAAAAAAACAATAGAGCAGATTACAGCAACGCAGATCATAAATCTCATGAAACACTTTTCAGGCAGAAATTCTCAAAACAGTTGATTGCTCGACAGTTCAATTCATCAATTGTAAAGTGTGTGTGTGTGTTTGCTTGCTCTAAGTTACTCCATCATAAAAGATGGTGCAGAAAATCGTGCTCTAAGTTGCTCCACACCTTTTCCAAGAGTACTTCAGAAAGCATCAAATACTTCAGAATAGTAAATTGTACTTCAGAAAAAGTAAAATGTAATTCAGGATAGTCAATTGTACTTCAGAAACCGTAAAAAGTATTTCAGAAACTGTAAAGTTTTCTTCAGAATAGTCAATTGTACTTCAGAAACTGTAAAAAGTCTTTCAGAATAGTCAATTGTACTTCAGAAACCGTAAAATGTACTTCAGAATAGTCAATTGTACTTCAGGAACCGTAAATTGTACTTCAGAAACCGTAAAATTTACTTCAGAAGACGAAAGTTACTACATACATATTGTAATTATTTAAATGGTATATAAAATAGTATTTTTAAATATGTTTCTTTTTTTAATATATTTTCCAAATTACAAGTCCATAGAAGCAGTTTGTTCGCAATGTCTATGTACTATATATTTAAGAATGAAACAATTAAATTAATGCAGACTAAATTATGTTCCAACTGCCAGGTCGTATAAAGATAGTGCATCTGCATGGATGAAAACTGGTATAATGTTGAATCGCTATGCCACAATCTCCACCAACAACTGTCGCTTTTCCCTCGTCAACGCCCGGACCAAATAATAATGTCGCTTGTACATACTCCATGTAGTAAATGCTTGCACGGTAAAATTCGGACTATGAACAAATATATAGCCTTCCGCTTTATGCTGATATGGCAAACTACGTACTTTACATTAATTTTACTTGTTAATATTAACATTTTCTTATTGAAAAAATAATCAAGTTCAACATCTTGTAATTTTCATTCGATTGTGATTTATCGCACCTAAGGCAATTATTATTTTTTTTTTTAATAATTAAACTGAATAAGAAGATCTAAGAAATGGAGGTGCAAGATAAATGCGTGATTTGCCAAATCAGCATGAAGCGGAAGACTATAGTCCGCATTTTACCGTGCAAACATTTGTTACATGCGTTATGTTCAAGGGAGATTGTGTCTCTGGGTCTGGGGATCTGGGACTTGTCCGATTTGCAGACAAGTTATTACTGGTCATGTATTTTTTACCGTAAAACCACAAATTATTTTAAAATATAAATGTGGTTTTAAATTTATATGTTTAATTTACTTGTAATTTGAAAAATATATTAAAAAGTAAATATATTTAAAATCACTATAATTATATACTATTTAAATAATTACAATGTGTACGAATTTTCGTCTTCTGAAGTACATTTTACGATTTCTGAAGTACAATTTACGGTTTCTGAAGTACAATTTACGGTTTCTGAAGTACAATTGACTATTCTGAAGTACATTTTACGGTTTCCGAAGTACAATTGACTATTCTGAAGAACATTTTACGGTTTCTGAAGTACAATTGACTATTCTGAAGTACAGTTCACTGTTCTGAAATACATTTTACGGTTTCTGAAGTACAATTGACCATTCTGAAGTACATTTTACGTTTCCTGAAGTACAATTGACTATTCTGAAGTACATTTTACAGTTTCTGAAATACATTTGACGCTTTCTGAAGTACTCTTGGAAAAGGTGTAGTTCCACTTAGCGCAGGCTCATGAAACAAAAAGTAGAGTAAGTTAGAGTAAGAAAAATCCTCATGAAACACAAGTTTGTGAGATATCTTAACCTGGCGTAAGCTAGAGCAGCTCATTAAACACAACTATAGAGAACCCAAAACGCACAAACTGTTTTCTTAGGTTGCAAACAGAGTGGAAGCGAAGCCGAAGATGAAGATGAAGAACGTTCCCACGACAGTCGGGTCTACGTAACCGGAACGACCCAGATTTATATCTGGCCAAGGACTCTCACTCCAGAAACACTCCCCAAAAATTCTTTGGGGAATTTGTATTCTGCTACAACAACAACAACAACATGAAGATGAAGACGGAGCCGGAGCCGAAGACGAATTGTTTGCGTTGCGCCAATGCTGGCGAGTGCACATAGTGGAAGATGAATGAAATGAAGATTTGTTTCTAAATAAAACCTTTTTTTTTAGAAAAAATCAAAAGAAAATAAAGAAAAAACAGAAGTTCATGAAATAAATTTGTATAGGAAAACTTTTGGAGAATTTCGCCACTTTTATTATGTGTTACGGCAAGACGGACAGACATTTTTCGAATATACAAGAATGCCAATTAATACGTTTAATTACATTTTGCAAAAAATTTAGCCAATTTCTTGAAAAACGCGTTGTTTCACAATTGCAAACAGTTAAATAAATTGTAAACAACTCATCACAGCAAGCGATTAGTCTTTGAAAACAGTACCGCACAGAGGGTCAATTCCCATTCTGCGTTATCGTGAAATGAAGTGAAAAGTATAAAATTAACACCGAAATAAATGCGGTGTGCAGGTGTTAATTTTATCACTTCACGATAAGGCAGAACGGGAATTGAGCCTCAGTTAAAGTGATCACTTTCACATGTTTACTACTGCAATGTTTTTCGTCATCTTCATGTTGTTGTTGTTGTTGTTGTAGCGGCCCCGCCCAGATCGGTTGATATCTCAGTCGTTGTCGTCAAGTTCCACTAACGGCAGCTCTAGGGAGCGTGCAGCTTCTATCGGGTCGGTCCACAAGGACAAAGCCGTTAGGGTTGTCGGGTTTTCCGGGCATGCGAAGAGATGTTTCGAGTCATGTGGGGTCTCTCCGCATGCCGGGCACTCATTTGGCACATCCTCATTCAATCTACTCAGGTAGAAGTTTAACCTACTGCAGTAGCCAGAGCGTAGTTGGGCTATTGTCGTTCGTGTCTCCCGAGGCAGATGAAGCTCCGTCTCGTCTATGTCCGGTTGCTTTATGAACCTCTGGACTTCGTCCGTCAGTTCATATAGATGCCTCCTGACGTGTCTAGGCGAGGGCTCCTCTGCAACCAGCTGTCTGTTTGGGTGGCCACTTCTGTGGCTCCCGATCAGGAACTGCTTGCAGAGCATTATGTTGTGCTCCTTTATGGGGAGCATTTGTGCCTCGTTGTGGAGGTGATGTTCGGGCGACATCAGGAGGCATCCTGTCGCTGTCCTGAGTGCGGTGTTCTGTACAGTCTGTAGCTTCGTCCACTGCGTCCTACTAGTACCCGGCGACCACACTGGCGCTGCGTAGTTTAAAACCGGCCGGCCTATTGCCTTGTATGTTGCCAGCAACGTTTCTTTGTCTTTGCCCCAAATACTGCCCGCTAGCGACTTGAGGACCTTGTTGCGGCTCTGTACTTTATTGACAATAGCGATTGCGTGCGCAGAGAAGGAGAGCAGGCTGTCGAATGTTACTCCGAGTATTTTGGGATTATTCACCGTCGGAATTGGTGTGTCATCGACGTGAATTCCCAGCGGTAGCCTGACCTCCTTCGTCCAGGTTGTGAACAGGGTCGCAGAGGATTTCGTTGGGGAGAGGGCTAGACACTTTGCAGTGAAGAAGCGAGAAAGTTCGGAGAGATATCCGTTTACTTTCGAAGACAGGTCATTCCATTCCCAGTCGCCATGATCGAGCAATCGTCGGCGTAAGAGACAATCGGACTCCCTCTGGTGGTTGAGGGAGCTTTGAAATGTAAAAGTTAAATAGTAGCGGGGAAAGGACACCACCCTGTGGAACCCCCTGTTTCATTTTTCTAAGTTTACTCGATTTGTCTCTAAACATTACCGACGAGTGTCGACCACTCAGATAATTTGCCGACCACCGTTTGAGCCTCTGTGGGAGAGAGGAAGCCTCTATATCTTCTAGTAGCGTGGAATGGCAGACGGTGTCAAACGCCTTTGACAAGTCCAACGCTACTAGAATCGTTCTCTCACAGGGACGGTTTCGGTTAAGGCCACGAGTTATCTGAGTGTTTATGTCGTTAAGTGCTGTTGTTGTACTGTGCACTTTACGGAAACCATGCTGATGCTTCGCTGGGGTCAAGTGGTTTGTGAAATACGGGAGCAGCAGGGCCTCGAGTGTCTTCGTTACCGGGGGAAGGAGTGTTATCGGCCGATAGGAATCTCCTTTGTTGGCAGGTTTCCCCGGTTTGAGCAGTGGGACCACTCTCCCCACCTTCCAGGATGATGAGAGTGGCCATAGACAAATTGAGTACCTCCGTTAGGTACGCTACTCCCGCAGGACCAACATTTTTCAGCATCAGCATGCATATTCCGTCGTCATCTTCATCTTCGGCTTCGCTTCCACTCTGTCTGCAAAATAAGGCAGTGTTCGGGATCCCGAAAAAAAATTTGCACGCAAATGCTGAAATAACAGTTCTTTTCCTGGGTTATCTCTGTCTGAATTTCGCTACTTTTATTATGTGTTACGGCAAGATGGACAGACATTTTTCGAATATACAAAAATGCCAATTAATGCGTTTAATTACATTTTGCCAAAAATTTAGCCAATTTCTTGAAAAACGCGTTATTTCACAATTGCAAACAGTTAGATAAATTGTAAACAACTCATCACAGCAAGCAATTAGTCTTTGAAAACAGTACCGCACAGTTTCAAGTTGACCGCTTGCGCAACGTCTTCATTTTCGTCTTCGCTTGCACTGTGATCACTTTCACATGTTTACTACTGCACTGTTTTTCTTCATCTTCATATTCGGCTTCGCTTCCACTCTGTCTGCAACCTAAGGCAGTGTTCGGGATCCGGACAAAAATTTTGCACGCAAATGCTAAAACAACAGTAATTTTCCTGGGATATCCAGCTCAGGATCACGACCCAAGACCGATAGAATAAAAGATTGCGCTGATTGATGTCAAATTCGAGAGAGGAACATGGCTGTGACGTCGTAGCATATTTGTCGGTGGAGAGAGCTGCGAGAGATCGGTCAGTATGTATATGTTGTTATGGGTTACTGTTCGCCGCACAAAATATAAATACTTTATTCTTCGGCGTATAGCGCACCCGGTAGCTTGCCATAAATTTCACCATCTGATAAATTTCTAGAGCGTATGGCAACACCAAAACTGCATGGAATGTCTGCCATTTTGCGATAGCTGTGTTCCCTCGGGACGGGTGTCGCTAATTGTCACTAGTTCCTTAGGTCTGTTCGCCTACTTTTTTTTGGTTAATAAAAGTTTACCAGCGGAGGCTAGTGATAGTTGGTGACAGCTGTCTGTAACTGCCGTCTTCACAGGATGGAATTTATAACTTGACACATCTGTTGGAATGTGGGGGCACAATACATATCAGGGCTTATATCTCGGCATCTATTGCGATAACTTGGTACTTTGACAGCTATTCCCTTTGTACTAAAACATTCTGGTGGAAACATTATCGATATTCCGATATAGTATGTGTGCCAACCGGTAACTTTTATCCATGGTGAGACGGTGGGGAAAATTTGCTACGGTGTACAAATAAATAGTATCTGGCTGTGCCAAACGAAAAGGAAAATTTTGACAAGTGAAAAACCGCACAAACGCTCGTGCAGAAGCTCTATTTTGTGTGTTGCTGAAATTGTTAAATTTACATCTATTTTATAACTTGCAAGTAACGTACGTTCTTTTTAAATTTATTAGATTCCATTTTGATTTTCACTTCTATCACTACCAACAATATTCTGCCTTATCCTGAGTTTCGCCCGATAATTGTTCAT
>NW_023458556.1:88077671-88081124 GCF_013731165.1 Rhagoletis pomonella | reverse complement strand
AGGGCAAATTGAGGAATAGGGTTAGAGAAAATGATAATTCTCAAATGGTAAGGAATGTTGAAACTCAACTTGAAAATTAAGGGTTTCTCAAACGTTGGAGAATATTTTTTCTTGTGTTTGCTGGGTTTCGTTATTCGTTCGTCTGTGTGTATGTATGTGTACGTAGAATATTATGCTTAAGTGGCTAAGTGTATCTCTCATATATGTACATAAGATCTCTCTCTCCCCTAGGGTTTACAATTTTTCAGTAACAAGAGTTACAAGAGTTAGAATTGAATTAATGGTTGCAATGCACGATTGAGAGAATACAAAGGTTGCGCCGATCTCGGACCGCTATTCCTCTCTTAACGAATTTGACAGAATCGTTGTTTGCATGACGTCACACTTGTGCAACTTGTTTACGTTTTCCTTGCAACATTTTTTCTTCTTCTTCCATTCTTGCTCACGTTTTGGCATTTCTCTCTCGCAATTGCACCAGTGTGACGTCACACAAAAGTTATTCTCTAAAATCCTCTCTGATCGGCGCAATCTTGTATTCTATCATTCTTGGTTGCAATGTACATACATATTTATGATAATAAACGTTTTGGTATTTTACGTTGCCTTTGCGAACGGCGCAGCATGGTCTCGGGTGATTCCAGTGTTGTTGTTGTCGATGTCGGCTTTTGCGATGTGTCTGACTGTAGGTTTTTGTTAGCCTCTTCTCCGCCCTTTCCACGAAGTGTTTCTTCAGGTGGTGCCTCGACAGGTTGATGTGGTTGAGATGATGATTGCGATGAGTGATTTGTGACCGCATCTGGAGTCTGATGTGACGATAATGAATGATTCTGAGCTCTTCCCATTTGTTCGCTGACTGGACCTCCCGCTAGCATTCCTGTTGCTTTAGAAGAATCTTCCGGCGTATCGTCGATTGATACTCTTGATCTTCGCATTTGGTCGATATGTCTCGTCCATTTTCGACCGTCGTCGAGTCTGACACTATAATGCAAATCGCCTTTATTTGCTTCAACTACTCCAAATTTCCATTTGGGCTTTGCCAGGTAATCGCGTACTGCTACTCTTTCCCCTATGTCAATCCTCTTTGTTGGTAGCGTCTTACCGAATTTCGCTTGATCATTTTGCGGCAAAAGTAAATCCAAACGTGTTTGTATATGCCGCCCTAGCATAAGCATCGATGGCGATTTGTTAGTTACTGGGTGAATGGTTCGCCTGTAAGCTATAAGTATCTTTGAAAGCTCGCTTTTCAGCGATTCTGGTGTGTAATTTGCTGCGATAAGTTTATTCTTAATCGTTTGTACATAACGTTCTGCTTGACCGTTTGTTGCTGGGTGATACGGTGCTCCTTGCTTATGGATGACTCCATTTTTCTTCAAAAATTTTTGAAATTCGGTCGAGTTGAACTGTCTTCCGTGATCACTTACCAAGACATTTGGTACCCCAAACTGCGCAAATATCTCGCGACATTTTTCAACCGTTGTTTCGGTGGTCATGTTTGAAGCTAAATGGACTTCCGGCCATTTGCTAAATGCGTCAATTAAAATAAACAAATATTTACCCATTACCGGACCGGCATAATCTACGTGTACTCGTTCAAAAACTTTTCCGGGTGTTTTCCAACTGTGTACTGGCATTGTTCTTTTAGGGTCTGGTCGGGTGACTTGGCATGCAATGCACTTTTGCACCACAATCTCGATGTCCTTATGCATTTGATACCACCATACGTAGGCTCTGGCCAAACTTTTCATTCTGACCACACCGAAATGAGCCGTGTGCAATTCGTCCAGTACTCTTTGTCGTAGATTATTTGGAATGTATACGCGCACTCCCCTCAGTATACAGTCATTATGTAAAGTAAATTCGTGTTGTTCGATGCCAAATCGATCTTTTGCCTCGCACTTTCTGCCATACTTCAAACCCTCATAAAGTCGTCTTATTGTTTCGTTCGCTTTCGTTTCACGCTGAAGTTCCGCTACCGTTACCGGCAAATTTTCGAACAACTCTTCTTCCACCACGTAAACTTCTTCCACCTGTTCGGATGTGGCTGCATTGGATAACCGCAAAAGAGCATCTGCGTTCCCATTCTCTTTCGAACGCTTGCATTCGATTTTGTAGTCAAACTGTTCCAAATATAACGCGTAATGCTGCATACGAGTTGCTGAATTTATCGGTATGCCTCTACCAGGTGCAAATATTTGTGATATCGCCCGATTATCTGTAACGAGCGTAAATTGCCTTCCATATAAATATTGGTAAAACTTACGTATTCCGAAAATAATTGCGTATGCCTCTTTGTCGAGCGTTGTTGATAGCGTTGTTGCACTTTGCTTAAAGTCTGTGACGCGAACTGAATCGGTCTCTCAGTGCCATCTTCATACATGTGGCTAAGGACCGCCCCTACCCCGATTGGGCTAGCATCCACAGCTAACGTGATCGGCAATTTTGAATCGTAGTGGGCAAGAATTACGTTTGATTGCATTTGCTTTTTTATTTCCTCGAACGCCACTTTGCACTTTTTGTCGAATGACCAAGTCACTTTGTCTAGCAGCAATCTATTGATTGGGTGAACTATGTCGCTTAAGTTTTTAACGAATCTGCCATAATAGTTCACGAGCCCCATGAATGAACGAACTTCTTCACGGTTTGTTGGAACTTTCATATTCTGTATAGCCTGGATCTTGTTGCTCATTCGACGAATGCCTTCTTTGCTTATTACGTACCCGCAGTATTCTATACTGTCCTTCAAAAATTGAGATTTTTCCAAGTTAACATGCATGTTGTAGTGATCGAGCCTTTTAAGTACTTCCTCGACACGTTGTATGTGTGTATCATCTTCTGGCGCTGTCACCTTTATATCGTCCAAAAAGACCGATACTCCCGGAATATCTCCTATAGCCTGTTCCATTAATCGCTGCCATTTTGCCGGTGCACTGACGATGCCGAACATCATACGAGTTGGTTGGTACAATCCCCTGTGTGTGTTGAGCGTAAGAAGGTGCCTATCGTCTGGATGTACCTCTAGTTGAAGGTATGCTGTTTCCAAGTCGATTTTCGAAAACCGTACGCCACCTGCCATTTTGCTAAACAGCTCATCTACTGTTGGTAGTGGGTGTTCATCGACCAATAAAACCGGGTTCAGCGTAACTTTATAGTCCCCGCATATTCGGACTCCACCACCCTTTTTCCGCACCACGACAATTGGCGTAGCCCATTCGCTGGTTTCAACCTTCTTAAGAAGACCTTCTGCTACTTGTGCATCCAATTGCTTCTCCACTGCTTCCATTAACGGAAAAGGAACTCTTCGGTGCTTCACAAACTTCGGCGCTGCATTAGGTTTTAGGTACAAACGAGCTTGCAAGTCTTTAATTTTTCCGGTAGTGGTCGAAAACACATTCGAGTATTTACTAATTAAATTTTCAATTTGACTGCTTCTCTGATTTTGCTGTATCTGGTTAA
>NW_023458556.1:88072868-88077571 GCF_013731165.1 Rhagoletis pomonella | reverse complement strand
AAGCGAAGGACCCAAAATTAATAGAATTGCGAGATTTGTTACAAAAAAGAAGAACATAAGTTGTATGAGA
Source organism: Rhagoletis pomonella (assembly GCF_013731165.1). Taxonomy (NCBI): domain Eukaryota; kingdom Metazoa; phylum Arthropoda; class Insecta; order Diptera; family Tephritidae; genus Rhagoletis; species Rhagoletis pomonella. The sequence continues at coordinate 88,077,501 of NW_023458556.1, read as the reverse complement.
TGAGAAACGGGATAGTGTACAGAAAAATTGATAGTGGTAAAATTCTCTTCTGTGTCCCTGAAGATATGGAAAGTCATATCCTCTTTAAATACCATGATGAGATGGGTCATATTGGTATCGATAAAACAGTGGACCTTATTTAAAAAAATTATTGGTTTTCGAAAATGAGAGAAAAAACGTCTAACCACATTCAAAATTGTTTAAAGTGTATAGTGTTTTCAGCAAAGCACGGAAAGGAGGAGGGATTTCTACACAATATTCCTAAAACAGGTAATCCGTTCGAAGGGGTACATATAGATCATTTTGGACCAATAGACAATTCGCGTTCAAAGAAGCACATATTCGTCATAATAGATTCATGCACAAAGTTCGTTAGACTGTATACTACAAAAACCACTAGTACCAAAGAGGTGATAAATGCGCTGAAAGATTACTTTCGCTTTTATAGTAGACCAAAAACAATAATATCAGATCGAGGCAGCTGTTTTACGTCGAATGATTTTATGAAGTTCATGGAGGCAGAACATATTCAGCATGTAAAAGTAGCGACAGGCTCTCCCCAAGCGAACGGTCAAGTATAGAGAGGGAACAGAAGTCTAGGACCAATGATAGCTAAATTATGCGAACCCGAACGAAATATGCATTTGGACAATGTAATAGAAACAGTTGAATTTGCACTTAATAATAGTATTCATAGGACAATAAAGCAATATCCAAGTGTTATGCTTTTTGGCGTTAAACAACGAGGGCAATCTGTAGATTTAGTCAGTGAATTGTTGATAGAAGGAAAACAAAACGCTCAAGAAACTCATAAAGAAATTAGGATGCACGCCATGGAAAACTAAAAGCATTTACAGTCTTATAATAATAACGGGTGATTTTTTAAGAGCTTGATAACTTTTTTTTTAAAAAAAACGCATAAAATTTGCAAATCTCTCTCTCTCGGTTCTTTATTTGAAACGTTAGATTGGTCCATGACATTTACTTTTTGAAGATAATTTCATTTAAATGTTGACCGCGGCTGCGTCTTAGGTGGTCCATTCGGAAAGTCCAATTTTGGGCAACTTTTTCGAGCATTTCGGCCGGAATAGCCCGAATTTCTTCGGAAATGTTGTCTTCCAAAGCTGGAATAGTTGCTGGCTTATTTCTGTAGACTTTAGACTTGACGTAGCCCCACAAAAAATAGTCTAAAGGCGTCAAATCGCATGATCTTGGTGGCCAACTTACCGGTCCATTTCTTGAGATGAATTGTTCTCCGAAGTTTTCCCTCAAAATGGCCATAGAATCGCGAGCTGTGTGGCATGTAGCGCCATCTTGTTGAAACCACATGTCAACCAAGTTCAGTTCTTCCATTTTTGGCAACAAAAAGTTTGTTAGCATCGAACGATAGCGATCGCCATTCACCGTAACGTTGCGTCCAACAGCATCTTTGAAAAAATACGGTCCAATGATTCCACCAGCGTACAAACCACACCAAACAGTGCATTTTTCGGGATGCATGGGCAGTTCTTGAACGGCTTCTGGTTGCTCTTCACTCCAAATGCGGCAATTTTGCTTATTTACGAAGCCATTCAACCAGAAATGAGCCTCATCGCTGAACAAAATTTGTCGATAAAAACATTTCGAACCGAACACTGATTTTGGTAATAAAATTCAATGATTTGCAAGCGTTGCTCGTTAGTAAGTCTATTCATGATGAAATTTCAAAGCATACTGAGCATCTTTCTCTTTGACACCATGTCTGAAATCCCACGTGATCTGTCAAATACTAATGCATGAAAATCCTAACCTCAAAAAAATCACCCGTTAATTACGTGAATGGTAAACGGAGGGTTGCGAACCAGTACAGTGAAGGTGATTACGTTTTAGTTAAAAACTTCGACTCAACAGCAGGAGTTTAGAAAGTTGATTCCTAAATTTAAAGGCCCATATAAAATTTGTAAAGTTTTACGCAATGACCGATATGTCTTGGAGTATGTTGAAGGGTTCCAACAATGTAGAATACCATACAAAGGGGTATGTGCTGTTGCAAATATACGGCCTTGGTTAGGCAAACGCATAACTTAAAAACTACAAGAGATCGGGTGATCTCAAGGTCAGAATGGCCGAATTGTAGTAATAAGATACTATCTAACTCATTGTGCACCTAGTGTAAGCTTCAAGTATATAATTGTTATATTATGCCCAACCATCAACGGGTTAATTTGAATATCAGCCGTTAGTTAAGTTCGCCAATTTATTCTATTTATTATTCTTTATTCTCTATCTAAATTCTATTGTACTCATCCTTATGCATAATTGATTGTATCTTCTATCTCTTTCTGTAAATTTTGGTACACGAAGCTAAGTCCGAAGATGATGAAATACAGTAAGTCGTAAATTGACATCGAATAAGTGCGGTTGTTTTATTACAATATGTACATGCGCAAGAGTCAAATCAGACTAAAAAAAATTAAAACTGTTCGCTTATGGGCGATCTTTTTTCATAAAGACACATGTTTGAGTGTACGCGTCTGTTTATCGGAAAGTCCGTGTATGGGATAGCATTTTGTATGGGAAAACGCCAAAAATTGTGCGTTCCCAAGAATGTGTCCGCTTATAGGAGATGTCCGCTTCTAGAGCGTCCGCCTATGAGAGCTTTCACTGTATTTGTATCACTGTTTTATATTTTGATTTGTTTACCCCGAACGATGTCGGGTGCTCTACTAGTTTATAATATAAAGATAACTACGAAGAAGAAATCGGGAACGAAAATTTCAACACAAATCTACCAAAATGAGAAAAAATTTACCTTTTTACCAACCCAAATTTTTTCTACCAATTTTGGTAACAATTTACCAAAGTGGCAACCCTGATTACAAAACAGCTAATATTCGCGCAAGCAAGTCGATACTCACCACCAGTGTTGCCATTTCTGTTTCTGCCGTTCCGCCAGGTTAATAAACAAACATCGCTAGAATTTTGCTAAATCATTTAAATTCTGTAAACTCTTATGAAAAAAAATTTTCTTTTATAATTTAGCAGTTAAACTTTATTTGATAAAATAAGAGATCATATGTTTATAAAAAACCATCAGTTTTTTAACAAAAAGACAATTGGAACTTCGTTATATGATTTTATAAGCAGTGTTGGGATTTTGTGGCATTAAATAAAGTATCAAAATTGGTCATAAGAATGTCGAATTAAAATCTTCAAACCATCAAAAATATATAGATATTCATACATGCAGCTTTTTTCATGTTAGCTGAGCCGAAGATACCTAAAAATATTCGACAACTATATAATACTATTAGAATACCTTTCCTGCCATGTTCAGTGCTTATTTAGTGCATTTTATTCTGGATGCGAAAATCTTTTTATACACATAAGTATGTACATACATATGTGTATAAATGCATTGTTTCAAATAAAATATATATCTTGATTGAATTAAAGTGAAAATTCAATTGGTTCTATAAAAGTTTAAAATAGTTACTAGTGCGTTACTATTTATTTTGATTTTTGATAAATACAACAATACTTATATCTTGGACCGATCACTAATGTAGTATAGATGCATATTAAATTTTACTGAAAAAAAATTTTGATGTTTTGATTTGTCCCAAGTTTTGGTGCTTTTAGGCAAGTTGGCAGCCATGGGGTCCCAAATTCGTGAGTACTCACATATACTTGTTCTCTCATTCCGATCACACATACAGGTGCAATTCGCGCAAAATTTTCTGTTTCCCCCCCGGGCACAATTACCTCACCTCATCTACCCAACGGTTTGCACATTTGCCCGCGGTTTGCACGTTTGGGCATTTTGCCGTATGTACACATTATGCCCATCGCTAAATTAAAGGAAAAGCTGAAGATGAATGTATGTATGCCACACCAAGAAGCTTACAGTGAGCATGTGCCCATATCGCAGCAAGCAGCATTTTGAAGTAAAAAAAAAATTTTAAACAAGCTTTTATTTAACATGTACAATCAAAGGAATAAAATAAAATAGAGTAACAAAACATTTTTAGCAAGAAAATTTTGTCAAAATTTCACTAAAATGAATATAATAAAATAAGTTAAGGTCTCGTTAAAGTTACTAAAAGCCATTTAGTGAAAGGAGTTACTCAAACTCTAATGAAAATTACTAATTTGTACTAATTTACTTCGTTTTTAAAAAAGCTTGTCGGCGAATTTAGCGTACATGCATAATTGGTTTGGTATGTATATGTAGTCAGCCGCTGTGGTGTTGTGGTAAGCAGTGCGCGCTTCCACTCCGCAGCACCCCGGTTCAAACCCTGGTCAAAGCAACATTGGAAAAAAATATAGAAAAAAGGTTTTTTTTCTTAACAGCAGTCGTCCGTCGGAAGGCAATGCCAAACCTCCGAGTTTATTTCTGCCATGAAAAATAGCTTCTCATAAAAATACAATCGCCGTTTGGAGTCGAGTAAAACTGTAGGTCACTCCGCTTTGTGTGATAATATCAAGGCGCACGCCACAAGTCGGAGGAGAAGCTAGTAATATATTTATGCCGGTTCTGCTAGCAGCGCTGCCTGCACAAGGCCAGAACCGGCATATGGTTTGCTGCTTGCACATGTGCAAAACCACTATACGGTTTGCTGGTGCTCTGCCGCAAGCTTTGCTGCTCCGCCGC
>NW_023458556.1:88071767-88072768 GCF_013731165.1 Rhagoletis pomonella | reverse complement strand
CAAAAGCTTTGGTTTGTCTTTGACATTTGGAATTTTTCAAACACAAAACAAACACAACGAAATAAATAAATCTTTGAAATTTGTGTGTAAAAATTGTTAATTTATGCAAGAGCTTTACACATTTTTAGTTTAATCAAAGATTAATTGCCTTTTTGTGTCCAAAAAGCGTTAACAATATAATAAATGTAGTGTTTGTTTACATACATTTTGTTTTTGTCTTCCCTTTTCATTTGATGAGAAGTCAAAGCAAATGCGGATCAAGCAGTGTAAACACCTTCAAATGACTGATTTCAAATCACGCATTTTGGTCCAATGTAAATGTAATATTTCAGACCATATATTGAAGGATTGCCTTTTCGAATAATTACTGACCATTCAAGTCTCAAGTGGCTAATGACACAAAAAGACTTGAGTGACAGGCTGGCAAGATGGTCGCTTCTATTGCAAAGATACAACTTTAGGATGGAGCATCGCAAGGGATCATTGAATGTTGTGCCCGACACCCTTTCGCGTCTTGACGTGGACCAATTGTCTTCTACCACACCTCTGGAAATTGACTTGGCATCTCCGGAATTCGACGGCGCAGAGTACTCGGTGCTTCGTGAGACAATTAAAAATCAAGAAGGGCTACCCGATCATCGCATTGTCGACAATATAGTTTACAAAAGAGTGATGTTTCGAAGAGGTGTGGAAGAGGAAGAAGATTCGCTCTGGCGTTTGTGGTTACCGGAAGGGCTGACGGAGCTCGCAATCAAATGCTCACATGATTCCAATGCTAGTTACCATGGAGGTTGGCAAAAGACTTTAGAGCGTGTTCGGCAGAAATATTTTTGGCCGCAAATGGCAAAGGACATACGCCTCTATGTAAACCGGAGCGAAATCTACAAAGCCGTGAAAGCCACCAATCAAGTGTCCAGACCACCTGTAATGGCACTACACGCGATGTGGTAACATCTTACATGGCAACACTTATGTTGCCCAAAATAATAAAATTACATCGC
>NW_023458556.1:88067183-88071667 GCF_013731165.1 Rhagoletis pomonella | reverse complement strand
GAGTGCGTTCAATAAAATAGTACGGCAATTGGAACGCATTTGTTTCGCGATTTTGTGTAAATGCGTCGAAATGCGTCATTCTGGAAATGTGGATCTGTATGGAGAAATGCGTGATTTGGCCTCGCATTTGAGGTTTCTCGCCCAAATGACGCATTTGGGCTCAATGTAAATGTAATAAAACGCTTGACGCTAACTATTGCGGCGAGGCATTCCAGCTCCAGCTGAGCATTATTAAGCTTCTTCGATACGAAAGCTATGGGATGCTCTGCCCCTTCCTCATCGAGCTGGAATAACACGCCTCCTACCCCTATTTTGGATGCATCACATTGAATTACGAATTCTTTACTAAAATCGGGTTGTGCCAGGATAGGCGCTGAACAAAGTGCAACTTTAAGTTTACCAAATGCTTCAACTTCCTCAGGAGTTAATTTAAATGGACCAGGTGACTTTCGAAGGCAATCAGTCATTGGGCCCGCCAAATCTGCGAAATTGGTAATAAACGATCTGTACCAATTTGCCATTCCTATAAACCTTCGAACCTGACGAGGAGACTTGGGAATCGGAAAATCCTTTATGGCTTGTATTTTGCCCGGGTCTACTTTCAAACAACCATTCCCTATCAAGTACCCGAGATACCGAATTTCCTTCTGGCAGAACTTCCTCTTCTTTACGTTGATAGTGAGTCCCGCATCCCGCAAGCATTTCGCCACTTCCTTCAGCAATTCCAAATGATCTTCGAAGTTGGAGCTGCACACCATCCGACCATCCAGGTAGACGAAGACGTTCTCTCGTAACCGTGAAGGAATAGCCTTATCCATCAGCCGACTCATTGTTTGTGGACCGTTGCACAGGCCAAAGGGCATTACTGTAAAGTGGTACAATGGCTTTCCTGGAACCGCAAATGCCGTCTTTTCCTTCGACGATTCCGTTAATTTGATTTGAAAGAAAGCATCCTTCAAATCAATACCACTTATAAAGTATGTGTCCTTTAACCTGCTCAACAACCCATTAATATGGGGCAACGGATACGAGTCCTTCTTTGAGACCGCGTTCACCTTCCTGGAGTCAATGCACATCCTGACCTTGCCTGGTTTCCGAACTAGTACCACTGGACTACACCACGGTGAATTCGATTCCTCAATCACTCCCATCTTGAGTAGCCTTTCAATTTCGTTATAGGCTTCTGCCTGCCTGGGTGGTGAAAGAGGAAAGTGCTTACTTTTAATTGGCACCGCATCACCTGTGTCTATATGGTGCGTCACTAAACTGGTTTGACCTAGTCCTAGCTTTTCGAACGAGGGGAACTCCTGAACAACTTCTTGCAATGCTACCTTCTGATCTGGTGTGAGCTGATGGAAGTTTGGCTCATCTTCATTTAGAAAATCTAAACAGGAAACGTTTGGGAATATATCGGGTGCTAAAGCAAATGCCTTCCAGAAGTCAACACCCAGGTATGCTTCTTGGATTAATGACGGTACAAGATAAAAGCGAATAGTCCTCGTAATATTTTTAAAAGTGACCGGTAAAGATATCGAGCCAAGTATTTTCTGCTGATTTCCACCAGCCGTGTAAACAAACGCACGCAAAGAATGATATTTTAATTTGTTTCTCTTTAGGAATCTTCGCATCCGTTTCCAAGAATGGAAACGTTTGCTCCGGAATCTAATAAACTCACTACAAAACTATCGTGTATTTTAATCTTTGCTAGCGGTCGTTCGTCTGGCGTTATAAAAATTTTAGTGCTTGGCAAAAGTTTTCGCATATTTACTCGGCTAGAATATCTTTTCCTACACTGAAGAATATTTTCTGAAATTACAAGTTTTGGTTCTTCTTCGAAAATATCCGTTCATAATCCTGCTCTCTTTGCTCTAAACTAACTGGGAATTGAGTCTGGCATGCGACATCCCTACGTGAAGGTCTTAGAATTCGAACCTGCAGAGTTCCAGCACTGTATTCCTGAGTAGTCCGGTTTCCTAATCCTCTGGAAATTCAGCGCTTCCACTTGTGGATCCACTTCTCCATCCATTCCTCCTGTCCATTCATCCGGTGTAATAGCCATGGTTTCGTTGACATGCCGTCCTGAATAGTTCGGTACCAAGCTCCTGGTTTCCTTCAGGATCTGTTCGCCTTTCCTAGCGACGTCACGTAGGTCATGTAGGGTCTGCGCACCAGCATTGAAAAGCATCAACTTCAGGCTGCTGTTAACGTTCCTCTTCAATATGTCCATCAACAGGTTCTCCGACATCGGCTCCTTTAGTCTAGCGTTCAAGGCTAATATATCTGTATGAAACGTATCATACGATTCATTAGCCTTCTGACGACGCATTGAGATCTCCATCATGATCTCATGGTCACTTTTTAAGGTGCCGAATTCCCGCTTGATAGAGTAGCACAAGAAGGGATAAGTCGCATCTGGATTCTGCTTAGTGAACAACCAATACCATTCCTCAGCTCGCCCTGACAAAAATAGGTGGAAGCTTGCCATCAACTGCTCATCTGTACATTGCGTGCGCTCACACAACGTATTTAGTTTGAAAAGAAAGTCCGAAACACTACCAGTGCCGTCATAGGATACCTTCCAATCCTGTGGCTTAACAATGCTGGTGGTAAAATTCGGTCGACTATTCAAAGTGGCTTGTGTCGGATTGCGTCCGATAGAAGCAAAGTCCCTAGGGCCATTGGGTGCAGTTTGAGATGCAATTACCACTGCACTTAATGCGTTCATATTTTCCCGCATTGTTCTCATTTCAGCTCTAATTTCTTCTTGCGAAGTACGTAAGAGCTGATGAAGCACTCCTACCCACGAATCTCCAGCGGGCGCTCCGCCATTAGAACGTCTACTTCTATCTTCTGCAATACCTTCACTAAAGCCGGTATTCCATGGCAAAGACCTATCATTTTCCTGTCTTCCCGAAAGCATAGTCATGGAGGTAGCGGAAACGTTCTGGACCGAAGTCCCAGGTGGTGAGGTGTCAAGTAAATTTGAACTTTGACGGCTATCAACTTTAAGTCCCGGAGCGGGATTGGCATCGGAATTGGAGGCAGTATGGTCAGCAATAGGTGAATGCATCACCAGAGGATTAGTTGCTGGCATAGCAGGAGTGTTATTTCTCCCGGCCCCTCTTGACTTAACGCCGCTACCTCTCACCGAGCTACTGCGCGTAAGCCTTTGCTGCTCTTCCATACAGCAAATCAACTGCAATTGGAAAATCAAGAAATGTGACGCTCCAGGTCAAGACAAGTTCAATTCAAATTCAAAGTCTAGAATAGGTGCTGAAGATTTGGCTCTCCCAGAGCTCAAACCAAAATTCGAAAATCCGAGAAAATTTGTTTAGTTAAATTAGGCTTGCTTTCTTAGCTTAAGCCGAAAGAACGTCCGGAAAAAAAATATATATATAAAATTAAAAAACGAGTTTAAGCCAAGTGCCGCGGTTACCGAACCCGATCGTGACAAAAAAAAATCCGAATTATAAAAATGTATTCAGTCCGCGTACTGAATATGAATATACGCAAAAGGTAAAAAAAATCAATCAAAATATACGTATGCAGTTAGTAAATAGGCATATATGGTGGTTAATTAAATATAAGTGTATTTATAAATTCAGTTGGGTATAATTTTTAAGTATGGGAAATATGTATTTTCAAAGGTCAATGGGAATGCTGACCTCCCCTAACATTAAGAAGGCACAAGTCTACGAAAAGTATATTGTACAACACAAACAAGAAAAAAAATCGCTATTTGGTCCAGCACACCCAACCGCAATGCAAAGCCGGCACAATGGAATGCCCCTCCACACTTGAAGGGTGTACTGGCCTTCGCGTACAGTTCTGCTGAGCTATCTTTCGGTTTCAGTGCACCCCACCGCAATGCAGCAAGGGGCAGTTAACCATGCCCCCCTGAGACATGGGGGGTGACTGAGACCCCGATAGTCAGCACTGGTTGGATTCCCAGCCCACTCCATCGCGATACGTAGGCGCCGTGCCGACATATCGGACCACTGAACAATTTGGAGAAAAAAAGTCAAACTACAAACAAAACTAAGTGCGTTTAGCACCGCCTCACCGGGTGAATACAAAACTCTGGAGGACGTGACGTAAAGTCTCGGAGAAGCCTTCGGTTGCAGACCAAGAGGACTGATCCGAACCAGTGCACTCAGCTCCACTCATCCCGCCGCAACGCAGCAAGGGGCAGCAATCACATGCCCCCTGGGACTTGAGGGATGGTGAAGCCTAATGTGCCAGTCAGGACCAGTCAACCTGACCAGACCTCAAGCTACCCCGTTGGGCGCCATCTGTTATGGTACGCATACATCGGGAGCAGCAGTGAGTGCAGGCGGCATGACACAATGGGGTGCACTGTGGCTAGTCATTTCGGCTGGGCGGAGTTCTTGCCTCACTACTGTTCCCTGCGCCATAGCAGAGAAAAGTCATGCCTGTCAAACATCCAAACGGACGGACACACAACAATTCAAAAATTCAAAAAA
>NW_023458556.1:88061503-88067083 GCF_013731165.1 Rhagoletis pomonella | reverse complement strand
TTGTTAACAGCGCGAAAGTCTACGCACATACGGTATGCTTTTTTACCATTAGTATCTGTTTTTGGAACGACAATTAAAGGACTATTATAATTCGAATAACTTTCTTCGATTAATTCATTTTCTAATAACTTGTTAACTTGACGATTTATTTCTTCACGCTGGGAATATGGTAATCGGTAATTTTTAATGTAAACTGGGTTATTGTCTGTCAAACGTAGTTTTTGTTCGTAAAAGTTATTTAACGTCATTTTGTCGTCGGGAAGTGCAAATATGTCTGCGTAATCTACGCACAAGTTAAGTAATTTGCTTTCAGCGTAACTAGGAATTTGATTTTTCAAAACGTTAATCAGTTCTTTTGTCCGGTTGTCGTCGTTTCTTGTCTTATTTATAGAATAAACATTGAAATTAGAAAGTTTTTCAGTCCGGATGTTACAGTTCTTTACGTATTTTATATCGTTTGTGGTATTTATGACTTTGACGATTGGGTTGCTTGTACTAATTATACATCGTGCTGTGAATACTCCGCTATCGATTTCTTGTGATTCCACAAAAAGTGGTTCTGGTGAACTTCCTAAATTAAAAAGACGAAAAACTTCGCATCTGGGTGGAATTACGCAGGTATCGCTTTCAGTTCCGTGAAGAATCGGAATCGCGACTTTTTTGTTACCTACCCAGAAGGAAATGCAATTGCTTGCATAGCTGATAACGCATTTATTGAATTTTAAAAAGTCTTTACCCAATATGCCGTCTGCTGGAATATTAAAGTCGTCGTTAACCACATGTAATGTATGTTTTATAAAAAAGTTCGAAAAAGTCAGATTTGTCGTTATTTTACCTAGAGTTGAAACGGTGTTTGAAGTCACGCCCGTAATGTTAATTATATCGTTCGTATTTATAGAAAAATGTTTATCAATGCTAGAAATTTTTATTAAAGAAATGTCGGCTTGCGTGTCGACTAAAAACGTACAAAATTTGTTTGAACCATTAATTCGCAATTCAATAAAATCAGAGTAATTTATATTTAGACAGTATATGCCTTTTGTTGAAAAAGAAGTATTTAGTTGTCCATTTCTTCCGCCCTCAGTGTTCGCTCCTGAGGGGCGTGGGCGTTTAAAGCGCGCACATTAGCATTACTGCGTGAATTTGGACATCTATTACTATTATTGTTGCTGTTATTGTTTCGATTGTTGTTTGATGACCGATTCCTATTATTGTTGAAATTGTTACCGTTATGCCTTGAACCGTTATTGCTGTACGTACTGTTATCAGCGTTATTATTGTACCTATTGAAATTTGAGTTGTTTTGTCTGAAATTGTTATTGTTGTACCTATTAAAATTGTGCCCTCTGAAACTACCTCTAAAGCTATTTGGCCTATTTACTCGGGATCGAAACGCTAACACTTGGCGCTCTTTCACTTGATTATTTTGTTCGACTATCATTTTTGCCACTACGTCCTTTGAATCACTGAAGGTAGTTGACGATAAAATTGATTTGACCAAATCCGACCGAGTATTGAGTCTACAAACGTTTACTGTTTGCTCGACTGCCATTTCATGAGCCTTAGACTGTGTCATACCTTCAATGATTAAAGAGCGCTCTAAAGTATCCGAAAGCTCCTCGACACGCTTAGCAAATTCCGTATAATTGTTGTTTATGACATGTAAAGATGCAATTTTCCCAGCTACAACTTTCGAGTTGTCTGGCTTTATTCTATTTCTCAACGCATCTTTTATTTGCCCAACTGAACTAACTTCTGTTGGAATTGCTTCACGTGCCTTGCCTTCGAGTTTCGATTTCAAAAATGATATAAAAGTCGTATTTAAGTTTTCATCTGCAAAATCTTCAATTAAATTAATTTTGTCTATAAACGATTCAAGTGCTAGCGGATCTCCATTGTAATTTTCCCTAATGATTGAGGCACAAAGACTAATAAACGATTTTTTCTGTTCAGGGGTGGCCATGTCTAAAAATTCTTGAAAAAGTGTAGAAATATTTGGTGAACTGGTAGCTGTTGACGGCTCGTCGGATATTGTTAGCAGATCTTTAAAGGATGGAAGTGAAGTACTTCCTTTAAGACTGAATTGTACCGAAGCCTCTGACTTGGCGTCGCTAAATTCTTCTTCTGACTCAGAGTCAGCTAAGTCTGATTGGCAAATTAGCGATAAGCTATCAGGTGGAATCCTAACGCGACAATTCAGTTTATTAAAGCACTTTGCTAACTGTTCCTTGCAACGAGCTAATTTAACTTGGACTTCTTTGAGATTACAGGTATGGGCCGAACTATTACCAATAACTAGTAATAAAAAATTGTTGTAAGCTGTGATAAGCGAATATTTGTATTCGTTTAATTTTTTCGCATTCGAAGACAACGGTCTATTTTGTAAAATGCGTTTCGTAATCTTATCAAAATCTGCTTTATATACTTTAAATTGTTTATCGAATTCGCTCATAACCGGCTAATCTCAAAGAAGTGGAAGCCCAACATGTACAAAAACAAGCTATCGTTCACCCTGTATAAAAAAATTAAAAAGAAATTGAATTATGAAAAATACTTATGTTTTTCTTCAGTAGGTCATCGGCTGAAAAATCGCATGCAACAAGGGGTTTTCATGCAGTTGGGATATCGGGGAATTTCATGCAGCACTCATGCAAAGCAAAAGATTTCAAGTTGTTTGCTTAATTTTTTTTGTATTTAAAGAAGTTTTAAATTTTGATATATATAGGGGTCGAACACATGTACATCGGTATACGGTTTTGAATCAACTTCCGATAAATTCAGCAAGTTGTACTTAAAAAAAAAAAAGATAAAGCAAGTAAATAGATGTAATCGGAAAAGATCAGAAAATATGTATTGGGTCACTTAAATCTAGTAATAGTTAATATGGTGAAAAGTAAAAGTGTATTGAATCACTTAAAGCTAGTAATATTTAATGTTGTTGAGAAGCGTCACTTATATCTAGGTGGATACTTGAAAATTTTAGTTTTTATATATTTTTAAAAAGGTTCATTTCTTTGAAAAGTTGTTGTAGGAAATATTCGTTTAATATTTAATATTTATAGGCTCTATTTGGATTAAAAATTTTTAGTCGATGGCTTTAAATTTCATGTAATCAAATGAACTACCTTAATGGTAAGTTGGTGTACATATACATATATGTATGTATATGCATACCCACGAAACTTTTGTAATATTACTTCAACAATTTTTTTGTTAATCAAATAAATCACTTAAAGCTAGAAAAATATAGCAAGAAAAGTACATATGTGCGTAGACGCAAATTTTAATTTGGTTTTATAGATTGAATTTCAAGTTTTTTTTTTTTTTTTTTGTTAATCAGATAAATCACTTAATCCTAGAAAAATGGAGTAATAGAAGCTTATACACTTCAGAACTTTTAGTTCAATTATGTCAATTCAATTTCGAGAAAAAATAAAAAATGTTTGCTTTATTTTGTTAATCAAATGAAGCACTTAGTGCTAGCAAAATTGCGAAATAGAAGTACATGTATGTATGTAAATGTTTCGATCATAAATTCGAAAATTTTATTATTATTATTTTTTAATCAAATGAGGCACTTGGCGCTGAAAAGGAGAAAAGGAAATACATATATATATGTATGTATGTATATGGTTCAATCAAAAATTCGCAAAATTTTTTTTGTTAATCAAATAAAGCACTTAAGGCTATCAAAAAGAAAATGGAGGTACATGTACGTATATAAGTACAACCTCGTTTAAATATCAATTCAAATTCAATTTTTATGTTTTAACTAGAAATGCCAATTTGCACAAAAATCTAAAAAGCTATCCACTTTATATTGAAAGAATTTATAATAAAATGATTCATGTATAAAAATATATATATATACGTATACATATGTATGCCTAATAGTTTCACCCGTCTGCATATCTCCCTCGCTGCAGTCTGTACCATGCAAAAATCCGTTGGAAAAATCTGGCGAGTAATGTTGCTACATTTGTGGTTACTATCCCGCGCCGCAGTCTTATTTGGCTGTTACTGTATTTTTGGCTTTCGTCTCCGTTATGTTTGTATACTCCGTTAGCTGCGAGTGGCGTGGCTTGCTGTTGTTTTGCCGTTATGCATACATATGTACATATATAATAGTGGTGGCGTGGCTTGATGTTGTTAGCCGTTATACATACATATCTACGTGTATGTATCGTCGTCTCAGAAAACGGATGTCGAATGTTACAAAACACGGTTTTGAGAAAATTGACTTTGAAGTTTAAGGTCGAATTAATCCGAAACTGTACGGTAGATTTTTGTAACTTTTGAAGGAGACGTAGTTGGTGTTATTAGTTTTGATTTCCCATATTTTTACATTTAATATCTCTTAACGTTAATGAGAAAATTTACTTTTCATTCCGTATACATTTGTCGTAAGTAGCGTTTACTCACCACTTTGTTTTGTCCACAGAACATACGACAATAGTAAAGTATCTATTTCAACGACGATGGTATAATTTGATGAAAAAACAGACATATTTATTAAATAATGATTACTTATTAGAAAAAACATAACAAAAACATAATCATGTATTTAATAAAAAAATCTGTACATCTCTTATGCTGTAAATATGTTACGAACATACGTTTTCATTATATAAAAACAAAAAACAATACTTAAATTCAGTCTTTTGTACATTTTTATCTCTTTCATTTCATTGGAGACTCAGTGCAAGCTAAAATTTAAAAATTTTAAATTTTAAAATTAGTTACTTAGTTTAATTTTTAATTTTAATTGTATCGTTATAGTAGAGGACCATCCAATTGTCGTAAGTTAAAAGTTTTGCGATACATACGACAAATGTTTTATGATTAAAAACGGATTACATTTGTATGGGAATTTGTCGTATGTGTCACATACGACAAACGTTTTATGATTAAAAAAAAGGTACGTTTGTATGGGAATTTGTCGTATGTGACGCATTTTCAGCACATACAACAAAAGGCATACCCAATCATTAATATTATGTAACATACGACAAAATGCGCACGAAATATCTCAAAAACTAATGGAGATATAAAAAAATGGATTGCAGAAATCGAAAGAGCATGTCCAACTTAGTAAATCTGCATCAAAATCCCAAAATCGTGATTTTGCACATTCGTCATCCGTTTTCTGAGGCGACGGTATGTAGATAGCGGTTGGTGGCGCGGCTGTACCCGAAAACCGTACAAAATGCTGGAACTTTCTTTAAAAATTTGCTGGTTACGTAAAAATGTGCTGTACATCTCGCACAATGCTGGAACTTTCTTAAAATGTGCTGGTTTTGTAAAAATTAGCCGTACATCTCGCAAAATGCTGGAACTTTCTTAAAATGTGCTACACATTTCGCACAATGCTGGAACTTTCTTTAAAAATGATGTTAATGGGTTTTTTCCACCAACCGAAGCCACCACCAGCATATTTATTGCTTTAAGCACTTTTTCATCTTTGTGCAGATCTCGTGACACCACATCTGCACGGTCGCCATTTAATGCGCCTGTATGGAAGCGCTTTGTGCGTGGGGCGTAGCACCCACTTTCTTTAAAAATTGAACAAACTCACCCACG
>NW_023458556.1:88054412-88061403 GCF_013731165.1 Rhagoletis pomonella | reverse complement strand
CATTCGTTCTAGAAGGTGTATCGTAGCTCGGCTTCCAAGAAGCCATTTTTCAATCGCTACTCGACTCTTAACTAAAACGGTTGTCCGGAAATAATATAAGAAGAATTAAGAAGTTAAAAAATTAAAAGTTAAATAAAGTTAAATAAAGAAAATAATTTTTGAGCGTGTGTGAATCGGTAACAAAGTTCGCGGCAAGTAAATTTTTGACAAGTTTGAGGTGAATAAAATTTCAGTAGCCCATAGGGCTAGTGAAATTTTTGACAAATGCATAGAAAATTTTGACAATTGCAAAGATTGCTGCTGTGTGTAATTTTTCGTAAAATAAAAGCTTAAGTTGATGAACTGCAATCAATGATGGTAGATGTTTTCTTAAAATATTAATTTCACTAAATTTGTAATAGTTTATTGCGCATAAATCTGCGGTTATGAAAAATTTACTGCTTTCAAAAAAGATTTCATTTCACACAGCAGATTGGCAAAACTGTCTCACCATAGTAAAAATATTATTCAACAGCTTTCCCCATAGAACTTTGCTACCGATTCACACACGCCCTTTATAAACGAAAGTAGTGTGCGGGTGTGTTTACTAAATAAAATTAAAAATAAGAGAGCGGCCGTGCAGGGCTTGGCAACCTGCCAAGCATCAAGCAGACGCAGCGTGGAGTGTCCAGCAGCACCAGCAAGGAGTAGCGTGCAGCAATCCCTTTTTTTCGCACGCACCAGTACGTGGGTGAGTTTGTCCAATTTTTAAAGAAAGTGGGTGCTACGCCCCACGCACCAAGCGCTTCCGCACAGGAGCATTAAATGGCGACCGTGCAGATGTGGTGTCACGAGATCTGCACAAAGATGAAAAAGTGCTTAAAGCAATAAATATGCTTGTGGTGGCTTCGGTTGGTGGAAAAAACCCATTAACATCATTTTTAAGAAAGTTCCAGCATTTTGCGAGATGTACGGCTAATTTTTACAAAACCAGCACATTTTAAGAAAGTTCCAGCATTGTGCGAGATGTACAGCACATTTTTACGTAACCCGCAAATTTTTAAAGAAAGTTCCAGCATTTTGTACGGTTTTCGGGTACAGCCGCGCCACCAACCGCTATCTACATACATACACGTAGATATGTATGTATAACGGCTAACAACATCAAGCCACGCCACCACCATTATATATGTACATATGTATGCATAACGGCAAAACAACAGCAAGCCACGCCACTCGCAGCTAACGGAGTATACAAACATAACGGAGACGAAAGCGAAAAATACAGTAACAGCCAAATAAGACTGCGGCGCGGGATAGTAACCACAAATGTAGCAACATTACTCGCCAGATTTTTCCAACGGATTTTTGCATGGTACAGACTGCAGCGAGGGAGATATGCAGACGGGTGAAACTATTAGGCATACATATGGATACGTATATATATTTTTATACATGAATCTTTTTTATTATAAATCCTTTTAATATAAAGTGGATAGCTTTTAGATTTTTGTCCAAATTGGCATTTCTAGTTAAAACATAAAAATTGAATTTGAATTGATATTTAAACGAGGTTGTACTTATATACGTACATGTACCTCCATTTTCTTTTTGATAGCCTTAAGTGCTTTATTTGATTGACAAAAAAATTTTGCGAATTTTTGATTGAACCCTATACATACATACATATATATATGTATTTCCATTTCTCCTTTTCAGCGCCAAGTGCCTCATTTGATTAAAAAAAAATAATAATAAAATTTTCGAATTTATGATCGAAACATTTACAATTTTGCTAGCCTAAGTGCTTCATTTGATTAATAAAATAAAGCAAACATTTTTTATTTTTCTCGAAATTGAATTGACATAATTGAACTAAAAGTTCTGAAGTGTATAAGCTTCTATTACTCTATTTTTCTAGGATTAAGTGATTTATCTGATTAACAAAAAAAAAAAGACTTGAAGTTCAATCTATAAAACTAAATTAAAATTTGCGATTACGCACATATGTACTTTTCTTGCTATATTTTTCTAGCTTTAAGTGATTTATTTGATTAACAAAAAAATTGTTGAAGTAATATTACAAAAGTTTCGTGGGTATGCACATACATACATACATACATATATGTATATGACACCAACTTACCATTAAGGTAGTTCATTTGATTACATGAAATTTAAATTTTTAATCCAAATAGAGCCTATAAATATTAAATATTAAACGAATATTTCCAACAACAACTTTTCAAAGAAATGAACTTTTTTAAAAAATATATAAAATCTAAAATTTTCAAGTATCCACCTAGATATAAGTGACGCTTCTCAACAACATTAAACATTACTAGCTTTAAGTGATTCAATACAGTTTTACTTTTCACCTTATTAACTATTACTAGATTTAAGTGACCCAATACAATTTTTTGATCTTTTTCGATTACATCTATTTACTTGCTTTATCTTTTTTAAAATACAACTTGCTGAATTTATCGGAAGTTGATTCAAAACCGTATACCGATGTACATGTGTTCGACCCCTATATATATCAAAATTTAAAACTTCTTTAAATACAAAAAAAAATTAAGCAAACAACTTGAAATCTTTTGCTTTGCATGTGTGCTGCATGAAATTCCCCGATATCCCAACTGCATGAAAACCCCTTGTTGCATGCGATTTTTCAGCCGATGACCTACTGAAGAAAAACATAAGTATTTTTCATAATTCAATTTCTTTTTAATTTTTTTATACAGGGTGAACGATAGCTTGTTTTCGTACATGTTGGGTTTCCACTTCTTTGAGATTAGCCGGTTATGAGCGAATTCGATAAACAATTTAAAGTATATAAAGCAGATTTTGATAAGATTACGAAACGCATTTTACAAAATAGACCGTTGTCTTCGAATGCGAAAAAATTAAACGAATACAAATATTCGCTTATCACAGCTTACAATAATATTTTATTACTAGTTATTGGTAATAGTTCGGCCCATACCTGTAATCTCAAAGAAGTCCAAGTTAAATTAGCTCGTTGCAAGGAACAGTTAGCAAAGTGCTTTAATAAACTGAATTGTCGCGTTAGGATTCCACCTGATAGCTTATCGCTAATTTGCCAATCAGACTTAGCTGACTCTGAGTCAGAAGAAGAATTTAGCGACGCCAAGTCAGAAGCTTCGGTACAATTCAGTCTTAAAAGAAGTACTTCACTTCCATCCTTTAAAGATCTGCTAACAATATCCGACGAGCCGTCAACAGCCACCAGTTCACCAAATATTTCTAAATTTTTTCAAGAATTTTTAGACATGGCTACCCCTGAACAGAAAAAATCGTTTATTAGTCTTTGTGCCTCAATCATTAGGGAAAATTACAACGGAGATCCGCTAGCACTTGAATCGTTTATAGACAAAATTAATTTAATTGAAGATTTTGCAGACGAAAACTTAAATACGACTTATATCATTTTTGAAATCGAAACTCGAAGGCAAGGCACGTGAAGCAATTGAAACAGAAGTTAGTTCAGTTAGGCAAATAAAAGATGCGTTGAGAAATAGAATAAAGCCAGACAACTCGAAAGTTGTAGCTGGGAAAATTGCATCTTTACATGTCATAAACAACAATTATACGGAATTTGCTAAGCGTGTCGAGGAGCTTTCGGATGCTTTAGAGCGCTCTTTGATCATTGAAGGTATGACACAGTCTAAGGCTCATGAAATGGCAGTCGAGCAAACAGTAAACGTTTGTAGACTCAATACTCGGTCGGATTTGGTCAAATCAATTTTATCGTCAACTACCTTCAGTGATTCAAAGGACGTAGTAGCAAAAATGATAGTCGAACAAAATAATCAAGTGAAAGATCGCCAAGTGTTAGCGTTTCGATTCCGAGTAAATAGGCCAAATAGCTTTAGAGGTAGTTTCAGAGGGCACAATTTTAATAGGTACAACAATAACAATTTCAGACAAAACAACTCAAATTTCAATAGGTACAATAATAACGCTGATAACAGTAGGTACAGCAATAACGGTTCAAGGCATACCGGTAACAATTTCAACAATAATAGGAATCGGTCATCAAACAACAATCGAAACAATAACAGCAACAATAATAGTAATAGACGTCCACATTCACGCAGTAATGCTAATGTGCGCGCGTTAAACGCCCACGCCCCTCAGGAGCGAACACTGAGGGCGGAAGAAATGGACAACTAAATACTTCTTTTTCAACAAAAGGCATATACTGTCTAAATCTAAATTACTCTGATTTTATTGAATTGCGAATTAATGGTTCAAAATTTCTAGCATTGATAAACATTTTTCTATAAATACGAACGATATAATTAACATTACTGGCGTCACTTCAAACACCGTTTCAACTCTAGGTAAAATAACGACAAATCTGACTTTTTTATAAAACATACATTACATGTGGTTAACGACGACTTTAATATTCCAGCAGACGGCATATTAGGTAAAGACTTTTTAAAATTCAATAAATGCGTTATCAGCTACGCAAGCAATTGCATTTCCTTCTGGGTAGGTAACAAAAAAGTCGCGATTCCGATTCTTCACGGAACTGAAAGCGATACCTGCGTAATTCCACCCAGATGCGAAGTTTTTCGTCTTTTTAATTTAGGAAGTTCACCAGAACCACTTTTTGTGGAATCACAAGAAATCGATAGCGGAGTATTCACAGCACGATGTATAATTAGTACAAGCAACCCAATCGTCAAAGTCATAAATACTACAAACGATATAAAATACGTAAAGAACTGTAACATCCGGACTGAAAAACTTTCTAATTTCAATGTTTATTCTATAAATAAGACAAGAAACGACGACAACCGGACAAAAGAACTGATTAACGTTTTGAAAAATCAAATTCCTAGTTACGCTGAAAGCAAATTACTTAACTTGTGCGTAGATTACGCAGACATATTTGCACTTCCCGACGACAAAATGACGTTAAATAACTTTTACGAACAAAAACTACGTTTGACAGACAATAACCCAGTTTACATTAAAAATTACCGATTACCATATTCCCAGCGTGAAGAAATAAATCGCCAAGTTAACAAGTTATTAGAAAATGAATTAATCGAAGAAAGTTATTCGAATTATAATAGTTCTTTAATTGTCGTTCCAAAAAAAGATACTAATGGTAAAAAAGCATACCGTATGTGCGTAGACTTTCGCGCTGTTAACAAAAAATTGATTGCCGATAAGTTCCCTCTCGCTCGAGTTGACGACATTTTAGATAACCTCGGACGGGCGAAATATTTCTCAACCTTAGACCTTTTTTCAGGGTTTCATCAAATCCCTTTACATATTGATTCACGTGACGTTACCTCCTTCAGTACGGACCGTGGAGCATTCAGATGGAAAGTATTACCGTTTGGGTTAAATGTAGCACCAAATTCATTTTCGCGTATGATGACAATTGCTTTTTCCGGTATTCCGCCTAATGGGGCATTTCTTTACGTTGACGATATAATCGTTATTGGATGTAGTGAAGCACATCACATAAAAAATTTAGCAAAAGTTTTTGAGACTTGTCGAAACTTCAACCTAAAACTCAACCCTAATAAATGCAATTTCCTTCGGCCGGAAGTTACGTTCCTAGGCCATAAATGCTCAGCCAAAGGTCTGTTGCCAGACGACACCAAAATAAAAGCTGTTAAAAAATACACAAAACCGACTGATAAAGATGCGGTTCGACGTTTCGTCGCGTTTGCTAATTATTACAGGCGGTTTATACCAAATTTTGCGTCTCTGGCAGCGCCTTTAAATAAATTAGGCAGGAAAAAAGTTGAATTTACTTGGGACAGTGCGTGCGACAATGCTTTTGAATCGTTAAAATCAGCGTTAATTTCCCCAAAGTTGCTTCAATACCCAGACTTCACAAAACAATTTATTATTACTGTCGATGCCTCGAAAGTGGGGTGCGGTGCTATATTAAGCCAAAACAATGACGGAAATGATTTGCCGATATGTTTCGCGTCAAAATCTTTCAATAAAGCAGAACAGAATAAACCGATAATCGAACTTGAACTTTTAGCTATATATTTTGCGATCAAGCAGTTTCGACCGTATGTTTACGGCACTCACTTTACGGTGAAATCTGACCATCGACCCTTAGTTTATCTCTTTAACATGAAGGACCCGTCGTCAAAGCTTGCTAGAATACGCTTAGAACTGTCAGAATACGACTTTACAATTGAATATATAAAAGGAAAATCGAATGTAGGAGCGGACACATTGTCACGGATTACAATAGGCGAACTAAAAGACTCAACCAAACAAACCAAACCAAACAAGTACTAGCGGTAAAAACAAGATCAATGACGAATAGAACACAATTAAAGTACGATAGTGAATGCAATGACAAAATTAAATTACAGATTTATGACAAATTTTCATATGATTTCTCAAAGAAAATACCCCGGGTAAAAACAAATATAATATATGATAAAAATAATGAAATTTCAAATTTTCAAGTTTGTGCACATTTAAAACACAAAAAACTCGAGTTACTTAATTTTACGATTGTTAACGAAAAAACGAATTTCGATGAGTTACTTTCGCGGCTTGAAGTCGAAGCCAACAGTTGTAATATTAAGACGTTAGAATGGCCAAAAAATGATTTATTTTTCAAATATTTTACAATTACGAACTTAAAAGATCGCGGAAATAAAATTTTAAAGAACTTAGAAATTATATTGACGGATCCAGTCAAAACTGTGACCGACGAAGAAAAGAAACACCAACTTATGACAATATACCATAACGACCCAATAAGTGGAGGACATTGCGGACTCAAAAGATTATATGCAAAAATCCGAACGAAATATTTTTGGAAAAATATGACCCGCGACATATCAAAATTTGTCAAGAATTGCGAGAAATGCTTACTAAACAAGCCCAAACCAAAAACAAAAGAAACCCTTGTTTTAACGCCAACACCTATCAAACCTTTCGAAATAGTGATAATTGATACAATAGGGCCTTTGCCAGAATCAACAAG
>NW_023458556.1:88053825-88054402 GCF_013731165.1 Rhagoletis pomonella | reverse complement strand
ATATATCAGGGTCCTCACGTTGTAACTAAAGTAGATGGTGTTAATATCACCATTTTCGATAAAGAGAAAGATAAAGTAAAAACAATCCACAAAAATAGAGTTCAAAAAGTTAGTTGAAACTTTCATCTCAACCAATTATTATTTCAACAACAACATGTATATGAATTTCTCAAGTCACGCAAACAAACAAAAAAAATGTGTAAAATGAAATATTCACTATATAGAAATTATTCACCAAATGAACACAATAATTTAATTTTTCCAATTCAAATAAGTTTAGCCTAATACTAATTACCATTAAGTAATTTTATATAATGTATATTTAGTTAGCACGTTATGGAGTATGCATTTCCAAATTGCTATGCACGAACGAATAAAAGGGGGGAAAGAAAATTGATATAACATTTTCGTTCCTCCAAAGCAATTTGACATACTATGTGGAAAGAAGATTTTACAAGTCTGATCACCTTGTAAAACTTCTTTTCCCATAGGCGGTGGGTGTAATGGCACTACACGCGATGTGGTAACAGCTTACATGGCAACACTTATGTTGCCCAAAATAATAAAATTACATCGC
>NW_023458556.1:88033636-88053725 GCF_013731165.1 Rhagoletis pomonella | reverse complement strand
CGTGGTTGTTGTTGTCAATTCTATACATCCATTTGCTTATTTGCTTTTTTGTATAGTTTCAGGCAGGCTCTTCCTAAACTATGTATTTGTCAATGTTATTGTAACTAGTTCGTAGATCTTTCGCAGGATCTTTCTCTCGAATACTACACAGAAAGAAAAAAGATAGGTTAATCTAACCGAAAAAGATTGTAAATAAACCATTTTTCTATTTTACATTGAAAACACAAACAACAAGTACAATTCAGGTTGTTAATATAATCGACGAAAAATTGTTATATGAATTTGGAAATTTTTAACCGCAAAAATAGTTAAACTAATCGTTAGAATTGTAGAACATAAATTTAACTACAAAAAATGGTATGGCCAACCTGCAAAATGGTAAAGTTACTATTCTTAACCACAAAAGTAGTAAAACTAACCGGATAAAATTGTAACTCTACTATCTTGATTGTTAATCTAACTGAAAAGATAGTCTTCACGTAATTCTCTTCTCTCTTTCTTCCCTCTTCATGATGAGAATAACCACAAATATAGTTAAACTAATCGTTAGAATTGTAGCACATAAATTTAACCACAAAAAATTGGTATGGCCAACCTGCAAAATGGTAAAGTTACTATTTTTAACCACAGAAATAGTAAAACTAACCGAATAAAATTGTAGCTCTACTATTTTGATTGTTAATCTAACCGAAAAGAGAGTTTATGCGATAAGAATAACGGCACTTTTGATGCTTTGCTTCTTCTTTTCTTCTTTCATATTCATTTGCAAACTTTTCATGGACGTTGTTATTTGCGTAGGTGCAGTGAAGTGAAATTAAATTAATTAATATATTAAAATTAAGTGTTGATGAATCTTAACAATAGTGAATTGTTTTCGCTAAATATTTTGCGTGCTGTGGAGGCGGATGATATGGATAATCCTGATCCAGAAGACACGGAATTTTGTAAATTAATTTTGGAGTGGGGATTTTCACATAAAATCGCTGAATTTAAAGGTAAGGTGCAAATACATTGTCATTGTTGTAGTTTTTAGTTAATTTAGTGAAATTCCAGCGCAAGCAATAACCTTGAAAAATTTGCAATATCTGACGGAGTCTGACCTTGCTGATTTGTTTAAAAACGACACCATTGGTGCTAGAGCGGAATTCCGCCATCAACTCATAACTTGGAGGAAAACCAACGTAAGTATTGTGAATCCCTCTGTGATCATTTCATGAAGAATCTTTTTTGTTGCAAAATTCCTTCAGGGGTATGGTAGCGTGTCGACGTGCGATACAGCGTCCGCCAATTCTGGTTTTGTTGACTTTGTGCAGCAGTGGCGACAGCGGATCAACAATGGCATCGAATCTCCTTCATGCTCACAAACATCCAGTTCATCTTCACATGACTTCGTAAGTTTATATATGAGGCACCTCACAAACCCAACAAAACATTAAACAAGTTTTAAAAACCTACAATTTTTAAGGATTTGCAGCAAGTGTTCAGTGCCCATCCAACTGGCGAGTATTTTCTGCGACTGGACAAACTAGATGACGCTGGGAGGAAGATCTTAATTGATGCCACTGTGTCGTGGTTTATTAAAAGAAAAATCAAAATATGCCGAAATACATTCCAATCTATTGCGCAAGATATTGCAAACAGGTTTAAAGATGACAAGGTAAATTATTTATTCATTACAAAACTATTTTCTAAATTTTCACCTATTTTCAGTCGATTTACTACCACAAAGATCCTATTACCTTGAGACCAGCAGGCCGCTTGTACGATAAATATTACAACACATTGAAGAGATTGAGGAAATCCGGTGAATTAGTGGACCCAGAAAGTTCAACTCCTGAGGCATCACCGACAGAAGAATATACATTTACTTTCGAGGATGAAAAATGTAACGCCACCACAATAGCTTTTGTTTTGTAATTATTTCATATTTTTTTATGCAGCTGCCTATGACTGGCTCAAACTTTTTGATTCGCCGTGGAGCACAGTTGAAGCAAATTGGAAAAAAACCTTCAAAATCAGACGACAAGAAATTTTGAACTCAAGTGGTAGCACATCAGCGAAAACTTTACGGGCCTGGAAACTTTTTTCCCATTCATGTGGATACAATCTGGTAAATGGATTTCTTAGTTTTACGTTTAAACTTGTCAGAATTGGTTAACTAGTTTGAATTTACAATCAAATGGGTCATATTAATAAAAAAAAATGATTTTTCTCAAATTTGACATCAATTTGTATGAAAAAACTTTCAAAATTTGAGAAAATATTTCAAAAAGCGTTTTATTTTTTATTAAATGACCCAATAAATACAAAAACTTCCTCTTGAAATACTATCATATATGAAAGTAATGCGTCATATTAATAAAAAAAGCAATTGCTTTTTCAAAACCTTTTCTCAAATTTTGAAAGTTTCTTTATACAAATTGATGTCAAATTTGTGAAAATTTGAGAAAAAACAAAAACCTTTTTTAATCATATGACCCAATATTTAAAGGCACGGCTGCAAACCGGTTCTGAATCGGGTTTTGAACCGAACCACTGCTGTGAAACCCAATCAACTTTCATATAATAATAGATATGCAAGTTGGAAGTAGCTCAAAAATTTCCCTGAATTTTCCTTTTTTTGCTTAGAGGGTGTTGATCAATTTCTTCCATAAAATACAAAAAAATAAATATATACATTTTGCATTTCTCTTTCAAAAAAAAACGGAAAACTTAGAAAAATGTTTGAGCTAGCTCCAACCTTCACAATATTATTCTTTAGTCGGTTGGCTGTAAAAATGGTCGCTACAGAATTTAAAACTCAAAATTTAATAATGCTTTCCTTTATTGCAGATTGATATTGACTTCAATGCTCTACATCAGAATTGCTCACAGCTAACAGAGAAATGGCAATGTTTTAGAACAAAAATTATACCAATTTTGAAT
Source organism: Rhagoletis pomonella (assembly GCF_013731165.1). NCBI lineage: Eukaryota > Metazoa > Arthropoda > Insecta > Diptera > Tephritidae > Rhagoletis > Rhagoletis pomonella. Next base: position 88,050,800 of record NW_023458556.1, on the reverse strand, counting down.
AAGAGGGTAAAGATATTCAAAATCTTCAGCACTTGAAAAAAGTTAATGAGATTGATAAAGGTTTGTTAACATTGGTAATAATAAGATTAAATGATTTTTATAATAAATATACTTTTATTAAAGGTTCAGATCAACTTATAGCATTGTTACTGCACGTTGTACTACGACCTAATATAAAGCGGAAGGCAGGTGACAAAACGATTTTTTAGAAGTACTATCAAAGATTCTCAGCTCTCGTTTTTACTACAAGTTAGTACTGTGAACGATGTCGAAAATAAATTGGATAATCTGAAAAAATCACTCTATGCACGCGGTGAGACATTGCAACCACTAATTATCGCAATTGGCAGTGATTTAAGTAATTGCAAATTTTATGTTTACTATGACGACATTAAGTATGAGCTTCCTTCATTTTTAAGCGCTTTAGACATATGTTTTAAGACTTTCCATGTATTACATTTAAAATATCCACAGGATAGCATTGAGTTTTGGACGTTTGTCCAAAGATATTTTTATTCCATTGAATTGACTGAAGATAAAACTTCTCCAAATGTCCTTTGTTTGCTGAGGGACTTAATTTAATTTATTAAGTATAGATACGTAGTCACATAAATCTTAACACCTTCAATATTCAATAATTATTATTAAATATTATATATGTAATAGTTATTATTTTTTTTGTTTAAAATGGTTTTGTGTTTTGTATGCAACAACAATTTTGAAGATGTTGATATACTCGTAAATCATCTAAAAAATTTTCACAATTTAACATCATCTAGTACTTTTTACTGTCACATTGCTGTCATTATTATCAGTGCTTGCGAACTTTTAAAAGCCACTTTAAGAAAGCGAATTCATGCATTTCTAATATAATTCCAAATGTTCAGAGTCTTAGTGAATCCGAAAATAATAATTTTCCACCACAATTAAACCAACGGCAATGTAATCAAGAACGTCAAGAAATATACGAATTTTCTCATGCTGAGTTCGAAAATATTGCGCTACTATTTTTGAGTAAATTGCACAGTCAATCAAATTTCGCTCGATCTGATGCAGAACGACTAATTGATGATATAACAAATGATTTGCTTTTGCCAATAGCACACTTTTTAGAAAATATTATATTCGATTTTGCAGAACAAGAAAAAGTCCAACTCAGAAACTTAGTTTCGTTTTTAAGAGATCCCTTTTCAAAATGTAAAACATTTTACAAATTTTTAAAGGAACTCAAAATGAGAAAGTGCTTTGAAGACCCACAAGAATTCGACATTGATAATAGAATTGCGCCCGTAGTTCATCACCATGCAATTTCGTTAACAGAGCAACACAGTAAGGGTGTACTAATGCCATTACGATTTCAAATTAAACATTTCTTCGAACTTCCTAATGTATTAAAAGATACTTTGGAAAATACACAGAAATTCCTTGCAAATGATAATGAATTAAAAAACATTGTTAATGGAAAATTATGGAAATCTAAAATGAGTTTATTCAGCGATAAAACAGCAATTCCTTACGTTATTTATTTTGACGATTTTGAAATTAATAATCCTTTGGGTTCCCACAGAGGGACACAATCAATAGCTGCTTTTTATTACAGTTTCCCTACTTTGCCGCAGCACTACCAATCGCGACTAGAAAATATATTCCCTGCTCTTTTCTTCAGAAGTAAACATAAACAGTTTGGAAATGACGCATCATTGAAATTACTGGTAGAAAAAATTAAAAGTCTTGAAGAAGAGGGAATTGACATTAGCTTTGATAATACAACCAAAAAAATTTATTTTGTACTAGCACTAGTTGTGGGTGATAACTTAGGTTTAAATAGTATTCTCGGCTACACTAAAAGCTTTTCATCTAATTACTTTTGTCGATATTGTTTATGCAATAAAGAAGAAACTTCGTACATGGTCGAGGAAATAGAGAGCAAACTTCGGAATGAGTTAAACTATACAGAAAACCTTGCTACAGAAGATATACCAGAGAAGCGAATAAAGTTAACTGGTATATCTGAGAATTCCATTTTCAATGACATTAATTCATTTCATGTGGTAAATAATCTTACCGGGGATATTATGCATGATATTTTTGAAGGTGTTTGCCGATATGACGTTTCGAAAATATTACTCCATTTTATTGAATCCGAAAAATTGTTTACAATTGAAATTTTAAATGATCGAAAAAATCAATTTCAATACGGTGAAATTGAGTTAAGTAATAGATCTCCAGAAATTCAAATATCACATTTGAAATGTCAAAAACTTAATATGTCAGCACGAGAAATGTGGACATTTTGCCATTTTCTTCCAATAATAATTGGGGATTTAATACCACTACACAATAAACATTGGAAACTTTTTTGTACATTAATTGAAATTATAGACGAGATTTTAAAAACAGAGTTCGACGATGAGTCCCTTAATAAATTAAAGTTAAAAATTAAGAACCATCACACGATTTACGTACAACTATTTGGCCCGACGTTAAAACCGAAATTTCACTTTCTACTTCATTACGCTACAATCATAAAAAATGTAGGACCTCTTAAGCATGTATGGTGTTTTAGGTTCGAGTCCAAGCATAGAGAGATTAAATCGTATACCAATTGTATTACCTCTAGAAGGAATGCACCTTTGTCAATCGCTGTTAAATGTATGATAAAGTTTTCAAATCGGTTACTTTTGAATAAAGGATTAGATAGAAACTTATTTTTCGAAAACCAATCTAAGAAAAATTTAAAAACAGATATTACAGTAAAAAAGTAAATATAAGTTCTTTTGAATGCGAAATATTAATAAATGAAAGCTACAATTTCATAACAAAAGTGGAAATAAAAGGTACTACTTATAAAATTGGATATTTCCTGATGCCAAATCTTTGAAATTATTTGAAATCAAAGACATTATTGTACTTGAAAACAACAAAGTAATTTTCGTATGTGTTGAACACACAATTGCAATGTTTTCAGACCATTTTCAGTCATTTCCAATTATAAAAAGTACAGACCAATTTTATTTATTGGACTTTTCTGAATTATATTATTCACCTCTTAATACAACTCTTTCCTCTAATGGAATTACGTATATTCGTCCAAAGTTTTTTTGAAACTATACATGTATAAATTTTATATATATTTATATCTTTGTCTTAATTTACAATAGTAAAACACATAAAAATATGTACTTATTAAATTAAAAGTAATAAATAATAATAAATTTATTTAAAATCAATGTTTTTTTAATCACTTCTTTTTATTTTAGCAAAGTAACTATTCAAATGGTAAGTGGACAACTTTTGGAGGTAAAAAAATAGTAGTTTTACCATTTTTATAGTACAAAAACTATTTTCCATAGTAAACTAACTATTTTTCATGGTAATAAAACTATTTTCATGGTAAAGTAACTATTTTTAATGGTAAAAAAACAATTTTTCGTGGTACACGAACTATTTTTCATGGTTAAAAAACAATTTTTTGTGGTACACGAACTATTTTCGTGGTACACGAACTATTTTCGATGGTAAGCTAACTATTTTTAATGGTATCCGAACTATTTTTACGAACTTTCATAATAACAATTTTTTGTCGGTTTGATTTACAATTTTTTTCGGTCACTGCAATTTTAATCGTCTTTTTCGGCTAGATTTACCTCTCTTTTTCTTTGTGTGTACAAGAGCCGCCTCATGGAATGATGTCATTGTCCATGCTTCTGCGTCATATACCAGCACGGGCATGTTGAGTGACTTAGAGAGTGTGGTTTTCGTATGTCGAGAAAGGGCTTTACTCCTGAATTGCCTACCAGTCCAAAGTAGCACTTGTTGGCAAGAGTAATTCTACGTTGGATTTCCATGCTAACATTATTATCGGTGTTAATGCTGGTTCCCAAGTAAACAAAATTCTCTACTTTTTCGAAATTATGACTGTCAACAGTGACTTGGGTGCCAAGGCGCGAATGTGCTGACAGTTTGTTTGATGGCAGGAGTTACTTCGTCTTGTTCTCGTTTACCACCAGCCCCATTCGGTTTGCTTCCTCATCCAACTTGGAAAAGGCAGAACAGACTTCGCGTTTTTTTTACCGATGGTGTCGATGTCATCAGCATAAGCAAGCAATTGCACGCTCTTGTAGTAAATTGTTCCTGAGCGGTTCAGTTCTGCAGCTCTTATTATCTTCTCCAACATCAGATTAAAGAAGTCACATGAAAGGGATTCACCCTGACCGAAACACCGTTTGGTGGCGAACGGCTCGGAGAGGTCTTTCGCAATTCTACCGGAGCTGGTGGTATTGGTCAACGTCATTTTACACAGCCGTATCAGTTTTGGCGGGATTCGAAATTCAGTCATAGCGGCGTATAGGCAACTCCTTTTAGTGCTCTCGAAAGCGGCTTTAAAGTCGACAAATTGGTGGTGAGTGTCGATCACTTTCTCGCGGTCTTTTCCAAGATTTGGTGTATTGTGAACAGGGTTGGACACGCTGCACTAAATCGAGATTTTCACTACCACTATATGCTTGAACCTAGTACTGCATACTACTATGTTTCGGCCCCTGCGAAGTCAACCAGCCTCAATCCGTTGTCGGACGTTTCGTTTTGGAGGCTAAATTTTCCGGCGGTGGTTCCAAAGATCCCTTCCTTGCCCACCCTGGCACTTAATCGCCAAGCACGATTTTTATATCATGACGGGGGCAGCGTTCGTACGTGCGCTCCAAGCGCTCATAGAAGAGATCCTTGGATGCCTCATACTTCTCTTCCGTCGGGGCATGGGCGCAGATGAGCGAGATGTTGAAGAATCTCGCTTTGATGCGGATTGTGGCTAGACGCTCGTCCACCAGGGTGAACGACAGTACTCGGCGACGGAGTCTCTCTCCCACCACAAATCCAACTCTAAATTTGCGCTCTTTTACAGGGCAGCTGTAGTAGACGTCGCAAGGCCCCAGACATTGCTTGCCTTGCCCCGTCCAACGCATTTCTTGGATGGCGGTGATGTCAGCTTTTGTCCTTACGAGGACATCAACCAGCCGGGCAGAGGCACCTTCCCCATTAAGGGTCCGGACATTCCAGGTGCATTCCCGCAAATCGGCGTCCTTTAAACGTTTTCCGTGATCGTCATCAAAAGGGGAGGGGTGGACCCATCCGAGGCTTTACTTCGCTTCTTCACTGGAAGGGATTTTTACGTGGCCAAACACAACCCATTGCTGGGACCGGGGTGGTTTCGCAACCGAGAACACGTTTATATAGTGTGCCGCTGGCTTCAAGACAGCCACCCGGTTGCAGTCGCACTTACTGGTGAACAGACGCTGCAGACTTCAGTGAGCCTTCAAACCGATTAAGTCGGAGTGGCCCCACTGAAGCTTCGTCTCTTTCTGCCGTGACCCAAGGCTCCACTTGGATTGGTTACCGCATCTTGCACATGGGTTGCTCACGTGTGCGCGAACAAGGACGCAAGAGTCGGGATTGAGTATAGCCGTGCAACTGTAACTGCATACCCAACACAACGACTATACCCCATTGCACTCCCCATTCCACCAATATTACCCAAATTTTTATGAGAACATTACAATAAATATTTAAAGGAACATTTATAGTTAGAAAAAATTAATATTGCATGAAAATTCTTATCGTAGAAAATTATTTTTTTTACGAGTCACAAAGTTTCATGAAAATCGCATGAAAACTTTGGTTGTAATAATTATTAAAAGTAAGGCCCAAAATATTAATTTAAAAAAATATATATGTAAAAAATCGAATACTGGCTAAATATTTTGCGGAAATATTTCTGAATACTCAAGCTGAGAAATGCAAATACTTACTGCAATATTCGTTACTCCTTTAGGAATTTTTACTCATATCAGATTCGCTTTTCAGCATTAAGAAAGCGATACTATCCTCTCTCAATAAATGATTGACTAACATAAAGACATAATAATCAGCTGATGAATTGGCTTCTGTATCTGAATACTTAGGTTTAGATCTCGACACTTAAAAACTTATTTCTTTCGTGACTCGACGCAAAGATGAAAAAAAAGTTACGTATAGTTAATAATACAAATAGTAATAATTAATGTATGTCGACAACTGGGACAAGTTTCTCTATTACCAGTGCAAGTGTACTGGTTGAATGGTGTTTTGTTTTTAATATTTACAATGATTTTACAGCTAAAATTTTTCTTATAAAAACATGGTTCATTATTTAACCAAAACCATATAAATCTAACTTTATACCAAATTCTGAAAAATCGCATTGGTTTAAATTTTTTTTTGTTGTTGACGAAGTTTGCTCTTTTTTTATTAATTTAGACGAACTTATTTTAAAGCATGAATTATATTTTTATAAAAAAGGGATTAAAAAAACTTAGCTTGGAAAACATTGTAAATCTTAAAAAGAAAACACCAAATTTATTTAAAATACCCGAAATAATCCTCTTTCACTGAGAATGTATAGCAAAATTTTAATTAATAATAATAATAATAATAGATTGGCGCTTACACATGTGTTAGTGTTTGGCCGAGCTTCTCCTCCGATTTGTGTGTTGTCACACAAAGGGGGAGGGTCCTACAGTTTTACGCCGACCCCGAACGGCGATGGTATTTTTATGCGAAGTTATTTTTAATGGCAGAAATACACTCGAAGGTTTGCCATTGCCTGCCGAGGGCGACCACTGTTAAGAAAAAAGTTTTTTCTACATTTTTTGCGTTGTTGCTTTAACCAGGGCTTCAACCCAGGCCTTTCGGAGTGGAAGGCCGCACAGCGGCCGATAATTTAAATTAGAAAAAAATTGGATAGGGTTGCCACCCTTCAGAAAAAATTTCTAAAGGGTTATTTAAATAAAAAATTTACCTATACAATATAACAGTACGGATATCAATCAAAACATGTTTGAAAGAGCTCAATACGATATTTTAAGATAGAGTTGCCAACTATCTAAAAACTAATAACAATTAAATAAATAACTTTAGCCATTTAATCTAAAAACTAAAATATTTGATGATTTATATGATTTTCATAATTGTGTGCAGTAGAAATTTGGGGTGAAACCACGAAAAAATACATACAGCCATATCTTCACTCTATATGCATATGTGTATAAAGCTAAGGTGCGTACGTATAACCGCCCATAACTCGAGAACGGATTGTCCGATTTATATGGACTTTTTACACCCGAGCGCACTTGTGCACGAGGGTATTATAACTTTGTTCGCATAACGGTTCTTTGTAACAGCCAAAACGCATCGAGGTAGATATAGACAAATGTATACATAAATGCTCAGAACGAAAAGAAAAATCGACTAAGCCATGTCTGTCCGTTCTTGTTCGTGTACACGATAACTCGAGCAAAAATTGAGATATGGCAACGAAATTTGGTAGGTGGTTGCCCTTTATCCAAGGGCAAGGTTGGGATTGAAATGGGCGAAATCGGGCAATAACCACGCCCACCTCCCATATAACGGAATTTTCGAAATCTGCAAAAACTAAAATATTTCCGCAAATACTGGATCCAAATCGTTGAAAGTTGGTATTTGAAGTAGAATTTTGGCATAAAATAAGACAGTTATAAAATTTTTGGAAAAATGGGCATGGCCTCGCCAAATTATGATTAAATGCTGTATCTCTGTAGTCCCATTACCAATCCCTACCAAACTCGGTGAGAACATTGCTTAGGGCCTCACTAAGAAATGCGGATGGCGCTCCTCGTACGGATAGGCGGGAGGAGGGCAACCGTTGGGGTTAATAATACAAATAGTAATAATTAAAGTATGCCAACAACTGGGACAAGTTTGTCTATTACTAGTGCAAGTGTACTGGTTGAATGGTGTTTTGTTTTTAATATTTACAATGTTTTTACAGCTAAAATTTTTCTTATAAAAACATGATTCATTTTTTAACCAAAACCATATAAATCAAACTTTATACAAAACTAGCAGACCCGGCGAACTTCGTCCCGCGCAAAATTAATTTTTTTATTGAAATATTTGGTCCAACGTTTTCGCCAGCAACTCAAGTTTGTTTGGTTTTGTGGTCGACAGAAGGCACATCCCCATTGCCGTCTTAAATAACCTGACGAAAGCGTTATACCGGGAAGAAGTCCTTGTGGCTCGATAGTGAATCGTCCTTGAATCTGTATAGTATACATAGTTGGTGGCAATTTACAAACTGGTGAGTATCATTGGTCCACATTCTGTTTAGTCACCGTAAAGCAAGGACCGCAATGGTTCTGATGGTTGATTTGGAGTAATTTAACTTTGATCCCTGTCCCTCCGAATCGACAATTTTTAGCAATAATCGTTTCCAGCGCCACTAAAAATTATCATTAAAATCGGTTCGGTCATTTAGAAGGAGTTAAGCCACCAGAATAAGTCTTTTACTTACTGACACTCTTCGGCATTTTTTCCCATACAAAAAAACTCTCACACATTCGTTATACCGAGAAAATGCGGACAATCATCAGCGAAAAAAATTCTCAAAAATCAACGGTATCTTATAGCCATTAAAAACTTGCACTTTATGATACTGAAATTGAGTGAACTACAAAACTGCATACTCAAAATTTGGTACAAAAAAAATTATTACGAAAAAGAAAAAAAAACACTGTATTCTGGGTGTATATATTTACAGATAGGTAAAAGTTTCAATATGTTTGGAAAGCACCACTTCCCTTTTCCAGTAGCCCCAAAATCTCTATACCAATTTCCAGGACATTACCACAAATACTTTCAGAGATATACGGTATGAAAAATTCGATATGCATGGGTGATGCCACGCTCCCTTAATATATTCAAAGTCTGCAGTAGGTGTCCAAAGTTTAAAAAAATCGGTACAGCCGTTCGCGAGATCACCTCTTATAAAAAGAAGGAGCTTCTCTTTATATAATTAGTGTAAGTAACACTGGGCAACACCGGTTTTGGGTTGGCAAAAATCCTCCTAGATATATCCTCCAAGCGGGTGCCGACTGGGCAATGGGCATCGCTGCGGGCACCGCTGCGGTCGGACCTACGCCGCAGCGGTGAAAGTAGGCGGGGCCTAGCTAAGGCCGAGGTATAAACTCTCCAGTCTCTTCTAGTGGCTCGCCCAAGGAAGGGCTGGGGTGGGCATACTTAGGCTATTTCTAGGGGGTACCTGGCGGTAGGTATAAAACGCCCCCCTAATCCAGGGTGTCATGCGTCACCATGCCTATTGGATGGTTTGCAGTCAGGGGGCTCTTCCGACTGTATTTTAACGGCGCCTCCCGGATACCTGTCCGCCTCCGGGAGTAACGGTGGACTTACCACAGCACGGGGCTCTGATGTGGCCGACCGTTCTTTCCCCCTTCGGCTCAGTAGGCGACCAAAGAACCAGATATGAATACAAACAACAAAGAAGCCCCGGATCCCTGCACGGTTAAAAATGCCGCCGACGGACACGGCGTTATAAATAGTCAAGATAGATCTTCGGTAGCCGCTGGATCGGTCCCGAAGAAGCCTACACGGCCATTTAAACTAGTGATTGAGCCCAGTGTTGGTAGCTGCAAACCCTCGGAGGGTAGCGAGCGACTGGCGACTGGGATGTTAACGGAGCCTACACGGCCGATGGATCTCTCGTGCCAGGCGTCCTCATCAAGAGCGGCAATGAGCACACCCCTTGAGGGCAGCTCTTAAGCAGCTCCGGTTGGGGGCGTTACTGGCACCCGGGAGCCCTGCACGGGCAATAGGAATGCCAACCAATGCCTGTGGGGTCGCAGTTGGCGAAGTATCACCCTCGTCCCAGTGGTTCAGGGACGATTAAACGGGTACGCCCTGCAGTGAGAGCGAAGCGGGTCAGAAGAGCCGCTTCCAGGCTGCTGAAGAAATTCGGGGACAATCCGGTTCCCGAAAATATGAGGGATGTGGTTGAGAGGGCAAAGGGCATTCTCTCTGAAAGCCGGGAACGGACTCAGGAGAAGGGTGTCCTGAATAACCCTGAACCCACTCCCTCAGGTTCCAGGGAACTGGCCCCCAAAAGGCAGCTATCGGCAGATGATGCCGACGGCCCATCGAAGAGGACCAAAACCTCGAGCAAAAACAGCCCGCCAAACCCATCACGGGTCCCTCGGGCTTTAAATTGGCCAAAGACTATTTGGTTCTAGCTGTAATGGACAGGGGGTACCCAGAGGGAAACCTGACAGCCGAGAATTGGAGGACTGTCCTTGTAGGTCTCTGCCGGGTGTACAAGGAAATTATCCAAAGGAATCCTGGCCCTGCTCCTGTCATTCGCGACGCTGGCTTATACCAAGGCCGTATTAAATTGGTATAGTGCGCCGTCGAAAGGTCGGCTCGGGTCTATAAGGAGGCCATATCTGCGCTTGGGGAACTGTGGCCCGGTGCTGACTTAGTGGCAGTGCATAGGGATGAAATCCCTTGCAGGCCGCGAGCCAGGGCATGGGTCCCGGAGGAACCCGGTAATCCGCAGGGAATTTTGGAGATTATCCAGATCTCCAACGACACACTACCAGCCCTCGATTGGAGAGTAGTGAAGGTCAGTGAGGTTAGGGAGCAACAACGTTATACTACCCTGGTAATTAACGATCAATCTCTCCCGATCCTCACTGACTGCAATGGAGTCATCAGCTACGGCTTCTACCCCATCACTCGCAAAACCCAGAAAGGGAATGAGGGTAAAATTCCTGAGCCAGGAAGCACCGCGAGTGAACCCGATAATCTGCCACATGAAGAAGGTCTTATTTCGAGTAGGGCAGAAAACGCCTCGAGCGGTCCTGCCCCTAGCCAAGAACTCCAGGAGATTCCCGTGGTCCCTCGTCTGGCTGAGGAATCAGACTCCGCATCAGAATCGGAAAGCGATACGCAATCCGCTGCTGGAGACGGGGCTGATTTCGGTCAATGGACGAGGGATTTCGAGAGCCTGTTCCTGGCATCGGAAACGGAGGACGCCGATGATACTGTTGTAGAGGTGTCCAAAGGGACCGTGCCAGGAGCTATGGATGGCGACAACTCCTTAGAGGCTGTGGATGAAGGTCCTACAGATTAACCTTCACCACTCCAAAGCAGCCTCCGCAGCTCTGCTCCTACACCTTAGTGACAAAGGGGAGGAGCTAACTTTTGTCCAAGAGCCCTGGATCGTAAAAAACAGGGTCTGCGGACTCAACTCTGATGCTTACCAAATTGTTTCGGCCCCAGTGGCAGGTAAAATCAGAGCATGTATATTAATCAAGAAAACTATTTCTTATAATTTACTCACTCATTTTAGTGATGAGGACACGGTGAGCATCAATGTGGAGGGAAAATCCACCAAACTCTGGCTGGTCTCAACCTATATGGCTCACGATCGTCAAGATTGCCTCCCTGCTCGGTTACTGGACGTGGTGAAAGAGGCCAATTTAAGGAAGTTTCCCGTCGTGGTAGGAGCCGATGCAAACGCGCACGACTCGTTACGGGATTCTACCGATATCAACCCAAGAGGTGAGTTATTACTTGACTTCATATTATCTTATGATCTAGCTATTTGTAATATTGGTAGTAGACCCACCTTTGTTACCTCAAACAGGGAGGAAGTAATTGATATTACCTTAACGTCCAATTTTTTCTTGGAGAGTATTAGGGAATGGCATGTACTAAACGACCACTCATTCTCTGACCATATGTACCTATCATTCGAAATCTCTTTGGAATCTCCGGCTCCGATTTTGTATAGAAACAAGAGACGTACCGACTGGACTATGTTTAGGACGGTAATATCGGAGTCTCTGCTCAACGACGCTTCTCTCGGTAGGCTCGGCTTACTGTTACCATCTGATGAAGCGGAGCCTCTATTCGCAAACCCTGCTTCTCTCGGTGAGTTAAGCTCATCGGAACAAATTGAAGAAGCCGTAGATTGCTTCACCAATGCCTGTAATACGGCTATCTCTGCGTCCTGTCCAATTGTACTTTCGAGAGGAAAGAGGAAGCCACACTGGTGGACTAAGGAAATTACCTCTGTAAGGAAGGAAAGCAGGAAACTCTTCAACGCTGCAAAGCGTAATGGTTCTTGGCCTGCTTACAAAGCAGCCTTAAAGAAATTTAAGAATGCCACCAGGAAAGCCCAAAGGGACTCCTGGAAGGATTATTGTGTTAGCATAGAGGGACAATCGGAGGGTAATCGCTTGCGCAACGTGCTTGCCAAAAATTCGACGAACCCAGAAGGCGAATGGCGACTGGACATCATCCCAAGAGGAGATGCTTGAGGTTCTAATGAGCGCCCACTTTCCAGGGTGTACTGAGGAGCCTGGCGTCGCTCGCACAATTTCTGGACCCTCCTTAGAATGCATAGATTTTATTGATGTAGAAAGGGTAGATTGGGCCATAAGGTCCTTCCAGCCCTACAAATCTTCAGGCATGGACGGCATCTTCCCTGCCGAACTTCGGGCAACGTCTGCAATTATATGTCCGATGCTTGTTTCAATCTATAAGGCTTGTCTCAGACTTAGCTCCATACCCAAGGGATGGACACTGGCGAAGGTTGTGTTCATTCCCAAGGGCGGCAGACCATCCCACGTGAAGCCAAGCGACTTTCGACCGATTAGCCTTACATCTTTCTTCCTGAAGGTTCTGGAAAGACTACTGGACGTGAAGATTCGAACAGAAAGTGATTTAAGTAAATTATCTAGCTGTCGGCATGCCTATTGGAAAGGCAGGTCTGTAGACACAGCTTTGCATGGTATTGTCAGCACCATTGAAAAGGCATTAGCGCTTAAGGAATATGCATTAGGCGTATTCCTTGACATCGAGGGTGCCTTCTATAATGTTCTCCCAGAAGCTGTTTTCCGCGCCCTAACTAACCTCGGTCTGAAGTACCCTCTGGTAGAAATTGTTCATCGCCTTCTAGGCTGCAGAACTATATACCCGGAGATGGGAGAGGTATCGGTAACAAGGTATGCAAACCACGGCACCCCGCAAGGCGGTGTCCTCTCCCCACTCCTGTGGAATCTAACGGTGAATACTCTGCTGTCGCAGCTACAGAGCACGGGCTGTCAGGTAGGTAAGCACCCCCAAGCTCTATGTGATCTGGTCCAAGGCGCCTTACGCGTTGTGGAAACCTGGTCCAAGGAATCTGGCCTTTGTGTCAATCCAGGGAAAACAGTCATGGTTCTTTTCACAAAGAAAATTAAAACCGTCCAGGTGCAACTTCCTTCCCTGAGCTGTGTTACCCTGGCCCTCTCGGAGGAAGTTAGGTACCTGGGCGTTGTATTGGACAGAAAGCAACTTGGCGGCGCAATGTTGAAGAGCGTTGCAAGAAGGCTATAGCTGCCCGGTATGCCTGTAAATCAGCAATAGAAAAAAAGTGGGGCTTAAAGCCGCACATCGTGAACTGGATGTACACGGCAGTGGTGCGTCCCATTCTATTCTATGGCATCACGGTCTGGGTGGCCATCCGTGGACAAACTCACAATTAAAAGCAGACTAACAAAGGTTCAAAGGGTGGCGTGCATTATGATCACGGGGCGTTGCCCTCAACGCCGACTAAAGCCCTAGAGACTTTGCTACATTTTCTACCTGTGGACCTATATGGCAAACTGCAGGCAAGTTGTAATGCTGTTAGATTAAACGCGCTGATCAAGTGGAGTGATACACTATTTGGACACTCTAGAATTTTGGAAGATCTTCCAGGAAACTTTAGGCGCCTTGACAACACAGTCCCGCCTACTGGACTAAAGAATGACTTCCAAACAAGGATCCCCTCAAGAGGTGAGTGGGAGGAAGATTCAATCCTGATCTCTTATTCTGATTCAGCAGCCATCTACACCGATGGTTCCAAGCTAGATCTGAAGGGTAGGAAGTGGGATATATTCGCAGGAACTCTCACTTAGCCTCAGTTTCCGTCTGCCAGATTACTGTAGCGTGTTTCAGGCTGAACTAACAGCAATCTACGAAGCTGCTAGATGGATGATCGATTCTCCTACTAATCTGCATGCAGTAACTTTTCTTTCTGATAGCCAGGCAGCTATCAAAGCACTTAATTGTGACAAATCCTCATCGAAGATTGTCATGGAATGTAGACGTATTCTAAATGAGCTGGTAAGGAGCCACTTTACTCGAGTTGTATGGGTACCAGGTCATAGGGACATACCGGGCAACTGTGTTGCGGACGAGCTGGCTCGGAAAGGAACCCTACTACCTGCGATAAATACCGTTCGTAATGCGGGTATTCCGCTATCATCCTGCAAACTTTGGCTGCAGAATAACTTTATCGAACGGGCAAATGTAAGATGGTCCGCAGAGCCCACGTGCAGGATAGCGAGACACATCTGGCCTTGGTTAGATAAGCGTAGATCTCGCCCTCTCTTTCGTTTGGAGCGACCAATGCTCCGCCATGTTATCGGAATTCTCACCGGGCACTACCTTATGGGAACCGACGCTGCCAGGATGGGTCTGCAGCCAAACGACTACTGTCGTAGCTGCCGCGATGAGGAGAAGATCGAGAGCGTGGAGCACCACCTGTGCCACTGTCCCGCCTTGGCAAGAGCCCGTCGACGCTCGCTCCTTCGCTATATTTTCGAGTGTCTGGCTGAACTGGACTCGGCCAGTATCTGCGATTTTGTGCGCTTTATCAGAGCTACAAATTGGTTCAATTTCTGAGGTAGGAGGAGGGACGTAAGAGTCTCAAATATGGTATCACAATGGGCCCATGGAGGCCTAAGTGTGCCCTTTCCTGCGCGGATGAGGGCAGCCAGGATAACCTAACCTAACCTAACCTAACACCGATTTTGATGCGGCAAATGTTGAAGCTGGTTTTAATAGGCTTTTTTTGTTGATAAAGAATACGTAAGTATAATGTTTCCATCAGTTCCAGATTTTGAGAAAAATGTGGTGAAAGTGTAAAAAAATCGCGTTTTTTGCAATTATTGAGAAGGTCTAGCAATGAAACAAAAGGTGATAGAACCTTCCACTTAGGCTTAAATTAAGGCTTTGACTTCTGACTTCAATCCCTAAAAATACCATTCCTGCACCTTGACCCTGAGGTTACCTATAGTCATTTATTTAACAGCTAACATTGATTTTTACACCATTTTTGACGATAGAAAGTAAATGAATATAGGTGACCATTAGGGCAAGGTGCAGGAATAGTACTTTCAGGGATGGCAGTCTGTAGTTCCAGCTTTAATTTAGGCCTACGTGGAAGGTTCTATCACCTTTTGCTTCATTGCGGTAGGAACTCAAACTTCCCGAAATCAGTTATTCCTGTTCAACAAATGGCTGGTTTCTCCAACTCAACTTAATTAAGCCAATTTTTTCGACCCAGTCAAGAAGTAAGCTGTGTAAAATGTAGGCTAACTTTTGACTTAAGTCCAAAAGTGGCTAAACTAAGTTAGGTTGAGTTGGAGAAACCAGCCCTAAGTGATCATCAAGCAAAGGTGCGGAAACTTGCTTTAATCAAAGCCTAAGTGGAGGGTTCTACCACCCTTTGTTTCTTTGCTAGAGCTTCTCAAATATTGCAAAAAACTTGATTTTTTGACAATTTGACCTCGTTTTTTCTTAAAATCTGGAGCTGATGGTAACTTTTTGCTTACGGATTCGCAATCAGCACAAAAAAATCTGTCAAAAATAGCGTTCACATTTGCTGCATCAAATTTTTTTCCATTTTTGTTGGCCTGTGTAATAAGTATTGTTAAATAGCCAATACCCGCATGTTTGCGGCGCCTTCAACCAAACACCTTTCGAACTGTAAAACAATGACTCGATTCGATTGAAGATTTTTTGGAATTGATCGGTTCTGGTCCACCTATCAGAAAAAATATCATATATGTTAACCCAGCCAAAAAGCTACCTACGTGCTAAATTGCAAGCAAATCGAACCATTAATAAGACTGTTTCGAATAGTTCGGTCTCTGACACACTTAACGGAAAAAATGAATCCTATATGCTAATCTAGGCAAAATGCTACCAACGAACCAACTGTATTTTTTAAGCATAGCTCGACCCCTGCGCCAACTATCGGAAAAATTAAAGCTTTGTGCACTCCTTCTTCTAAACACGTTTCCAAAAAAGCAGTACCCATTCGAATCAGTTATGAAACATAGGAGAAAATTGTTCCCAATTGATTCAAGCTCCCAATGAATTTCACAATTATCCGAAATTTTCCAAGCTTTCGTCGAAACAAATTTTTGCGTTCTTCCGGATTTTTCCGAGTTTTCCACTTAGAATTTTTTATTTTTCCATTCGAATGCCATTCCGAAGGAATGGCACACAAAATTCCATACAAAAAAATTAATTTTCGATTTTTCCAATGTTGCGTCTTTCCTTCTTCTCGCAATTACGAACAACTAAAAAAAATTTAAGCCAAATCGGTCCAACCGTCCTCAATTGATGAATTACTATACATTTTTCACACCATTTTTATATATATAGATATACGTATTTAATACATTCATTCTTGCCACATGAATCACATCACATGAATAAAAATCCTAAAAACGAAAATGTGACTGCAATATTTCTTGTTTGAAATGTTTTAGATCCATCGCACACCACGGACTTTATCGGCCGCCGATTTAGTAATTGGTCTGAGCGATTAAGTTGGTGTAGTGTGCGCACCTCCATACATCTTCATGTACATATTTCAAGCGAGCCCTACTATTTAAATAGGCGGCCGATAAATTCTGTGGTATGAGGTGGCTCTTATAGCTGCATTATTACATCTATTCCGTGTGTTGCAATATCCACGGAAGCAGCAGTTATGAAGAAAATTATTTAAAAATATTAGACAAATTCTCTACTTATATGTTTGGCTTTCCTTTGTTTTATTTTTCCAACGTCAAAAGCTGAACTTTTTTTTTTAAAAGTTGGTACAACAAAAAATACGAAACACGTTTTCTGTCAAATAGCTTACATGGCGGATAAGAATAAGAAGTGAAACTACCCGGAAAAAAAAGAATCGTATATGCTAATCTAGGCAAAAAGATAACTACGTACCAAATTTTAAGCAAATCGGACCATAACTACGATTTTTTCGAATAGATCGGTCTCTGGTCCACTTCCCGAAAAAAAATCGTATATGCTAATCTGGGCAAAAACCTACCTACGCACCAAGTTTTAAGCAAATCGGAGGATAAATACGTTTTTTTCGAATAGATCGGTCCCTGGACAACTTCCTGGAAAAAAAGCATCCTATGTGCTAATCTAGGCAAAAAGCTACCTAGGTACCAAATTTTAAGCAAATCGGACC
>NW_023458556.1:88021849-88033536 GCF_013731165.1 Rhagoletis pomonella | reverse complement strand
GATGAAATGGTCGACTTTATCAAATGCCTTTGAAAAATCCGTGTAAACTACATCTAGTTGTGCATGATTAACAAAAGCGTTAATAATACTGTTTGTGAGTATTGCTAAATTAGTACAAGTAGACCTTAATGGGACAAAGCCATGTTGGTACTCGCAAATATGATCGTTAATACGATTTAACATTTTAGCTTTGAGAATGGAATCAAATATTTTCGAAATAGTGCTTTGTTTAACTATTGGACGATAGTTGCGTACGTCATTTCGGCTTCCTGATTTATAAATTGGCGGGATTGAGCATAGTTTCCAAGCATCTAAGAAGATAGATTTGTTTAGGCATTTATTGAAGAGAATTGCAAAGGGTTTCGCTATTGAACTGAAGACGAGTTTAAAAAATACGGGACAGAAACCTTCATGGTCAGTGGATAGGCTATTATTCAGTCCTGAAATTGCTTGTACAACATCATTGGTTGACACAGTGAAATCATCATATGATTGTGAAGAGGGTGCGTTAAAGTTAAAATCGTCTAATTGGTCATATTGTTCATAAACTCCTTGGAAAAATTTTGCAAAAAGGTCACAAGAATCTGACTCATTATCCGACACAATGCCGTCATAATTTAAACAAGTGGGAAAGCCGTTTGTCTTCCGTTTATTGTTAATATAACGCCAAAAACTAGAGGGGTTAGATTTTAGATTCGATTCAATTCTGAACGTATAATGTTTAAACAGGTAGTCGTGAAGACAGTTGAATTCCCTTTTCAATCGGAGTAAGTTGTCTCGATCGTGTATGCTATTAGTTCTTTTAAATCTTTTATATGCTTTATTTTTTAAATTTTTAAGATGACAGAGCCTTGGGTTAAACCAGGGTGGTTTATTATGGGTTCTCAATTTCCGCAAAGGGACAAAGCGAGAGATTATTGATTTCAATTTGTCACATAAAATACCATACGATATTGTAGGATCATCGAAAGAGTCCAAAAATGACCAGTCTGCATTATCTAAGTATTCGCTTATCTTTATGACATCAGCTTTGGAATAATTACGTTCCAAAGTATTGATCGACAGAAGTTTATCGAATGTATAAAATTCAAAATTTATGAAGAGCGCTTTATGGTGCTGGCTATTACCTAAAATAGGTAATTGGCATTGTTGGCAAGATGAATTCAGATCGGCAGAGATAAAAACTAAGTCCAATATTCGATTGTTATCATTCTGAATTGAATTAATCTGCTTAAGGCCATACGAAAATTAGGTACTTACAAACAGTAAATCTATTTCAGATTTAACGTTAGAAGGTATTAGGTTATTATTGTATGGCAACCATGAAATATTTCCTAAATTAAAATCTCCAAGATATATCACTTCGTCATTTTGATTTAAATTATCACAAATTAATGTTAAATTATTTAAATGCTTTTCATAAATATCGTACGCGCTATCTGGTGGAATGTAGGATAACAGAAAGTAGATGAAGCGATTCAATGCAAACTTTACCTTAATACATAATTGTTCAATACTGTTAGAGTATAAGTTTAAAGAGACATTACTACTACACAAATTGGCCTTCACAGCCCACAGTACTCCACCTCCTCTAGAAAGGCCAGTGGTTGTTGGGCAGCGATCTAAGCGATAAACGTGGTAATTATCGCCGAAAAATTCAGATGAATATATGTGCTCATGAAACCAAGTTTCGGATAAAGCAATAATGTCGTAGTCGTGTAAAGACATATCACGACGAAACTGAGCAGATTTTGTTCGCATTCCACTCACATTATGATAATATACAGCATACTTGTTGGTAGGTTCACCAATGTGATCATCAGCAATAATATTAAGAGATTTATTCACAGTCAAAGCGTTTTCTCTGCTGGCGCTGCTCTTTGAAAAAATTGGAACGGACGTACGTTTACATTGGCTGGCCATTAGTCCGGATTCATCAATTTATCATAATACGGTGAAGAGATGCCTAATTTGAAATTCACCCTTTTCAGCGAATCAATTTGAGTATCTCTCTTGATTAGTTTATAGCAACAAATTAGCTTCTGGTCGATCTTTGCATGCTTCGCAATGTATGCTATGACATCTTCTGCTGATACCGACGGCTTAAAAGAAGAGAGGTGTAACCATTTAAAGCGAGCGGCAACGTCAAGTTCGCAATTAGCGTTTGCACCAACGACGATAATATTATTTCGTTTGCTCTTTCGCTGTATTGCAGAGCTCGGAACACGTGATGAAGAATTAGTAAGATGAGAAGCAGGTGGAGAGACTACATCTGCGCCATCGACGACTGAAGCAGCAGCAGTGTTTAAATCATATGGGAGAGGATGAGCGGGATCTAAAGCATCAGCTCCAGCAGCGGCAGCAGTTTGAGCGTAAGAGAGAGGTCCGGTGAGAGAATTAGCAGCATCAGAAGCCACCGCAGCTGCATCAGCAACAATTGTAGAGACAGTGATCGGAGTGGTAGATCTCTGTTGATAGGGAGAGTTACTTAGAGAGCCTTTAGCGTTGTTATTGGCTGGCAAATTGGTAGTTTTGCGAGCACTGCTAGATTCATTGGCCTTGGCCTTAGACCTTGTTATAATTTTATTATTAGAAGCTTTAGCGTTGTTGTTGGAATATATGTTAGAAATCGAATTGATAAAATCTTTAATATGTTTTAGATTGTCCATGACACCATCGATTTTTGACTGGCTAAGAGGTAGTATGCGATCATTACAGACACCACACCTGTACACCACATTGTGATTGCTATTGATTGCATTTATGCAACTGGCACTCAGTTTGGAACATTTTATATGCGTTAATGAGCAACATATACCGCACGTAATGTATTCGTTGGCTAAGCACTTTAAATTGCATGTCACGCAATTAGCCATGGCAAAAGACACAATTAAGCAGCCACAGCTATTTCGAGCACTGTCAATATTGATTAGTAGCCACTAAAATCACTGATTGTAGCTTATTGTACGGAGAGTAAACAAAGACACGTCCGCACGCGACGACGACTAAGACATTTTTTGTTGTACCAACTTTTTCAAAAAAAAAGTTCAGCTTTTGACGTTGGAAAAATAAAACAAAGGAAAGCCAAACATATAAGTAGAGAATTTGTCTAATATTTTTAAATAATTTTCTTCATAACTGCTGCTTCCGTGGATATTGCAACACACGGAATAGATGTAATAATGCAGCTATAAGAGCCACCTCATACCACAGAATTTATCGGCCGCCTATTTAAATAGTAGCGCTCGCTTCAAATATGTATGTACATGAAGATGTATGGAGGTGCGCACACTACACCAACTTAATCGCTCAGACCAATTAGTTGTGGTGCAATGGAAAGACTAGCAAGCCCAACTAAAGTCCGTGGTGTGCGATGGATCTAAAACATTTCAAACAAGAAATGTTTAGACGCGACTGCTAACACCAGGCGCCTAAATGCATGCTATGTACTGCTGCATGTGCAACAATTTCCTTCATTAAATTAATGTAATTTATGTACATGCACTTCTCAACTGCCATGTAATAAAACTTTCTTAAGTTATAATTTGATGGCAGTTCAAAGTATGCTCTGCCTAGTCGGATGCATCCTCCGGACACTGCTTCCGGAGCATTCTGCGGACTCTGCATGGCTTACAACCATACGGAGGTGGTAATAGTTGATTACCATTGGCCACAGTGCCTACCCACTACTTTTTGGTCCAATAAATATTTTTTTATATACATACATGCAAACATACTGATCTCCCCTCTCACTGAGTTATTCAAGAAATATTGCAGTCACATTTTCGTTTTTAGAATTTTTATTCATGTGATTAGCAGTGGCAAGAATGTATGTATTAAATACGTATATCTATATATATAAAAATGGTGTGAAAAATGTATAGTGATTCATCAATTGAGGACGGTTGGACCGATTTGGCTTACATTTTTTTTTAGTTGTTCGTAATTGCCAGAAGAAGGTTTTTACGAAAGAAAATTGTGGGAAACCCCTCCGGGAAAGTCGCAAAATTGGAAAAATCGAAAATTGATTTTTTTGTATGGAATTTTGTGTGACATTCCTTCGGAATGGCATTCGAATGGAAAAATAGAAAATTCTAACGGCCATATTATTGACACTCCGAATTTGCCGGAATAAGAATATTTACGGAATAGAGGAGAATTAGTTGGAATAAGTGTATTATTGACGCATAGAATAAAACGGAATAAGGTGTAATAAGAAAGTCAGAATTGTTATTCCGGGGAATAACTAAGCGGGCAGAATCGAGCGAATAAGGCAGTTATTCCATGTTATTCGTTCAAAATTCATTATTGACTTACATCTGCTTTAGAAATACATACAGGTAAGAAATGTAAACTGTTTTTAGTTTGTAATTATCCTTTTTTTTATCCATTTTAGGTGATATAATGGCGCGCCCATCTCGAACCAATGTGCTGATCGGAATTGACCGTGCTCAACGCATTTACGACGAAGACCATAACAATAGACGACCATACATAATGCTAGAACGAAGAAAAATGCACTCGTGGGACGATTTTGACTTTTTTTCTCGATTCCGTATGACAAAGGCAAGATTTGTACACGTGCTACACTTGATTGTGCCTTACATGCCAGAGGTACATCAAAGGTATCAAAAGCTGTATTGAGTTCATATGTATACTGATTTAATATTTTTTATTTGTCCTTTACAGACAACGCTATATCTCACACGAAGTGCAGCTACTATGCACATTGCGTTTCTTGGCTGCTGGTAGCATGCAGTCTATCGTTGGTGATATTATAGGAGTTTCCCAACCTACGATTAGCAACTTGTTGCCAAAAGTGTGCTAAGCAGTTCTCGGACTACTGCCTGACATAGTTAGAATGCCGCGGACACAGGAGGAACTAAAAACGGCGGCTGCCCTTTTCTACATGTTTGGAAATTTGCCAAGAGTCATTGGAGCCATTGACTGTACACACATAAAAATTCAGTCACCGGGAGGCCCAAACGCGGAAATATTCCGAAACAGGAAGGGATATTTTTCTTTGAATGTACAAACCGTTGCAGCAGCTAATCTCAAAATCATGAACATTGTTACACGATGGCAGGGTTCGGCACACGACTCGACTATATTTCGGTCGAGTGCACTATGGCAGCAATTCGAAGCGGGCGAATTTCGCCACTACATTTTAGTCGGTGATCCCGGCTATGCCAATTCTCCCTTCCTGGCAACGCCATTCGCAGAAAATAGTTCTGAGCTTCGCGCTGGATTACAACACGTACAGGAATATCAGCGGGCAATTATCGCCACCAGGAATTGCGTGGAACGCTCATATGGAGTGCTGAAGCGACGCTTTCCAGCATTGGCCTATGGTTTGCGTGTCAAAACATCGACTGCACAAATGCTTGTTGCGACCGCTGCAGTACTCCACAACATCTGTTTTGATGAGAATGAGCAATTACCCAACACACCACCTGGCTTCACGAGCAACGAAATAGAGATCAACAGTGGTGCGACAGAAGATACTCCAAATAGTAACTATGGCAGGAATGTACGCAACGAACTCCTCGATATGTTTCGTCGCCAAGTGAACACACACACCAATCACTTGCCTTGATTAGAAAAGGGAGGATAATTTCATTTAATTCATTTATTTTTTGCAATGAATAACATATTTTTGTTTTAAAAACATTAAACAAGAAAAACTAGTTAAATAAAACCTGTACTTATAAAAAAAAAAAATAAATAACACCCTGTTGCGCGAAACTATACTGAATGTTTTATGTCGTCATAAAAGCTCGAAACTTCAAGCTCCTCCTGGACGATTTTTTCAGATTCTTGTGCATTCATCGGTTTGTGCGTCTTTAAGTATAGGTTGTGACGCTCCTGCGCTTCTTGTTCCCGCTTAGCGAAGTATTGCATTACTTGCTTCTGAGCAGTTTTTTGTAGCATAACCGCTTCCATATTAGCAGTATGTAACTCGATGGCATGGCGCATGTTTGTTGCGTGGAGTTCGCGTGACTGCGTTAATTCAAGATTTATAAGCTGCTGGCGCATTTCATTTTCGGCATTATTTGGGTCACGGAATCTGCGTTTCCGTGCTTGCCGCTGTTGTGCAACTGTTGCAAAATATTGTCGCGGTTCTACTGCCGATGCTTCCTTGGGCAACGGCGAGCTGGTGGAGACGATTAAAGGACTGGAGAAGTTACAGCTGGGAGTCAATATGGTCGATGACGGCTTCGCTGTAGAAGAAACGAATTACTGAAATTACTCGATCCAATTAATATAATATGTACATGTACGTATGTATGCTCCTACAAACATATGTATATTTGTACCTGTGATATTCACAATTTGGACCTCCTCTAACGTCGTGTTTTGAACACCCAATACATCTTTGTTTTGAACATACAATGGGGTATGTGTATCATCCGGCATTTGTGTTTCGGGCAATGCTTCCGTGATATTCACAATTTGGACCTCCTCTAACGTCGTGTTTTGAACACCCAATACATCTTTGTTTTGAACATACAATGGGGTATGTGTATCATCCGGCATTTGTGTTTCGGGCAATGCTTCCGTATTCAGCAGTGAGTGCTCTTTGCTGTTTGCCGAACTTCCATAAATTACCATATCGCTGTCAAATTCGGAATGGAGGCCACAGAAGCGATCACGCAGAATCGCAAGCAATTCTAGCATGGCTCCAGTGAGAGGAACGGTTAAAGACACTGGCATGGGTTTCGCAAGTCCGCCACCAGTTCCCATTGAAACTTGCCGCTGCCATGTCGAATATGTCTGCAAATACTGCTTTATTTGCTTGAACCGATTCTGCAGATGTAGTGGTTCGCGAACAATTCCCTGAAAGAAAAAATATTTAACGCCATTTAAAATAAATTTTAAATAATGAAAAAATAAAAACCGTAGAAGCGCGCTCGGCGTTCAATATATTCGCGATTTTCCGATACTCCTGGGCCCGTTGCTCTGGCGTGCAACCGTTTGTCGCCTGATTTAAAATGCCATCGCGACCGACATCAACAAGTGCGCGCACAAAGCGCAACGTCTCCTCCGCCGACCAATTCGCAGATCTCCGTGCTCGAGGAACTCGCGACTTTTTCTTTATTTTCGTTCATAGCACACAAAATCGCAAATTAAAATTGTTAACAAAACCACAACACAAAAATAATTAAGCAATTTATTCAAAAATTTTATAATATTTTGACACTCCGAATGTCAATTCCTCTCTTCGGAAAATCTATTGGAATAAATATTTATTCCTCTGCCGGAAAGTTATTCGCCGCTATTCCATAGTGAATAATTGACAAAAAAGTTATTCCGCCGTCGCTCAGAATTGCCCAGAATAACTAAACCGTTGAGTACGATGGAATAACGACAAGTCAATAATATGGCCGTAAGTGGAAAACACGGAAAAATCCGGAAGAACGCAAAAATTTGTTTCGACGAAAGCTTGGAAAATTTAGGATAATTGTGAAATTCATTGGGAGCTTGAATCAATTGGGAACAATTTTCTCCTATGTTTCATAACTGATTCGAATGGGTACTGCTTTTTTGTAAATGTGTTTAGAAGAAGGAGTGCACAAAGTTTTAATTTTTCCGATAGTTGGCGAAGGGGTCGAGCTATGCTTAAAAAATGCAGTTGGTAGCATTTTGCCTAGATTAGCATATAGGATTCATTTTTTCCGTTAAGTGTGTCAGAGACCGAACTATTCGAAACAGTCTTATTAATGGTTCGATTTGCTTGCAATTTAGCACGTAGGTAGCTTATTGGCTGGGTTAACATATATGATATTTTTTCTGATAGGTGGACCAGAACCGATCAATTCCAAAAAATCTTCAATCGAATCGATTCATTGTTTTACAGTTCGAAAGGTGTTTGGTTGAAGGCGCCGCAAACATGCGGGTATTGGCTATTTAACAATACTTATTACACAGGCCAACAAAAATGGAAAAATATTTGATGCAGCAAATGTGAACGCTATTTTTGACAGATTTTTTTGTGTTGATTGCGAATCCGTAAGCAAAAAGTTACCATCAGCTCCAGATTTTTAGAAAAAAATCAAGTTTTTTGCAAATTTGAGAAGCTCTAGCAAAGAAACAAAGGGTCGTAGAACCTTCCACTTAGGCTTTGATTAAAGCAAGTTTCCGCACCTTTGCTTGATGGTCACTTAGGGCTGGTTTCTCCAACTCAACCTAACTTAGTTTAGCCACTTTTGGACTTTAGTCAAAAGTTAGCCTACGTTTTACACAGCTTACTTCTTGACTGGGTCGAAAAAATTGGCTTAATTAAGTTGAGTTGGAGAAACCAGCCCTTATAGTCATTTGTTGAACAGGAATAACTGATTTCGGGGAGTTTGAGTTCCTACCGCAATCAAGCAAAAGGTGATAGAACCTTTCACGTAGGCTTAAATTAAAGCTAGAACTACAGACTACCATCCCTGAAAGTACTATTCCTGCGCCTTGCCCTAATGGTCACCTATACTCATTTACTTTTTATCTTCAAAAATGGTGTAAAAATCAGTGTTAGCTGTTAAATAAATGACTATAGGTAACCTCAGGGTCAAGGTGCAGGAATGGTATTTTTAGGGATTGAAGTCAGAAGTCAAAGCCTTAATTTAAGCCTGAAAGGAAGGTTCTATCACCTTTTGTTTCATTGCTAGACCTTCTCAAATATTGCAAAAAACGCGATTTTTTTACACTTTCACCACATTTTTCTCAAAATCTGGAACTGATGAAAACATTATACTTACGTATTCTTAATCAGCAAAAAAAAGCCTATTAAAACCAGCTTCAACATTTGCCGCATCAAAATCGGTGTTGCCCTGTGTTACTTACACTAATTATATAAAGAGGTGATCTCGCGAACGGCTGTACCGATTTTTTTAAATTTTGGACACCTACTGCAGACTTTGGATATATTAAGGGAGCGTGGCATCACCCATGCATATCGAATTTTTCATACCGTATATCTCTGAAAGTATTTGTGGTAATGTCCTGGAAATTGGTATAGAGATTTTGGGGCTACTGGAAAAGGGAAGTGGTGCTTTCCAAACATATTGAAACTTTTACCTATCAGTAAATATATACACCCAGAATACAGTGTTTTTTTTTTCTTTTTCGTAATAATTTTTTTTGTACCAAATGTTGAGTATGCAGTTTTGTAGTTCACTCAATTTCAGTATCATAAGTGCAAGTTTTTAATGGCTATAAGATACCGTTGATTTTTGAGAATTTTTTTCGCTGATAATGTTGCGCATTTTCTCCGTATAACGAATGCGTGAGAGTTTTTTTGTATGGGAAAAAATGCCGAAGAGTGTCAGTAAGTAAAAGACTTATTCTGGTAGCTTAACTCCTTCTAAATGACCGAAACGATTTTAATGATAATTTTTAGTGGCGCTGGAAACGAGTTATTGCTAAAAATTGTCGATTCGGAGGCACAGGGATCAAAGTTAAATTACTCCCGTTAAATCAACCATCAGAACCATTGCGGTCCTTGCTTTACGGTGACTAAACAGAATGTGGACCAATGATACTCACCAGTTTGTAAATTGCCACCAACTATACTATACAGATTCAAGGACGATTCACTATCGAGCCGCAAGGATTTCTTCCCGGTATAACGCCTTCGTCAGGTTATTTAAGACGGCAATGGGGATGTGCCTTCTGTCGACCACAAAACCAAACAAACTTGAGTGGCTGGCGAAAACGTTGGACCAAATATTTCAATAAAAAAATTAATTTTGGGCGGGACGAAGTTCGCCGGGTCTGCTAGTTGTTTATAAATAGTATCGAACGAATCTAGAATAGGAGCCATAGAATCGATTCGCTCAATAAAATTTATCAGTGAGTTTCCATCGCCATCAAAGGTTGATATGCTACTTAAGGTAGAAGAAATAATTTTAAATCTGGAATTAGCCTCAAGGTCTTCCATTGTACTCGTTCCTTTCAATTCGTCGTGATTCTCCCAGTATTTTTCTGCTATTTCTTGTTCTATTGTTTCTTGTTGGTGAAGCTGCTTTTCGTCTACTCGACTGCCTTCGCGTGTTTTTTTGTTGTGTTTTTGTAACTGCTACGCTATACTACGTAACAGGCTAACCTAATATTCGCGGCTTGCGTTTTGGTACGCATGCGGTCGAATTTGTTTTTTTGCGTCACCCGAAATTGACTTGCAAGCGTTTGCATTTGATTTCATTGAGCGAAACGTCAAATCAAAATGTCACGCAGAACAAAAATTGGAAATTGAGTTAGCTTCATACGCACGCCGTTCAATTTCGGTTGATCTCATACAAGTTGCATGTGCATGAGAAATTTTTGACAATAAATTGGCGGCGTGCGTGAATATTAGGTTAGCCTGTAACAATGCACGTGGTTCTGCTCTTGCTAATTTATTTCATTGATTTTAATTTTAGTTTTTGTGCAAGTATAACTGTTCTATTTGTCTTTGTAGTATTTTTGTTGCGGTTCTGGTTGTAAAGTTATAACTAGTTAATGCGTAATATATTATAGAACACTGCATCTGTTTTTACACTGAGAAGACAGCTTCAATTGTTATTTGATTATTATTATTATTTTTTTTTTTAATTAGTATTACACCAATGAAATTTGTGTTTTGTTCATGTTAAAGTTTAAATGTGACAAGTTTTGTACACGATTGTTGTACCTTAATCACTCGCTAATTTAGATAATAATTTTTTCCCTTTTTTCACAATGAAAAGAAAACGTTCAACGTTCAATACCGGGTGGGTTTTATTTAGATAGTAATTAATTTTAACAAACTAATTATGGTATTAAGCACGTGGTATGAGCTTTTTCTTCTCGTGTTAGTTCGCGTCGACTGCGCCAATTAAGAAGTAAAAAGAGTAAGTCGTTTCGGTAACAAGTACTTCATTTATTGACCTTACAAACGATACTGCTTAGAACTATTCAATGACAATTGGAGTATATCTACTAAAGTGTGGGAAGTATGTGTGATAAACATAGAAGCATAAACGGATACGCGATGTTAATACGCGTAGGAATGATAGTAAGTGGTTAAGGTGACCAGACATAACTATATATATAACTGAATAGGTAAGGAAAAATTTCTGCAGAAAAAACGGAAATCTGAATTTTTGCTCATTTTTAATGGATAACTAAGCCCAACAAAAATTGAAACAAATTTTGGTATGGCAAATGTTAAAGCTGTTTTTGATAGACTTTTTTATGCTGATTATGAATCCGTAAGCATAAAGTTTCCATCAGATCCAATTTTTGAAAAAAAGAGGTCACATTGTCAAAATACCATTTTTTTGCAATATTTTAGAAGCTCTAGCAAAAAAACAAAAAGTGACAGAACTTTCCTGGCTTAAATTAAAGCTAGAACTCTCGACTACTATCTCCAAAAATACCATTCCTGCACCTTGACTTGATGGTCACTGTTAAGGCCTCCGTCTAAATAGAACATCCCTAATGTTTAACATTGCGTTAACATCACGGCTGTTAACTTTCCCCTATCTTTCTAATTGATTCCGTTATTGGAATATTGCTTTTCTAAAGCAATTTAATAGGCTACCGCAATAAACCAAAAAGATAGTTGAACTTACTTCTTTTGCGAGCATCCAGACAAGAGGACGTGATCCAGTCATTAGCCCACAGCATAATCAACAAGAGCAATTTGTACATATCAATAGCTCATTTATATGAATAAATCCACA
>NW_023458556.1:88015014-88021749 GCF_013731165.1 Rhagoletis pomonella | reverse complement strand
GGTTGCATTTTAGATTCGAGAAATATTGCTAGAAATTCATTCGCTGTAGATAGTCAAAAAGCGATTTCAGAAATTTTCTCTGCAATTCGCCTTTCGGAAATAAAAAATGTCTTTACATGCAAGGTGCCACTGCTCATGCAACTGCTTTCTGCAATTTCTCAATTTGACAGTCTTTTGAAATACATATACTGCATTGCCCGGTATGACACGCTCTTAAAACGGCAATATAACCTCTGCTATTTCCACGCTAAAAATAAAAAAATGGCGCTTTTGGAAATAATGCAATGAACCAACTAAACAGATTACCCAGCACGGCATCCGCGTATTTGTAATTGCATTTGAGAAAAAAATAATAATAGCAAATAACGTAATTTTTTCATCGGTTGTTTCATTAACACACATGGTTTCATACCGTTTTATTCACATGGCGGCGAAAAAATGACGTCACTGCAAAAAAATACTTTCTCGCACACCGTCCTAGGTGATCTTTATTCGTTCGTTCCTGAAATAATGCTGCCAATTTTTGTTCTCTTTGAACCAATACGTGCAAATATCAAAAGCGCTAGGAAGGAGAATACGCTATCAATGAAGCGATAGTGGCGATAGTACTAAAACTATCGATAGTTATTTCAAGTGACCAGACTATCGATACTATCGATAGTATCGTCGATAGTTTGACAGCTCTAGTTCTAAGCAGTATCGTTTGTAAGGTCAATAAATGAAGTACTTGTTGCCGAAACGTCTTACTCTTTTTACTTCTTAATTATATATATGCAAAATAATTCAATGAATATCATCATGCATGTGCAGGCATGGGCAGAGAACGAACACACAATGGGCTAGCTTTTCTCAATATTCATCGCAATCTGGATGTTAATGTTGACTCGGTGAACTGCATGTGACTTTTCTTTGAGTTGTGCTGAATTATATCCACAATTAAATACAATATGCTGAATACTCTAAATAAAACAATGATATTCTTGGTTGTTACGAATGACTTTACATAAAACCCGCCCTAAAGAGAAATCCTGCGGCCCTGCTATAAAGTAAAAGGTCATTGTGAGTTTATAATCAAAAAAGGTTATAATCAAAACCGGTAACATAACTGAGAAAGAATTAACAAATTTACTTAAAATTATTTCATTTCTACTCTCTGTTCCAACAACTTTGGCATTCCCAGGAAGAAAATTTCCATCGCTTAAAAATCGTGTTTACTTTTTCTTTCAAATGAAATACTATATATATATGAAGTGTACTATATTTTTTGCAATTTTTTTGAAAAAGTCCTATAAATATCTTAAAAAATGTTCGCAACCCTACCTGAGGCTGAAAAGCTTACTTTTATAATGTAAAGATGGTTTACAATATTCGTTGATTTTTCTTTATTTAATAATTTGGCACGTCTTGTCTTTTTCGCTGACACCGGAAAGAGAAAGATCAGCAAAGTTGGCTGCCCTTTCGGTACAGGACGCTTTGTCTATCTTATTTCTAAAATGACAGCTACCGGGTGATACATATAAACTTATTTTAAATATTTAAAATACAAGTAACATTACAAGATGTAACTCAAAATTCACGTTTTTGGAGATTTCATCATACAAATAATAAGCTTGATAAGGAGAAAATATTCAGCCAGACAGGAAACTAAACTTCGCCTTTCTTTCCATACCAATTGTATGAATTGATCAAACTTTGATTGCGTTTTTCCAAAAAATAATAATTTTGGAAAATTCTTTATATTATTAAACGTGCGATATGTAGAAGAATTTTTTGTATAAAGTAGAAAAGGTTTAGGTCCTATTGATCTTTAAAAAATGGTCCGTTAGATAGGCTCCACCTCATAGAAAATACTATAAACTTCCTAAATATGTAACATATTATCCTTACATTGCATCGTGTTCTTATTTTTGCATGAATACAAAATATTTACTACTTAACAATTAATGTCGAAAGTGGAAATAAAAAATTTCAAATCTAGTACGGAAAATTTGGTTTTGATCCGATTTTCGAAACGATTTACTCCTGAACCGACTTTCAGGAGTCCGAACACTTTTCTCTATATTAGAACTGTTTTATAAACCTCAAACCGCAGTGTGGACAGCAATAGTTAGTAATGTGGTTAAGTTCGATTTGAGATGGTTAATTTTTTATTGGGGATATGGTATAAGAATTTCAATAAAAAATCTTGTATCTCTTTTTAATAATATAATAATAATAATAACAGATTGGCGCTTGCACATACGTTAAGGCGTTGGCCCAATGCAGGCTTGCTTTGCACGCCTTGCTTACTTTAATTTGCTTTGATATACTTCAAAAGCCCGTTTGGCCAAATGGCGGCTTGGAACGCTGTCAAAGCAATCAGCTGTGTAGTTAAAAAGTCAAGGTCTGTTCCCTTACACTAAAAATAATTTTTCCACAAAATTCTAGAAAATTAAAAAAAAGAAATACAAAACAATCTATTCAGATTTATTTTTAAATTAATGCGAATTAATTTTTGCAATTCAAAGGAATGGTAATAGTTATACATACATATTTAAATATATGTACATTTATTAAAAAACAATAAACTAAAAAATATCGATTTTTCAAGAGACGACTGACCAGTAGTTTGACATCATAAATATCGCTAGCTTTGTGTGAAAAGTTGCTGAGTCTTCATTTTATGAAACCTCATATTTTTATATAGGAAGCAAGAGAGCAAAGTGACCTCGATAAGGCCAAAATAATACGAAATCTTTTAACAAAGATCGAATCCTTCTGATTCGTATGGAGTTTTGCTTTGCTTTAAACATGCAAAATTTTGTATTCAAAGTTCTTGTAAAATTTGTAAAAATGGACTTAGCAATTTTTCACTTTAAGCCAGCGTCATGTTAAATATAAATATGTAAACATAGAATCATTTTTATTAAACTTTGGATTACATACATTATACATATATTCTTTTTTAATTTAGTAAAATTTCTACATAAAAGTGTGCAGCAGTTTGTTTGAATTTATTTAGAACGGGAACATACCTTTTTGTGAAAAGCCTACAAAACTCTTTCAAATAAAACATTTGCCTATTTGAAACTTTGAGGCGCTTAAAGTAAGTATATGTTTTAGTATATTCCAAATTACTTTTGACAGATCTCAACGCGAAGCAAGCAAAGCAAGCCTGCATTGGGCCAGTACCTTTAGTGTTTGGCCGAGCCTCTCCTCCGATTTGTGGCATGCGCCTTGATGTCACACAAAGGGGAGGGAACCAACAGTTTTACACCGACTCCGAACGGCGATTGAATTTTTATGAGAAGCTGTTTTTCATGGCAGAAATACACTCGAAGGTTTGCCATTGCCTGCCGAGGGGCGACCGCTGTTAAGAAAAAACCTTTTTTCTATGTTTTCTTTGCGATATCGCTCTGACCAGGGCTTCAACCCAGGACCTGCTGAATGGAAGCGCGCACTGCTAACCACTACACCACAGCGGCCGCCGTCCTCTTTTTAATATTTTTATGTTAATCCCAGTGAATAAGTATGTTACGTTTTTACAAGCTTTTATTTAACTTCACTTACATGCATATATCTTCTGGAATTTCGCTATGACTTTGACTTGAAACTTTAAACTTAGCGCGAAACCTGATTACAATATAATATGAAAGTCGAATTAATCCACTATGTGGCACAGGTCTATAGATGTTTGACCGTATTATGGTACGATATGGTTCATATTTGGAATGCACAAAAGTATTTTTGATTTATTTAATTTGCAAAAACTATTCGGGCGTATTCATAGTCAAAATTAAGTTCATACTTAAAGCTACTTGCGGTTTTTTGACATTTAATGGGTTATCTGTTAAAAAGGCTACAACTAACTTTATGTACCAACTTAATTTTGCCTTTAAACGCCGTATTTTTTCACAACAATCGAGGTTTTACTTTAAAACAGCGTTGTCAAGCCCTAACCACTCGGGGCACATTTGTTTTTGTAAAAGCACTTTGGTATGCGCTGTGTGCTCTAATATACACACTCAGCACTCCGAGCGAAACAATACAAAATACACAAACAATTTTTTCTACTTCGCTTCAAATTTTTTTCTTTGCATATGCACAAGCACAAAGCAACAACACTTTCGTATGCGTTGTTGGTACATATTGGCGACAGTTATCTTTAACGTAAATTTGGTTATTGCCTTGCGTTTGATCGCAAAAAATGAATAACACTTGGAAAAATTGGTGTTTATTTTAACTTTCATATTTAAATTATGGCAAAATGAATTACATATCTTCAGTAGAGAAGTGGGAAAGTGATTTTTTTTCACTCTCAATTTCAATGGCGAAGCACAATGTATGATTTGTTTTCAAATAATCCCCCGAACAAAAAGTAAATTAGCGAATTTTTACAGTGTACTTGTACGTTTTAATAGGGCGTTTTCAATGTATTGGTGCGGGCACTTCCATTTGAAAACTTTGGGCACCGCTGCTTTAAAACATCGATGGTTGCAAGGTGTATTAAACAAGGTGTGATTGACAACTCAGTGCGGCTATCTTTACTATAATGTCAAAAAGTATAAACAAACGTATTAACCCTTAGTGATGCATGTATCTTATCAGCACTGATGCCCTAGGCTTTTATTTCGATTATAGTTTTATTTTACTTACATTACTTACATCACATATATTTTGTCAATAAAATAAAACAAATTGTTTATAAAATCGTTTTAGCAATTTTCTTGTTTTTAATTGCCCAAGTTTTATGCTTTTGTGCGTTTATTGTTATATTTCAATTTTTTATCCTAAACATTATTCGACACTTATAAAAGTATGATTTTACATTTTTTACCAATTTTATATGTGAGCCTAACTCTAACAAATTTGAAATTAAATTTTTTTCATGCGAAATAGTTTTCCATTAAAGACCTTGCTTCGAGCGGTTTTAATTTAAGCTCTTCCATACTTGCTTGCATGTTTTAATTATTTCGGTAAGCCGAAATATTTCTGTTCGCAACGTGCATTCTAAAGAGTCGTCTGTTTGAGTTTGGGCATCAACAAAGAATGTATCCTGATCGCGTACTAAATCCTCACTTGTATCAGTTATTTCGTATGGCATTGGGACTGCGCATGGGTATAAACGAGCTCGTTGGAAAGTGTTTGATTTGGACATCACTTTCCTTGAAGTGGTTTTCACAAACGCGAGATGAATCACGTAGTACAACACCACAGCTTTCTTCCCATCGCTGCCGTCTTAATTCGCAACTAGGTGGTTTAAAACATCGCACTATTTTCGTGTCCTGACTTTTATTGCATACAGCGCACCGTTCAAACGTTTTGCTCCGTTTCATCTTGGTTTCCTTACATTAAATATTTAAGCAAAGTCGAACGTAGTTACTTATTACGAAACTTAAATGTACTTACTTGCTCTTCTCGGCGGTTTATCTCTTAACAATTTCACGTTTATTAAGAAAATTTGTTGCTTGTTGTGCTTGAAAAATTGTCGTGTATTTTTTTTTTTTTTAATTCAAGATTGAAAAAAACACATTTTCAAATGGGTTAACAATTCATTTCAATTTGACATTATAGCCTGCTTCTTATGAGAGCAATGTTAAAATCAATCACACTTTGTTGAATACATTTTGGATGGTAGCAAACATCATAAAAGGTTTGTTCCACACGATCATAAAAGGTTTGTTCCACACGAGCCCGCGAGTGCCCACTGGTGCCCAAAACAGCCCAGAAAGCGTTCCTCACGATAGAAAAATGGGTAATAGAAAGCGAATACCTTCCCCTTTTGGATCGTCAATGTCTTCTTGTTCATGCCCGAAACAGCCCGGACTTTTTTCCGGGCAGAAATGTGCATGAAGTCAATTTGAAATAACAGCTGTTGCAGCTGTTGTTTGTTTAAATCCGATAGCAAATTTTATAGAATACAAAAACGGAAAATAGCACTAAAGGTTCAGAAATGTAGGTATTTGCTAATTTTATTAGCAAATATTATATTATTAATATAAGATAAATACACATAAAATCATTGTTTAGAGCTGATTTGTTGATTCAGGGCGCGAAAAGTGTTTTTTTGCGTTCCTCACGTCTAGGCACTTTTGGCACGGGTTGACACATTTTTGACACTTGTGAGAGAGTAACTTATTTTTACACTCTAATTACCGAAACAGCTCGGAAAGCGTGTGGAACAAACCTAAATTGAACCAGGGTTTGGATTCTTTAACTGTCAGATATGTATTGTACACCGAGTGCAAACTCACAACCAAAAACTCACCGAATGAAATTCAGTGAGTTTTTGGAAGAGAAGTGTACACAATTTTGAAAGTTAAAACTCATTCTCACATTTGCTGAATCGCAAAATCTCTATCATGAACGAACTACACAAGATCACGCAAGAACAAGAGAGTGAAAAAGTTGATTTTTTAGCGGGTCCTACGCTATCTTGTTTCGCTGGAAAACGAGCGAAAAGTAAACAAAGAAAAAAAACAACGAAAACCAAAATTAACCAAAATTACTGTCAGCCACTTTAAGCACACAATTTAGGTAAAATTAATCATTAAAATGCTTTAAAATGTGTTGTCATGTTGAATTAACTCTTCTTTAGTTAAATAGAAATATAAAATAGGGGTGCTTGTGATGTAAACAAACGCTCAGCTGATGAACCCGCTTTCGCAAACTTTTTTCTCAAAACATATTACAAATACATCGTCACGTTCGAGCGTGATCTTGTATTTTTGGTAAATGTATCTCTATAGGCCCGTC
>NW_023458556.1:88011746-88014914 GCF_013731165.1 Rhagoletis pomonella | reverse complement strand
AAAGAAAGTGGGTGCTACGCCCCACGCACCAAGCGCTTCCGCACAGGCGCATTAAACACCTATGGGCAATGCCTTCGTATCTGAGAGGCCATTCCAGCGTCTTTATTGCGACTTCTTAGGACCATACCCAGGTACAAAGAGAAGAAACCAGTTTTTGTTCATAGTGCTAGACCACTTTTCCAAATACGTATTTTTGAAGGCGATGCAAAACGCGACGTCGGCAAATGTAATCAGCTTCTTTAGTTCAGAGATTTTTCCAGCTTTCGGGGTCCCTCAATTCGTCCATAGTGATAACGGGAAGCAATTCATTTCGAAGGAGATGCAACAGGTTTTTAAAAGCTACGGGGTTGTTCACGTCAAGACGGGGTTATACTCACCGCAGGCTAACGCCTCTGAACGCGTGAACAGAGAAATTGTTTCGAAAGTTAGAATATTCCTGAAAGACAAGCAAGATCACATGGACTGGGACAAACATATTCCCGAAATTTTGTCGGTTTTAAGAAGCGATTACCATACGTCGATACAGAGCTAGCCTTACTACGCGTTATTTGGACAAAATATGATACAACATGCGTCAGCCTATAGCATACTGGAGAAACTGGGTAGCCTAAGACAAGACGAAGTCCCGATTACAAGCAGAGCTGA
Source organism: Rhagoletis pomonella (assembly GCF_013731165.1). Taxonomy (NCBI): domain Eukaryota; kingdom Metazoa; phylum Arthropoda; class Insecta; order Diptera; family Tephritidae; genus Rhagoletis; species Rhagoletis pomonella. Next base: position 88,014,269 of record NW_023458556.1, on the reverse strand, counting down.
CAAGTTAGCAAACATTCGCGAACACATACGAAAGAACCTTGAGCTAGCGCAAGACAGAGCAGCGAACACGTACAACAAACGTACGCGGGTTGTGAATTACCGGGAAGGACAAGAAGTATTCCGGAAAAACTTCGCTCTTAGCAATTTAAGCAAGGCATAAATGCTAAATTCTTGCCTAAATATATCAAGTGTCGTGTTCTGCGAAAGGTAGGCAATGCTTTGTACGATTTAGAGGACTTGAATGGCAAACCGATCGGGAGGTTCCATGCATCTGACATCTGGCCGTGACAATGTCATCCGTCACGAAGAGCGATCCGAAAGTAAAGTAGTTTTTTTCCAAAATTTAATAATCACGTTTTTTCTCAAATTTATATATATACACGTTTTTGCAAATATTAAACTTAGCGATAGGGTAAAACCTTGACCGCCCGCAGACTAAGTCATGTAGGGCTGTAACTCGCTTCTGTAACTCTTCCCTACCGATCATTTCTCTGCTGGTAGGGAATATACGTCATTCATTACAACTCCTTAGTAGTAGAGAACAAGGCGGCGAGTTCATATATGAATTCGCCCAGGTAGAGAATCGGAACAGAAACGAGCTACTGGACTAGCGGAGGGGCCGTACTGTGAAGACCGACTAAGTTCGACTCTAGCCAACGAATGTGAATAGACTATCTTTTTTTTTCTCTTACTGTCCTTTTCACTGGGCAAAGCGCCGGTCGGGGACAAACCGCCCAGTATCCTCCCCGAGCATCTATATTCATAGGACGTTCACGCGCGCTCCCACCGGGAGTCGTGAACTGCCTGACATTTCGCACTCCCATTAGGATTGTCTTTTAGGAGTTTTGACGAGTTCTCCTTATCAAAATGTCTAATGCCTTTCGGAGTTTTGACGAGTTCTCCTTATCAAAATGTCTAATTCCTTTCGGAGTTTTGACGAAAATGTCTCCTGTGCCGCAAAGCCATAATGAATAGGAAACAAAATAAATATATACACATTTTCCCAGCCGCCGGACGGCTATAAACTCGCGGCCAAGTGTCCTTTTCAGGACAGCCTGCCCTGTGTTCTTCTTAGCGGTGTTGAACTAGTGGGGGGCAGGGTGTAAAGACCGACTAAGTTCGGCACTTTGGGGGGTAGGCTTCTCTGGCCTAAAATAATAGAGAACCACCGCAACACCGGACTTGAATTTTTCCCCAGAGTTTACTCGGTATAATTCTGACTCAAGCATTTCGAAAAGAACGCTAATTCAACCCACACTTAGTTACGCAGCCGGGATTGAGTTTCCGAGTCGAATACGCCAGGCAAACTCTGGTATAACTTTTATTTTTTCTTCACTACCAGAATTACAAAAACCACCCTGACTTACTGACACCCCAGATTGAACCTTTTAAAACATTAAACTCATTGTTTTATGAATACAAGAATTACAGGAACCCGACTCAGTATTAACTAAATCAGTAGACTTATAGTTCCGGAGGCTGACTATACAGATCTGATCCACCCAGCATTACAGGCGAATACTGACGCGGAAAGTAGTACCGGCGTTACCTTCAGTGGTCCGGTATCATAGAACTAAACTTACTAGTCTCCCAATACTGAGTCGGACGAACCCTAACCGCCACCTGACGGAACTACGGGGTTGTAATTCCTTGCCCGGCTAAACACTTTTTTTTTGAGACTCTATATCTCAGGGGTGAGTCGTGCCCCACGTCCTTGTGATTTTACCACCTAACTCTTTTGCGGACGTCTTGCGAAGACAGTTAACCCTTTTTCCTGTTCGCTTCTGTGACGAGTCGTGAAGTGAAGCAGGTTTGTTATGGGTTACTGTTCGCCGCACAAAATATAAATACTTTATTTTTCGGCGTATAGCGCACCCGGTAGCGTGCCATAAATTTCACCATCTGATAATTTTTCTAGAGCGTATGGCAACACCAAAACTGCATGGAATGTCTGCCATTTTGCGATAGCTGTGTTCCCTCCGCACGGGTGTCGCTAATTGTCACTAGTTCCTTAGGTCTGTTCGCCTACTTTTTTTTTGGTTAATAAAAGTTTACCAGCGGAGGCTAGTGATAGTTGGTGACAGCTGTCTGTAACTGCCGTCTTCACAGGATGGAATTTATAACTTGACAGATCTGTTGGAATGTGGGGGCTCAATACATATCAGGGCTTATATCTTGGCATCTATTGCGATAACTTGGTACTTTGACAGCTATTCCCTTTGTACTAAAACCGGTAACTTTTATCCATGGTGAGACGGTGGGGAAAATTTGCTACGGTGTACAAATAAATAGTATCTGGCTGTGCCAAACGAAAAGGAAAATTTTGACAAGTGAAAAACCACACAAACGCTCGTGCAGAAGCTCTATTTTGTGTGTTGCTGAAATTGTTAAATTTACATATATTTTATAACTTGCAAGTAACGTACGTTCTTTTTGAATTTATCAGATTCCATTTTGATTTTCACTTCTATCACTGCCAACAATATTCTGCCTTATCCTGAGTTTCGCCCGATAATTGTTCAT
>NW_023458556.1:88010694-88011646 GCF_013731165.1 Rhagoletis pomonella | reverse complement strand
TTGTTATGGGTTACTGTTCGCCGCATTAAATATAAATACTTTATTTGTCGGCTTATAGCGCACCCGGTAGCGTGCCATAAATTTCACCATCTAATATTTTTCTAGAGCGTACGGCAACACCAAACCTGCATGGAAGGCCTGCCATTTTGCGATAGCTGTGTTCCTTGCGGACATTGTCGTTGATTGTCACTGGTTCCTGCAGGTCTGTTCGTCTACTTTTTTCGGGTAATAAACGCTTTCCCGCAGAGGCTGGTGATAGTTTGTGACAGCTGTCTGTAACTGCCCGTCTTCACAGAATTGAGTTTATATCTTGACACAAATGTTAGAATATAGAGAGCAATATATATCAGGGCTTGTATTTTGGCATCTACTGCGGTGACTTTTCCTTTGTACTAAAGCGTTCTGGCGGCAACATTATCAATATTCTGATATAGAGCCAGTGGCAATCGGTAACTTTTTCGGCATGGTGTGCGAATAAATTGAGTCTTGCGTGCCAACCGCAAAGAAAAATTTTGACAAGTTGGGAAAAACCACACAAACGCTCGTGCAGAAGCTCTATTTTTGGGTGTTGCCGAAATCGTTAATTTGACATCTATTTTATAACTTGCAAGTAACGTACGTTCTTCTGTTTTATCAGATTCCATTTTGATTTTCATTCTTTACTACCGCCCACAATATTCTGCCTTATCCTGAGTTTCGCCCGAAAATTGTTCATCCGACCATAGTAAATACATGGAAACCAAAAGTTGAAAAGTGAACCGGTTCGGAAAAAAATTAAACTCATGATAAGGATGATTACACCTAGAAGCTGTCAAATTTTACCAAGCACATGAGCTAGATAAAATTCTGACGTTCGTATCCACCATGAAACTGTCAAATTTGTAAACTAGCAATTTTCAGAGATTTTTTTTTTGCGGTTAAGAGGAGTCACGGCAACCCCGGAATTTTTTTT
>NW_023458556.1:88010253-88010684 GCF_013731165.1 Rhagoletis pomonella | reverse complement strand
ATATTCCTCCTTGCACTGCGGCAAATTCCATTTGGAAGAGTAACGGAACTAGTCCAAATGACGCAGTGCCCGTTATTCTTCCAAATGGAATATTCCCGCAGTGCAAGAGTATAAAACCTGCTGGCAACCCCACATTCGGCCATTTGCGAATTGGAAATTTTACTAGCTACGTGAACGGGTAACATAAGCAACGTGAATTGAGAAAAATAAAAATAAAGAGTGGACTAGTTTATTTTTGAAAAAAGAAATTATATTATAATCGGTTAAATACTGATTAAATGGAAAAACTATAAACTAAAGTGGCTGCAGTGAGTGAAATTCTCCGTAAGTGGAAAAGTGTGGGTGTTTTTGCGAGTAGCTCCTGAATTACTTAAAAATGTTAATTTCCGGTCTCGGATTGCTGTTATTGGCGTTAAAACGCGATTTTTTTT
>NW_023458556.1:88008047-88010153 GCF_013731165.1 Rhagoletis pomonella | reverse complement strand
ATAACTTGCAAGTAACGGACGTTATTTTGTTTTATCGGATTCCATTTCGATTTTCATTCCTTATTACCGCCCACAATATTCTGCCTTATCCTGAGTTTCGCCCGAAAACTGTTCCACCGACCATAGTAAATGCCAGGGCGAATTAATATAAGGTGATAGCAGGAGTACAAAAACAAAAATTTACTTGTATTTCGTTTTGCTTTGGCGGCATAAACTGTCAAAATCTGTAAGAGTGTGTGTAGAAATTCAAACAAAATTTTTCAATTTGATATCATAAGCCGTGCGGCGAAACACATACATAAAATCAGCTGAGCTAGTAACACCACCTTAGATAAATTCGCCTTGGTAAATGCATGGAAACCAAAAGTTGAAAAGTGAACCGGTTCGAAAAAAAATAATAAAAATAAAAATAAAAAAAATGGAACTCATGATAAGGTTTGATTACACTAAGAAGCTGTGAAATTTTACCTAGCACATGAGCCAGATAAAATTCTGACGTTTGTATTCATCACGAAACTGTCAAAATTGTTAACTAGCTATTTTTAAAGATTTTTTTTTGCGGTTAAGAGGAGTCACGGCAACCCCGGATTTTTTTGATATTCCTCCTTGCACTGCGGCAAATTCCATTTGGAAGAGTAACGGAACTAGTCCAAATGACGCAGTGCCCGTTATTCTTCCAAATGGAATATTCCCGCAGTGCAAGGGTATAAAAACCTGCTGGCAACACCAAAGTCGGCCATTTCACAATATAATTTTCTTTCAACAAGATGCGAAGTGCGCAGATACGGGAATTATAAAAGTGATTTATTTTGATATTTAAAAAAAGAAAAAACCCAAATAAACACTCGAAATAAGTCGAGTAACTGTGACAAGTGAAGAAGAAACTAAACAAACTAACCCCTTTAAAAAAAAAAGAAAAAAATAGTCAAATAGTGCGATTTCACCAGCGATTCTAGGATAGAATTGCACTCAGGAGAACGTAGTTATTAACGTTACATATAACTACTGCTTCAGTTTCAGCCTTGGAGAGATTTATAGATTCCGAGGAAACGTCGTATCATATCTGGCGTGCCGCCGCAGCTACTACATTTAGTACAAGGTAAGTGTTGTATGTTATCGTGCATGTTGTCAAAGTGGATTTATAAAGTATAGGGAAGAATAATCTATATACATAAAACAGGAAAAGGTGAAAGCAATCAACCACCATTGCAACCGTAGCACCGCAGCAACACCAAAAGAATCAGTTGGACCATTGACTAAGCAATTGGGAGTCCCAGCAGCAACCCACATCCCGTTGACAGCAACCGCAGGGCGGCAAAAACAGCGCAACAGTCCCGGAACTGTTAACACTGGAATAGGTGAGTATTATTATCCTTGAGTGTCGAAGCAAACGAGGAAGGTCTCATTAGCCGGGGTAGAATAGACGGAACAACCGCGGCTATGAAGTGGGGGGTTACCGAAGCATGCGGAGCACGAAAACCCATATATATGCCTCTATTTAAACCGGGGGCGTCAAAAATTGTGTATAAACGCTGATGTAACTTCAATCTTGCGATCCAGATGTATCGCTCCTTGTGAATTTTCTTTGCTTTAGAATCCATTAGGAATCATTCAAACTATAAAACCTCTTTTAATTAATATCCCCTTTGCAGGCAGTCTGCGGACCGTCCCGTACGGTATCCACGACGCGCCACAACAGCACTACTGTAACCATACGGCGTAACCTCAAGCGCCACTTCGGGAGAAGAGCGCCATAGTACCAGTGTGTGCGTACCAGCGGTGCGCTTTAATGCCCATCGGGCGCCCTAACACCATCTAGCGCCACCTCGTCAGCGAGGCGCCTCAACGTCATCAAGTGCCACCAGCGGTGCGCCTTAGGTTCATCGTGCGCCTCAATATAAGCAAGCGCCACCACGTTAGCGGTGCGCCTCAGGATCGTCAGGCGTCTCAACGTACCCTGGCAATTAGCAAGACGACCTCAATAACAACACCAAAGCTGCCCAAAGCAGCAACCACACCGTAACAACAACAAAGCAGCAACCACACCGTAACAACAACAAAGCAGCAACCACACCGTAACAACAACAAGCAGCAACCACACCGTAA
>NW_023458556.1:88007667-88008037 GCF_013731165.1 Rhagoletis pomonella | reverse complement strand
AAGCAGCAACCACACCGTAACAACAACAAGCAGCAACCACACCGTAACAACAACAAGCAGCAACCACACCGTAACAACAACAAGCAGCAACCACACCGTAACAACAACAGCAGGCCCCACCAAGAACTGCTGCAACAAGGGGTGAGTCCTTCGGGCCTATATATATATATATACACTTACATTTATATATGCAGGCTAGATAAGAAAGAAAAAAAATATATTAAATGGACTTAGAAGAAAATATATATATATATACATATATATATATATAATGATAATAAAATAATAAAAAAAAAAATTAAAATTAATAAATGTAGATAAATAGAAAAAGGAAACAGAAAATAAAATGTAAAAGCAGAGAAAACAAAAC
>NW_023458556.1:88006463-88007567 GCF_013731165.1 Rhagoletis pomonella | reverse complement strand
GAATCGCTGGTGAAATCGCACTATTTGACTATTTTTTCCTTTTTTTTCAAAGGGGTTAGTTTGTTTAGTTTCTTCTTCACTTGTCACACTTACTCGACTTATTTCGAGTATTTATTTGGGTTTTTTCTTTCTAAATATCAAAATAAATCACTTTTATAATTCCCGTATCTGCGCACTTCGCATCTTGTTGAAAGAAAATTATATTGTGAAATGGCCGACTTTGGTGTTGCCAGCAGGTTTTTATACCCTTGCACTGCGGGAATATTCCATTTGGAAGAATAACGGGCACTGCGTCATTTGGACTAGTTCCGTTACTCTTCCAAATGGAATTTGCCGCAGTGCAAAGAGGAATATAAAAAAAAAATCCGGGGTTGCCGTGACTCTTAACCGTAAAAAAAAATCTTTGAAACTAGCTAGTTAACAATTTTGACAGTTTCGTGATGAATACAAACGTCAGAATTTTATCTAGCTCATGTGCTAGGTAAAATTTCACAGCTTCTTAGTGTAATCAAACCTTATCATGAGTTCCATTTTTTTTATTTTTATTTTTTTTTTTTTTTTTTGAACCGGTTCACTTTTCAACTTTTGGTTTCCATGCATTTACCAAGGCGAATTTATCTAAGGTGGTGTTACTAGCTCAGCTGATTTTATGTATGTGTTTCGCCGCACGGCTTCTGATATCAAATTGAAAAATTTTGTTTGAATTTCTACACACACTCTTACAGATTTTGACAGTTTATGCCGCCAAAGCAAAACGAAATACAAGTAAATTTTTGTTTTTGTACTCCTGCTATCACCTTATATTAATTCGCCTGGGCATTTACTATGGTCGGTGGAACAGTTTTCGGGCGAAACTCAGGATAAGGCAGAATATTGTGGGCGGTAATAAGGAATGAAAATCAAAATGGAATCCGATAAAACAAAATAACGTCCGTTACTTGCAAGTTATAAAATAGAAGTAAATTTAACCATTTCAGCAACAGACGAAATAGAGCTTCTGCACGAGCGTTTGTGTGGGTTTTTCTTTTTTTTTTTCAACTGTCAAAAGTTTTCTTTGCGTTTGGCACAGTAAAACTCAATTTATTCGTACACCATGCCGAAAAA
>NW_023458556.1:88004356-88006363 GCF_013731165.1 Rhagoletis pomonella | reverse complement strand
GTGCGGGCTCGTGCGTGTTTTTGAAAGTTGATTTTGCACTCGTGCCGTGCCGGGCCTGAAAATTTAGGCCCGTGCCCATCTCTAGTCGTCATCATAAGAGGGGGTCCAAGGCTTTACCTTTCTTGTTTAATGGAAGTGGTTTTTACATGGCGGGTCCCAAACCCAGCGCACAACCCATTGCTGGGACGGGGGTGGCTTTACAACCAAATACACGTTTATATAGCGAGCCGCTTGCTCCAAGCAGACACTCGCTAGCAGCAGCACCTACTGGTGAACGGACGCTGCAGACTTCAGTGAGCCGAATAAGTCGGGTGGCCCACCGAAGCTCCCTCTCTTTCTGCCGTGACCCAAGGCTCCACTCGGATTGGTTACCGCATCTCGCTCATGGGTTGTTCACGTTGCCCAGAGTGCGCGAACGAGGACGCAAGAGTCGGGATAGAGTGTAGCCGTGCAACGGTACCTGCGTACCCAGCGGAATGACTATACCCCATTGCAACCTGACCATCTGCTTCGATTTAATTCACAAAAGACCACACTTACCTCTTGCTTATCTCCCACATAGTAATAGTCATCACCGGAAATGGCAGCAACACGCGTGAGTTGGTTCTTCTTCCTAGGGCAATCTTTGTGCATATGTCCTAACTGGTGGCACGTAAAACACGAACCTGATGGTCGTTGTGGCATTGGGCAGTTACTCTGTTAGTGGCCAAATCACGATCAGTTGAAGCAGCGCTCTGTAGTCAAATCATCAGTGGCCACTGCCTTAGGCGCCTTTGCTTCAAGTTCCATGATGCCATAGTGAACAGTGGTTTACGTGACGTAGAGTTCTGGCGGCGTTGTTCTTAGCGTTCAATTCGCCGTACGAGTTCACTCACGGAATCAGCACCGTAAAGGATGCTGATGTTGTTGCTACTATCAGGGATCCCATCGATGATGATGCAAACTAACTCCGGCTCCAAAATTTCTGTGCGACTATCGACTGCATTGCGACGACATAGCTAATGCAGGATCACGAGGGTTTGAGTTTGCGTGACCGTAATTGACGGTAAATCTCTTGCCTCGAGCAATTGCGTCGGAACATAGCACACAACGACGACTTCAATGCAGAATAGTCCATAAGGCCCTGATTCAGAATAAATTCCTTTGCTGTTCCGGTCATGCACCGCCGCAGTGCTAGACACTTATGCCTTTCGCTATAGCTATTGGCATCAGCGAACAGTAAAAACCATCTGTTGATTTTGTAGTGGTTATCGCCACTAAACTTCGGAACTGCCGCGACGAGTTCATCAAAATGGATGTATTTTCCCAGGCGAACACTCGAGTGAGTTTGCTTTTGTAGCAACTGACCTTGAAGTTCCATGACTTCTTGGGCCAGTTTTGAAACCGCTAATTTTAGGCACGGTTTCAGCGGAACCGGCATCAGTCGGAGTTTAAGGTGCAGCGGTAGCACGCGCATCGGGAACAGCAACATCATGTACAGCGGCGGCACGAACGGCAAATAAAGTGGCATCGGGATCACAAGGCGTTAAGGCAGCGTATAAAGCAGCAGCACGAACACTAGGTGCATCAGAAGCACCAGGTGCGGCAGGGGTACTTGGTCCAGCAGGAACACTAGGCACAACAGAAGCAATAGGCGCAGCAGAAGCACTAGGTGCAGCAGGAGCACTAGGTGCAGCAACAGCGGTGACATCATGTATAGTGGCAGCGGATATGTCTGGTACCACATTGGTACTAGTTTCGGAAACTTAAGTTGCATTTGTGGAGGCTGAATTTATCGGATGTGGCTCAATGGTTACGCTGGAAAGTGAGTCCGTTTTGTTGCTGCGCTTCGGATCGCTGCTAATTCCCATATCTTCCCAGTGGCACGCGTTGAACGCCTTTCTTCAATTTTCGTTGTTATTTCGAAGTTGATAATTAAATAATGTGATAAACAATTAGCGGGTAGCACCCCACACCTGAGGCTAGGGTTGCCAACCGTACTATTATATATAGTATTGTACTATTTTT